>NW_009650188.1:1580860-1583402 GCF_000708025.1 Charadrius vociferus
GCCCACACCCCCAGCCCGGCGGCGGTGCGTGGGCCCGGTGCTCAAGCTGCCTCCGTGGGAAAGGGAGAGAGCCCTGTTGCGGGGGAAAGGCTGGGGCCAGGAGGGAGAGGGAGGCCACGGGGACTTGGGCATCATCATCCGCCCCAGGCAGGTTACGGTGAGGTCCTGCACATGGGGCTTCTCCGGGCGGCTGCAACCCACCTGGCAGCACATCTTCCCAAAATACCCCCATTGCCTTCCCGCACCGAGCCAACTTGCGCATCCCACTCCTGCGGTTTGCCAGGGAGCTGGTGGGAGATGGAAAGCCATCCTGACAGCCTGCCTCGTTTTCCATCTCCGGTAACCAGCCTGGATCTCATCCTCTGCGTGGTTTGGGTCACGGGGAAGCCATCCTGATGGCACGGCACAGCACAGCACGCCACGCCTGCGGCTCTCCAGTAACACTGCATGGGCTGGAGTCACGCAAGCAGTTCATGTTTCGAAGACAGGCTCCTCGCCATGAGTGCGGACCTCCATGTGCTTAGCAAAATTTAGGCTGACGCCGTCGGGAAGCGGCCACGTTCTGGCAGTCCTGTATCCTTCTGCGCCTCCTGCCAAACGGAAATGTCTTGGACGCACTGTTCCTGGGGAAAGCACAAGCACGGCATCCTCCGCTGCGTAGGTGTCTGCGCTGCGGTGATGATGTCTGGGCCTCGCTAATTTGTGATGAAACCTGAGATTCCCTCATAAACGTACCGATGGCAGTCAGGCACACACCAGCACCATGTCCCACGTACGACACAGGCTCACGCTTGCCTCAAAACCTGCCCATGGGTGAGAGGACGAAGCCACACACACAGCGGGTGTCACGAGAGGCCATGCAAAGCTCTCACTGAAGCAAGGCTGTGCACCAGCAAAGCACCCCCAGTCCTTAACGCACATGTGTCCCCAAACCACCCTAAAGCTAGTGCCTGCAGCCCTGGGACAGGGCATCTCTCTAGGGGGGCTCTGGCTCTCACATCCCATTGCTCTCTCCCAGGGACAGACGGGAGGGATGGAGCTACCAGACACAAAGAAAACATCTTGTGTGAGAGAGGAAGCAGCTGTGGCATGGGGGACAGCAGAAGGTGCTGACTCCATGGCCAGGACCGCAGGCTCTGTGTGGCATGGCACTGTGCCTCCCTCTCCTCCAGCCTCCCTGGGAAGCAAAGCTTGTGGAGAAGGGGGCAGGGATGCACCAATCCCTGCAGCAAGGCTGAGCAGAACAGAGCAGGAGGGGAAGCAGCCAAGGAGGATGGGAGGATAAGAACAGCCAACCCTTGGGCAACTAGAGAGCAGCAGGAGAGGAAAGGCATTTCTAAAAGCCTCCCCCCACCAGCCTCTCTCAAGGATAAAATGTCCCTCAGGCACCAGCTCCTTCCCTTCCATTTCCACTACTCAGCTGACAACAGCTGAGCTTCCCTGGGAGCAGCTACTCCATCTGTCACCACAGACTGCCCCGAGGCTGAAAGACTGCGGCTTCTGGAGCCCCCGGCTCATGTCCTGTGGGGCGTCCAGCTGGCTCAGAGCGCTGGACCCCCAAGCAGACGTGTCACCATCAGGGTCAGCAGCCGAGAGCAGCCCCGAGAGGTCTCATGGCAAGTGGCATCTAAAACCTTTCAAGCCTTTTTCTAACGGTCACTTTCAAAGGCTGGAAAAAGAAGGAAAACAAATCAGCCACAGCATTTCTAAACAAAAAGGAAAGATTTCACGTATTACCGACATTCTGTGTGGATTTCTTTTCTTTATAAGGGGAAGAAAGCCTTCCCGGTGGTATTTAGCTTGGGTTAAAGACAAGTTGAAGCCTGTCCTTTGGGTGCAAGAGGAGACAGTAACAGGCTCTTTGGGTTCACTGCGGTCAGCTCTAAAATCTGAATATTCCCCCTTCAAGAAAAAAACAAGACAAACCCACAGACAGAGGAGGGCACCAGAGCGAGCAAGCGTTGACCTGTTTTTTCTGTCTTGCTGAAGAAGGCTGGCCCAGACCCTGGACTAGGCATGGAGCCCCAGTGTCCCCATGCCTGACCTCCTTCTGTGTGACTGGTCTCATGCAAAGCCGGGGCAGCCCAAGGAAGCAGGTAGACAGTGCTCCTCAAGTGCCACAAGTGAAACCATCACCGGGGCTGAGAAAAATGCAATCTAACAGTCCCATGACAGGCAACAGGTCTTCTCTGTGCCTGGAGCTGTGGGTGCAAAAAAGCTGTCCTTCCCTCCCGAATCCCCCCTGGAAAGCACACCCTCGTGCACTTGCCACCTCCCTGTGCTGATCTGGGCCACCGCAAGGTCTGGGCAGGGCTTTGCGAGAGGCACTAGCAGCGGGGACACTGAATTTGTGGGTCAAGCCATACGGCAGACACGATGGCGGTAGGCTTAAGGTCTGGGCTGACCTGATGCTAGGTCTGGGGAGTCATTCGTTTTGATTTTAGGGGATGCCAAGCTCAGCAGGAGGGAGGCAGGCAGGGCACGTCCTGCCCTTTGAGGACAACCGCTGCCACCCTCAGCTGTGGGGCGGCCGGGCGGTCCC
>NW_009650188.1:1583459-1596351 GCF_000708025.1 Charadrius vociferus
CGTCCCGCTCCGCGGGGGAGCAGCACCACCGCGTGGCATCGCAGCCCCGCGCAGGGTCCCCGGCAGGGACAAACCGAGTGCTCGGGGCTGTCACTCGTTAAAATTCTTTGTAATTAAAATGCTCCCTATTAGGGGCAGAGAGCCAGTGCTGGCCCTGCCCGAGACCCTCTCCGGGCTGAACAGTCCCGACTCGCTCGGCCTTTTCCTTGCAGGAAAGGTGCTCCGGTCCCTTCATCATCTGAGCGGCCCTCTGCTGGGCTCTCTCCAGTATGCCCACGTCTCTCCTGTACTGGGCGGCCCAGAACTGGACACAGCACTCCAGGAGTCGCCTCCCCAGGGCTGAGCAGAGGGGAAGGATCACCTCCCTCTACCTGCTGGCAGCGCTCCCCCTAAAACCCTCTGGGACACCATTAGCCTTCTTTGCTGCAATGGCACATTTCTGGTTCATGTTCAATTTGGTGTCCACCAGCACCCTCAGGGACTCTTCTGCCGAGCTGCTTTCCAGCTGGGTGGCCTCCAGCGTGTACTGGTGTACGGGGTTGTTCCTCCCCTGGTGCAGGACTTTGTACTTCCCTGTGTTGAACTGCACGAGGTCCCCGTCAGCCCGTTTCTCCAGCCTGCCCATGGATGGTGGTAGCACGACCCTCTGGCACGTCAGCCAGTCCTGCTATTCTTATGTCAGTGGTGGGAGTGGGAAGGACACACACCTGCACAGGACACACCCCAGCTAACTTAGGGCCAAAAAGCTGAGAGATACCTGGCATCCCCAGTGGGATACGTCATCGTCCTTGTTGTCAGGCCCGAAGGTGAGCAAGGTGAGCTAGAGGCTGTGGTTGATCCTTGCATACTCCCAGTACATTCTGTAGCTCTTCCCAGCACCTCCCTGTTGCTTCAGCTCCTGTGGCTTTTGGTCCCGTGGCCTCAGGTGCCAGCACCACATCCTGTTGAGAGAGATCAGCATTGTAGGAGGCAGGTCTCCTTGTTAGCATTCCCATGCTGGGTTTTGCAAGGCACTATAAGCTAGCCTGGCTGTGCCTTCCAGAGGTCACGTATAGAAAGAGGCTGGTGGAATACACCATCATGTCCCTGGGCTCTACAGCTCAGTGACCGCTTCCAACAGCAGCCAGGGGCTCATAGGGGAAATGCTTCCGTAGCTGCCAAGGGCCCGCAGAGAGATATCTGAGCATTTGAAGTGAGAGGGGGACTCAACAGATGCCACTCACCTGGAGACTGCACGTGGTTGGGTGGCAGAAGGCCATGAAGCCTAGTGAGCGGCCGCAGAAAGGGGTGACAGTCCCTCATGCATCAGCTCCACCACAGAGCTTTGCTGCAGGTGCCCAAGGTGAGGGAAGCTCCCTCCCACCTCCATCCGCTGAAGGAGGAAATCCATCTCATGGAGCAACATGACAATACAGGAAAGCTCATGACGTGACCCTGAGTTGCCCAGCAACTTGAGAGGTTTCCCTACTGACCTCAGCAGTGACACTTGTGTTTATGCTTCTGAGTCAAACGAGACCTGGGTGAACAGGCACATGCCCCAGAAACCATGACTTCCTGAGGCTGTCCAACCTGTGTCACCTGTGGGAGGCACAACTGCCTCAAGTATCCCTCCTTCAGCAAGCCCTGGGCAGACAGAGGAGGTCTGTCCAAGCCAGAATAGGAAATGTATTTAAAAAAATGTCTTAAAAAAAAATAAATTAAAAGAGGTTTTTAAAAAACAAAACAAAGCAAATCAAAACAAAACCAAAAACAAACAAAAAAACCACCAAACCCAAAAACCTGGAGCAGGCCGGGAAAGCTGCCTGTATCAGACAGTCTAGCTGACTGGGATGAGCCGCGGGCTTCCTAGGCAGGTCTGTTTAACCTGGTAAGAGCTTATGAAAGTAGCTTAAAGGCGGGCTTAGGAGAATTTGCACTAAACTAAACTGCATAGGCACTGGGTACAACGCTCAGGCCAGAACACAGTAGTAGGAGAAAAGTGGGACTTTGTACAAGTTCTGCCTTATAATCATATTATGCTGAAATTCATGGCTTCCTGACTGTTCCCATCCACCAAGCAGCGCCAGACCCTAAGGCCTGGCAGTTTCCATCGGGAGCAGACACCAACATCAGAAGCTTTTTGGACCCACCTGGGGTTTCTTGCACACTGTGGGTGCCTGTCCTGTGCCGGCAGTGGTGGCTGCAGGGTGCAGGCAGCACAGCTCCCGCAGTGCAGGCAGCACGGTTCCGGCAGCAGCCTTGGAGACCCTGCAGCCCTGGAACCCTTTATCCATGGGAACCCCAGCCCCTGTGGTTACCCCATGTGTGGCACAGCTGGGAAAACAGGTCTGGCTAGGAGACCATCTTTAAGCAGTGAGAAAGATGACAAAAAAAGCCAGAGGGGAGTATTTGTCCCTCCTATCCCTCATCTCATACCCACCTCCTTCCCCAGTGCAGGGATGCAGCTATATGCATCCTGCTTCCCTGAGATGCCAACTGTTTGTACCTGTCCCCACCGCACACTGTAATTAAACCTGGCTGAGCCTCTGTGATGAAGGCGAGGTTCCACCTTGCTGTATTTCAAAATATAAATCGCTTTGAGCACAAACATCACAGCAGCAATGTGTCTTCTCCGCTGCACGTGGCTGTGCTGGTTTTTGAGGCCACTTTGCCAACGCTGATGTCCTGCTGCATCAACACGCTTCCAGCACACCCACACATTGCTGTGGCCGCTCCATCAGTACCTGGACACACAAGGACGTGTGAGCCGCCCCTCGGCTTCAGGGCCATCCAGAGCTGATCAGTATGTCCCACCCTTGGTGGAACAGGAACTTCCTTGTGATAGGAAAGGGTGTGCAGGGGATTCACCGCAGCAGCAGCGTCCCCAGGCACCGCACATGTGCTCACACCAGCTTTTTTTCAGAGGTTGCACAAGCAGCCGTTTGTGCCCGTGAGCATCACACGAGGTCTCGCTAAAACCCAGCACGGTCACACAAAGCGGCACCTCTAGACATGAACTTTCAGCTGAAAACACAAAATGAGTGATCTGTAGACAAAAAGCTGTGGTTTAGCAAGCTGGGGTGGAAGGACAGAAATACTTCCACGCAGTCCTGGCTGTAGCACCTTGGGCTCACACCTTCCCACCTCCCTGGACCCCCTCCCCAGCTCCCCTGCCTCCGAGCTGACCCAGCTGCACTGAGAGCAGCCCTGCAAAGGCAGGGGCTGGGGACAAGCAGGACCCACAGGGGAAAGCGGGGGCTTGGGGTCAGCCATGGCGCTGCTCACACCTGGGTGAAGCAAGAAAGCAAAACCTTCTGTTTTGATTTCCCTGGCAGAAACCCCCACCAGAATTTTCTGGGGAAACCTCCAAATTGGACAAAAGTGAGTCTCTGAGGACTGGTTGGCTTTCCTTTCTGGGGAAACCAGCCCAGCACTCCTGAGCAACTCCCAGCCACTATGGCACCCACCTTGGGATGTCCCTTTTGTTAACAGCCTGCTCTGCTCTCTCCTGAGCTGAACCGTGGACCTGAGGGGTCAGGGGGCCTGGGATGTGCAAGTGAACCCAGGCAGAGTTTGCACACACCAGCCAGCCCCTGCAGTGGTGGTCAGAATTTGGCAATGCTGGCCACATGAGCATCGGTAAGGTCCAGGATGGACTGCCTGTCCTGCTCCAAGCAGTGCTTTCATGGTGTCCAGGACACTGGTTGGATGCACAGCTCACATACTGGTACTCTGCTAAACATCGCAAAGACCGACCTTTGTCCTGCAGCAATCGCATCACTGCTGAACACCTCAGAGAGGGAGATGTGGACACAGTCAAGAGGAAAAGGTGGGGAGAAAATGAGGATTAGCAAGGGCACATAAAGACATGACCTCTCCCTGGCAGAGGTCTGGGTCACAAAGGAGTGTTGCCAGATCCTATTGCAACTAATTATGAAGCTCAGCTCATCAGGCAGCGAACAGCGAGCATCAGCCCGATCTACAGCATTCAGGGAAGGTGATTGAACAAGTAGGGTGGATGTGCTGGGGCAGGTCTCTCCAGGACATAGCCACCACGTGCCAGCAGCACGTGCCGGTGAGGTGCCCCCAGCAGGACATCCGGGAATGGAACCAGCCTCAGCATCACCAAACCAGCCCCAGCATCACCAAACCTGTCCCACCACGCTCCCTGTTTGCCCTGGGATAACAACAGCAGCTTGCTCCACTGTGGTCAGTGCCCGTGCCTCACTGAGGATCCTGTGGGCTCGTGTGGCACCCAAGGGACATTTGGGAAGACACCTCCATCCCACCAGCTTCTAATCCCACCACCTTGACCACGTGCTTACCCTTCTCCCCTATATCCTCACCAACACTACTGCTCTACACGCCAACAGTGTTGTTCTTGAGTTTGGGAAAAGAGAGGCGTGCAGAGGCTCGACCCAGCTCTCAGCCTCCATGACTGGAGAACTACAGTACTCCCCAAGGAGCAACATCCTATGCAGATGTCCCAGCTTCATGGTCCCTTCTCACCAAGTGGTATGCCTGGCATGCCAGCAGCCCCAGCAGGAGCCATTGAACTTGCCAAGGGCTTTGTTGATGAAGGAAGTGCCAACAGCCATCACCACGTGGGTGGGAGGAAGATGCTGGTGCCCAGGGGACTAAGACAGCTCTCTGGCATCGGGTGAGAGATGCCTGCCTGGCCAGCACGCTGCCAGGTGGTTCACCAGACCAAGGGCCAGATTTCAGAAAGGCAAAAGTTCAGTCCCAGTGTCTGCTGTGGGACCCAAACTGGGCACTTCTTGTGTGACTGGCCAGGTACTCCCACAGCCAAGGGGACCTCTGTTGACTTCTGGTCCCACTGCAAACAACGGAAGAGGGGTCCCCAAAAGGCCCACTATGCAACAGAGCAGCTGCCAATGCACCCACCCCATGCAGAGCAGCAAGCTCTACCATGGATGTCCCCATGGCCAAGCACCTCAAGGGCTACACTACTCTGGCACATCTTCCCCCTTGGACAGATCTCACCCTACAGGAGGTGTCTGGGCATGCGGATGTACCTCTTACCTCAGATGTGAACTGCAAGTCCAGCACATAAGACCCCTGGATCCAAAAGCTTCATGACCCAGGGCATAAAAGGAGAGCAGAAGAGCCCAAGGACGTGACCAGCACCGTGGGGCTCTGCAGGAAACAGAGGTGGATTACTAGTGCTGGTGCTAATCCTGCTCCAAGAGCAGGTCCTCGACAAGGGACCTCCAGAAGCCCGTGTCATCAACACTCCAGTGAGTCTGTAATAAAACTTCCGGAGCCACAACCTGCTGCCTGTATCCAGAGAAATGCCCAACGTGCCAATTGCCCCCCTCAATCCTACTTCTCTGACCTTAGACCTGGTGTTCCCTTCCATCCTAAACATGAGGCAATGTGCGTGCTACAGCTTCCTCTCCCTAACTTCACTGACCTCAATCTCTGCCATTGCTTGGCAGCTAGCCCAGACATGGAGCCATCCTCATAACTGGCCTCCAACTCTTTCTGCTCTCCAACACTTCTGCTATCACATGATGGTCCAAGTGGTCCCCCTCAGCATGTTCTGCCCACTCCCATCCATGCAGCCCAGACCCAGGTGACAACATGTCCCTCTCCAGACAAAAATGCTTATCATGAGTTGGCTGGAAAGCTGCTGGGCACAGCAGGAAGAGCTTGAGTAAACCCAAGAGCTGCCCAAGGCCAAGGAAGCCATGACCTGCTGAAAGGTATCCAGGGAATTCAAGGCAGGGATGTGATGCTGCTCTCCTGACCCCCGAGCTGTGGCAGCTGCTGACAGGCAGAGCGTGGGCAGGTAGTGTGAGGATCTGCTCCACTCCTGAGTAGTGCTGCTGCATTTTAAGGCCATTAATAAATCACTGGTGCCTGGAGGCAGCACGTGTCCCTGGGCTCTGTGGGGCTGGCATGAGCAGAGCAGCATCCCTGCAGCCTCCACGTGCCGCTGCTTGGAAATGACTTATCCAAACCATCTCAGCAGATCTGGCTTTTGCTGGCTCACCATGGATGAGCCACCATCTATTCAGATGACAAGGACATAAGATATTGCTGCACCTGCCTTGTGCTTCCCAGAGAGGTGCAGGCCACAGTGACTCATGGAGCTACTTCGGATGTGAATCTCAGGAGTACCTGAGCTGTGGGCAAGCATGTCTTGGGCTCCAGAGCTGATTATGATGCTGAAAAGCATCTCTGTCTTCTCAGCCCTGTCCCGCACAGCCACTTGTAGAGACTGGCTAATGCCCCCACCCCTGAGGTCACTGCTGCCCCTTGAGGGTGGGACTGCGTTCAGCCTGTGATGCTTAGCTGGGGGCGGCACTACGTGCTGTGGTATCAAAGTAGGGGTACGGGGGCTCCCTCCACTCTGTAATCCTGGAAAGGGGGCCCTGAACACCCTGCTAACTCCTCTCTGCCAGACTCCCACATGCCTCCCACTGTCCCTGCCCTGGAGGAGCAGATGCAGGTTCTTCCAGGGGAGATGACTCCCACGGGCAGATGTACGCTGAACCAAACTGAACCCACCAAAACTTCTGCTGAGACAGACAGAAACAAAGACCGTGGCAAGACTGGAGTTGTGCCTCCCTGATGCAACCTGAGGTCATCCTTGTCTTTAGTAGCTTGTCTTTCAAGAAAGAGCATCCTATGTAAGCGTTTAGCATCTGCACTGCATCGCAGCAAGACCTTGCACAGCTTGACCCCAGGCTGGGTACCCAGCCACCTCCTCCTGTTTGCTTTGCTTGAGGCAGCTTGAAGGGACAAATGCACAGCGATGAGTTCAGCTACTTTGCCTCAAGAGGAATGTGATCCAGACCTGGTCATTCATCTGCCTGCCCTGTAGTCTCCCCTGCTAGCACGTTGGTTTGATACAAATCCTTGCATCTGCAAGAGGGTTTCTGGCAGGGCAGCCTTCCAAGGCTCCTCTCACCGAGCACTGATGCCAAAAATGTTAATTACAGCACCACAGCCTCTCCAAGCTCTGCTCTTACGCAGGAGCATCTACTGATGAGCTAGATAAAGGATTTACTACTTATTCTGATTCTTCTCCCAAGCTGTTCCTGAACTCATCTGCCATTTCCCCTTTGAGGTTTCTCCTTTGGGCACAGCTCTGTGTCTTGCAAAGCAACACTGAAATGCCTCCCTGACCCTGCAGGCAGTCTTGGCTCTCTTTGGGCTTTCCATTTTCCTTGGCCATGTAGCAGACGTCTGCCCTGAGCCTCTGACATCTCACTCTTCAAGCAATTCAGCCTTCCTCTCCCTTGGGAAGCTGCAAAGTGGGGTGGTGTTGTGGGACCAGCCCCAGGGCAGGACCAGGGGGGCTGTGGGGTCTTCATCCCTGGAGACTTCAGAGCTTGTCTGGACATATCCCTGAGCTACTTGGTCCAGCCGTGAGGCCGTCAGTGGTCAGAGCAGGGCTGGCTGGAGGGGTGAGAGCTCCTTCACAGCCAAAAAAGTTCCCACCCACGCTCCTGTTATCGGTGCCCTACACAGCTGGAAGCCAGCTGAGCCATAAAGCAACGGAGGACTCAGAGTGTGTTTGGAGCAAGGCAATGCGTTTGCCCATGAAAATAAGAAACCAGTGACTCAGCACGAGGCATGATGATTAGATAATAGATCATACAGCCCAATTGCACAGGACATCACAGAGAAACCGCAATGAGTTTTCACACTCAAGACCTGCCCCAGAGCATTTCTGGAAAGCTCCATATCTGAGGATCGCAAACAGAAAGCTCCTGTTTTAGCACTGACTCACAGCTGCCGCTGCCGGCTCTTCCCTCATCCCACACCTGGTATTTCTCACCACCCTAAATCATCGCTGGCTCTGCCACGGGACACCAGGCTCTGGGCAGGACCTGTTTTCATTGTACAAAGAGTTCAACAACTCCATGTGCATGACCTCAACATAGGCACCTGACTCACGCAATGACATCAGCGATGTCTCTGCTACCTCAGCAAGCGAAGGTGAGGGAACGGGAGTGCGCTGGGAACAGGTTGACAGATGCACGTACCTGCCTGCTCTCCTCGACCCTGTTGCTGCTTCTCCATTACTGCTTTCAAGCATGGATGTGCCAGCTGGCCAGAAGGGATTAGCTGGCGGATTAAGCTCCATGCATAGGCGTCAGTTAGCCAAGAGCAGGGCACGAGGAGCCATCCCTCCCTGCAGACCGGCATCTCCAGAATGTCAGCCAGTTCTGCTCCCAGTCACCTGGGTGGTGACCAGCCAAATCAGGTGGCACAGCACCCCTTGAGCCGGATTCACCGGGCAAAGTTCACCTTGAGCAACAAACAACTGAACCACCTCCTGCCCTTTGGGCTGTCTCCATTTCAAGGCACAAGGTCCTACCTGTGCTTTCAGTATGAAAGGCAAAACTTGAGAGATGGTTATGGTTCCTATCCCACAGAACAATCCCATCCTTTGGATGCTGTCCTGGTTTCAGCTGGGACTGAGTTAATTTTCTTTCTCGTGGTTGTTGTGTTTCAGATTTGGTTTGAAAGGAATGTCAATAGTGCATATTGTTTCAGTTGTTGTGAGGCAACATTCATGTTTTTCAAGGACTTTTTTCAGCTTTCCATAGAAGCTGAGAAGGAGTGTAGGCAGAACAATGGACTGACCAATGGAATATTGTGTACCATAGATGTCACACTTGGTATATAAATGAGGTTAGCTGGGGGTGAGTACTTGCAATCGCTGCTTGGGAAGCTGCCAATTCACCAGTTTACCAAGTGGTGAGAGTGAATTGAGTTTTGTATATTCTTTTACCATTACTATTATTATTATTACTGTTTTCCTTTTCTGATATTGTTCTATTAAACTGTCTTTATCTCATCCCATGAGGTTTTTTTCTTTCCCTTTTCCCTCCTTTTCTCCCTCATCTCCCTGCCCTTCTGGGGGAGAACTACACGAGGAGGTGTGTGGTCCTAGCTGCTGGCTGGGGTTAAACCACGACAGATGCAAAGATGTCCAGCTTCTTACAACATGGAGGAGAGGAGCAGAAGGTGAGGCTGAGTACGGCCAGGTTTCCTTCTACAGAAGGGCATGGACAATGACACCTGGGGTCACAAAAGCAGGCAGAAACCCCTATAGAGCAGTGGGGTCCTGTGACAAGTGCTGTAGGACACTAGAGCACCTCCTCTAACTGAAGAGCAGTCTTCTGGAGTCACCCGGGCTGATTGCACATATCCAGCTCTGTGCAGCACCAAACTGATGGGAAACCACAAGCTTTATCCCATCTTTCCAGGCTGTCCCACCTTCCCAGGGCTCAGTTTGTGCTTTAGCACCTTTTGTTCCTTCTTCATGTAACTTTTTTTGAGCAGGAAGCTGAGCTAGAGATCTCCAGAGGCCACTTTGCATCCACACCAACCACAACCACACACTGCATCAGATCCCCCACAACTCCCAAATCCCACACTTGCATCTCCCAGGAGGTAACATACAACACAGTGCACCAGGTGCCTTCACAGAAGCTAAGGTGAAACTAAACCATGCAGCAGGCTGAGCTCAGACACAACAGGACAGAAACACACTTTTTCTCTAACCCTGAACTCTAAAACTTCAAGGGAGAGCTATCGAGTGCTTTTCAGATGAGCCCTGAAACCCATTCATAGCTCTACTTGACACCCAGGTCATGGATAACTCAAAGACTGGTGACGGCACATCACACATTCTCTCCCCTCACCAGCCCCTGCATGCTCCATAGGCAAAAAGCACTTGCCCCATCATGTACAGCTTCCCCTGATAAACGCCCAGCTTCAGCCCACAGGCGCACACTTGAGAAAAAAACCTTGAAGGTCCTACCTATGGTCATCAATCTCTGCCCATCCTAGAAATTTGCTGCTTTATTCCAGGCTTTAGAAATAATTAAAAAAAAAAAAAAAAAAACAAAAAACAACAAAAACCAAACAACAAAAAAAAACCCCTCGAAAACACCACAACAAACTCAGGTACCAGAAAGCATTTATTTTTCCTAACCATACTAGCTGTCTCAAAGCTACCTCTTCTAGCACCTCCAGACCTTGCCGCATTCAAACCCTTGGACTGTCACGGCTACAGTGCCTGCATGCAGCTGCTACAGGACAATACATGTGACCAGCTCGCCATAAGAGCCCTGTCCTGCCCATCTCCCAGTAAGTTGCTCTCATTTCACAAAGCATAGTGTCAGACTGTTTGGAGTAACATTTTCTGTTTCATTTATCTCACCCCAGAGAGAAAATGAGGCAGGGGTAGGATCAGAGAGCAAGTCAGAGCAGGGATAAGGAACGATTGAGCACCTCTGGGTTTGGGGGAGGTGAGGAATCCTAAAGGTGGAGGGAGAGAATGATACCTACTACAGCCCCGGGCAGAACCACAGCAAAGTTCAAGGTGATCATCTATAATCAATCAAGAAGATGTGCTTAATTAATCTCCATAACAAGGAGCCAAATACTGCTGTAGGAATCAAGTACACCAAGTTGAAAAGACAGACAGCCACTGACTGTTTCCCTGTGGAGGAGAAACGGCACCAGAAAGGGGGAGCTCTGGCCTCAGCGGGTTTCAGGACTGCAGCTGAACAAAGCCACAGCACCCAGATCTGGTGCTGGGATGGACTTTATTGTATATTTAAACAAAGGTCCACATAAGCACATATCCCAATCTACTTACAACTCTGAACACCTACAGCCGTAGCCAAGGGAAGCACCATTCCACAACGGCCAACTTCTCATTCTGTTCCAACACCAGGCCAAAACAGAGTACGTTCCCATCCACATTAGCACTGGTATCTCAGGTGGTCACATGAGGGCTGAGCTGAGAGGTGCTGCTCAGCCCAAACTCAAGCCTGAGCTACTTCTACCGCAGACAACACCATGCGAGCAGTACCCCTCTACTTTGCAGAGATACTCAAAAGCAACGGATGGTGGGAAGAAAGAAAAAAATAAAAGCAAGATTCTTTAAATCTGTATCCCTACAAGCCAACTCAGTGAAGAGCCTCTGCAGAGCTTACATTCTCCTGGGTGCCAGCTCTGTGCTTCTGCAGTGTTGTGGTTTAACTCCAGCTGGCAGCCAGAACCACACCACCACTCGCTCACTCCCCTCATTGCAATGGGGGAGAGAATCAGAAGAGTAAAAGTGAGAAAAAGCTCACGGGTTCAGACAAAGACAGTTTAATAGGTAGAGCAAAAGCTGCGCACACAAGCAAAGCAAACCAAGGTATTCAGTGCACTGCTCCCCATCGGCAGGCAGGTGTTCAGCCATCTCCAGGAAAGCAGGGCTCCATCACATGTAATGATTAATTGAGAAGACAGACACCATCGCTCCAAACCTGTGTCCCCCTTCCTTCTTCTTCCCCCAGCTTTATACACTGAGCATGGCAATACGGCATGGAACATCTCTTTGGTCAGTTGGGGTCAGCTGTCCCAGCTGTGTCCCCTCCCAACTCCTTCCACCCTCCCCGCTCTTGCTGGCAGGGAGGTGTGAGGAGCAGAAAAGGCTTTGAGCTTAGCAACAACGAAAAACAGCAGTGTTTTACCAACACAATTTTCATCCCAAATCCAAAGCAGAGCACTATACCAGCTGTCGGCAAGAAAGGTAACTCTATCCCAACTGAAACCCTGACATGCAGTTTCTTACACAGACCCCCAAGCCAACTCTTGTGGGGACTCCAGCCCCCGCAACAACCTCCTTCCTAACCTCCCCTGACCCCTGCCAGGCCCCCAGCCCACTGTAACACTCCCTTATTAGAGAGCATTAAATCAGTAATTCTGTGACACACAGGGGTGAGCAAGCACCAGAGGCATCTACGTCTCCCAAGTGCCTAAGGCCGGGAAATAGTCCCAGACACTCCACTGGTACTCTCAAGACACAAAACCACACTGAAGTCTTCAGAGGTCACTCATGTCTTTCATTAACCAGAAGGAAAAAGAGAAGTAAACCCAAAGAGGTGGCTAACAGCTGCCGTGTAGCAGGAGAGAGCAGACCCCACACTTCCCAGGTATCACAGAATGGTCAGGGTTGGAAGGGACCTCTGGAGATCTAGTCCAACCCTCCTGCCAGAGCAGGGTCACCTACAACAGGTTGCACAGGACAGCATCCAGGCAGGTTCTGAATGTCTCCAAGAGTGGGAGATTCTGCAACCTCTCTGGAGAGCCTGTTCCAGTGCTCTGTCACCCTCAAAGTAAAGAAGTCCCTCCTCATGTTAAGACAGAAATTAATGTGTTCAAGTTTGTGCCTATTACCTCTTGTTCTATCACTGGGCACCACTGAAAAAAGATTGTTCACATCTGCCTGGCACCCTCCCTTTAAGTATTTATAAGATCCCCTCTCGGTCTTCTATTCTCTAGACTAAAAAGACCCAAGTCCTTCAGTCTTTCTTCATAAGAAATATGCTCTAATCCCCTAATCATCTTTGTAGCCCTTTGCTGGACCCTCTCCAGCAGTATGCACAGGCTTATTGTGCAAGGCAACAAACCAACCTCCCTTCCAAGCCCTCCGAGTCAAAAGCAGCCAGCTATTGCAGTAAAGACACCACTGTGGCAAGGACAAGTCAGTTCCAGTCATTTATTCATTGCAGCATTTGAAGTACACCAGGTACTTGGTGAAACTCGCTAGGTAGACAACAGGAAGAATACTTGGTACAGTAAATTTATATAAAAAGACAGTTAAATAGATAAAATACCATGGCAACCTCTCACTCTCGCTACAAACGGAGCAGACTAGCCCTGCGCCCACGTCAGCATCAACAGCTTCAGTCTTTCCAGCCAGTTGTGGTTAAAACATATATGGCCCCATACCCAAGGGACAGCCAGGCATCTGTCCTCTCAGTTGAGGCAAGGGGTGTGCTGCTCAGGCCAGCTCTTCAGCAGCTTGGCTTCAGGAGCTGTGCAGAGCCTGACTTCCAGTAAGGTTCAATCTTGTTCAGCAGGGCTGGGA
>NW_009650188.1:1596373-1601873 GCF_000708025.1 Charadrius vociferus
CTCTCCCGAAGACGGGCCTTCAAGTACGTCAGGATCAGCCACAGGTAATGTGTTTGAGCAGTCTAGAAAGACTGGTAGAGTCAACACGGAGGGCTGCACCCCACACTGTTGTCTTTCCTGCATGCTAAGCCAGATTTAAACCACACGTTTTGAGGCTGTTCCTGAACTGTGCACAGTTCAGTTATGCTGTTGTAAGACACCGCTTTGCAACTGTGTTAAGGCAGCCTCCACCTACTCTAGGTCTCCAATTTTATGCCAGAAAAGAAATCCCATACCAGAAAGACTAAGTATTTCTCTTCAGTTTTCACATTTCCATTTTCAGGAACTGTTCACCTTCTGTCGAGAAGGAAGATGGGGTCTGAAGCCGTGTGCCTGTAGAATGGCAGGCAACGTAAGTAGCACCAGAATGAAGAAAGCCCATGTTACCAATGCGAGACTGTTATCCCATTGAGACTGGCTTTACTTAATCTAGGAGATCACTGTATTTCTCTAGAGACTGCTTCTCCAGTTCCAACAGCTTTTGGTAAAATTTCTCAGCAATTTCTTCATCCACGTCCATCTGGAAGACAATGAGAACAGCACTGTGAGACCATCACCTCAGCGGCAACCAACATATATGCTGAGGGCAGCTCTGGGGACAGCAGGGTCCATCTCCAAAGCTTCTACATTCAGAGAGACAACTAAAGGCAACTATCACCAGGACATAAGCCAGAACATATTTTCAGGAAACATCGTTACACACTCATCCAGTTCTAACCATCATCTCCACTGTCTTCCAGACTCCAGCCTGAGCCAGAAGTTACTCTAGAAACCTCACAGTTAACCCCACATCAGCATTCAACATGCATCTTACTTCCACTCCCGCCACAGGACACCCTTGGCGCCAACCTTTCCCTGCAAGGCAGATGGCAGACCCCTGGCCAAGTCTCCTGCAGCAGGAGGCTGCCGCTGCATTTACCTTTCTGGGCTCCACATAGTTCTTCCCCAGTCCAGAAGTACAGCTGTGGTATTTGACAAGCGCATCCAGGTACTCTGGCTTCTGTTTGAAGAGCCACACCTAGGAAGAACAGCACAAATGTGTACCAAGTCCAGCACACGCTGTCCCAGCCAAGCCAGCGCTCAAGGACCTGAGTGCCAATGGACACAGGAGAACACACCACAGGCGGTTTTACCAAGCAGGGGAAGACTTGATACCTAGAGAAGAAGTTCTGAGCTGGCTCCCTTCAGCTGTGAGCTACCTGAGCCAGCAGGAAACCATGTTTACGCCCCAGTTCTAAACCACTGAAGCAGTTGACATGGCTAAACTTGCTCACTACTGTTCTTGATGCATACTGTCCCCTGAGTTACTCACCTCCATCCCCTGTGCCCGCATGCCTACAGCGGCTTGACTGTCAAGAGACAGCAAGCAGCATTCTCCCTGACCAAGACGGAACGAAGAGTGTTTATCCAAAAATCATTTATTTTACGGGCACCTGATGAAGGGCATAAAGCATCAACCTGTTGGATCAGCCCTGATCACAGCTGGTCCCCCAGCACTCACTGCTGTAAGCTGTTTGGGGCAGGGGGAAATATAGCACCCGCCCACCAGCCTGGCAGAGAACCTCTTTGTTCAAGCCAGCAAACACTGGAAGAGCTACCCAGAAGGAATATTAAAAAAAAAAAAAAAAAAAAAAAATCAAGTTGTGAACTACTTACGTGAGCTTCAGCTCCATTGTACGGTGTCAGAGTGTAAGTTTTGGCAAAAAAGCGGATCTGAGGGGAAAAAAAGTACGTGACAGAATCTGTATTTTGCCCCAAGGTTTCTTTGGCAAGCCCTCTGCAGTCCAGCCACACCAGTACATCTACCAGAGGCAGAAATGCTTCTCAAAGTTGACTACAGGTTAACGCTGCACGCTTCTGACTAAAGCATCCCTGTATCACCACATACCCTGGTCTCTGGTGCCACCCACCAGACCAGCAAGCCTCGCTCCATGCCCCCACACAGAGGTCCCCCCCAAAGCAAGAGGCAGTGGGCCACACAAACGCCTTGCGGGGACCTCTTCTGGAATGGTCTCAAGAGCACATCAGACAGGAGGCAGAAAGGTTCTGCAATAGTGCTGGTGTGGAGGACAACTGAGAAGGCATTGCCTCCCCTCTTCCAGGAGAAACATGATCCATCAGGATCAGCTGCTGCCAGCTGGGGGAGCTTAAAGAGAAAGGCCAATCTCGCAGCGAGAGCATCGAGGCTCAGGGCAGGCAGGGACAGAACTATAGCGAACGTGAAAAGCTGAAGCCCGGAGGAAGAAGGGCCAGGAAAGTTTTGGGGCAGAGGGGAAGAGGCAATAGAGAGCAGCAGGCTTTGCTTTCCAGAGGGATGGAAAGAAGAGAGCAGGAGACACTGCCTTCTAGAGGGATAGAAAGAAGAACACTGCTCTGTTCTAGAAACAAAGAGTGTTTCAAAGCACAGGGGCCAAGTTTTGTCTTGAGCTCTGCTGCCACCAAAATAATCGAGTTTCACAAGCCCACAGCAGGCTGGCAAGCCTTCCAAACGGGGGTTTGACAAACGCTACTATGGCTGAAGGGCTGAACCCCAACTCTACGTACAGTGCTGTCCGGCACCAAACCTCCCAACTCAGCTTGGAAATCGGGGCCCCAAGGTGCCAAAGGGAAGGTTTGCAGAGGGACCAGCCTGCCCAATCCAACAGAAGGAAGAGCTGTATAGCAGCCTGGGTAGCAAGGAGCTAGAAGCATGCTGCACATCACCTGTGGTGAAGTATATCACAGCAGGGCTACCTCAACCTAAAACCAGCCGGGAAATCCACTTACCAACCACATGATGGGCATTAGCAGCTTCCACAGAAAAACTGGCAAAATTCTGTAGGTCATGTTAGACATAACGAGACCAGGACAAACAACACTGGAATACAGTCCCTGCGGAAAAGAAACCCAGTCAGTGTGGAAATACACAATAGTTAGTTTAAGTATGTATCATACTCCTTCCCTACTAGTATTTCTCAGCAAGAAAATGCAGGTGAGCACAGAGACCAGTTAACAGTAGATGCTCGCCTCTCTAAAGTCGCCAGAGAGTGATTAGACGCGGTGATTTCTGAGAGGTCCAAATTGGAGATGTCCATGTTAAATCAGTGCCTGTTGCAAGCCTGCGAGAGAGGAGGCGCAGCCTCCCGCCACATCGCAACTTCCCGTTGCAGCCTACACGCAGCTCAGCAGCAACAGCGGTCATCCCGCAAATTACAACCCGCTCACATAAAAGGCTACCTCACCTTTAAGAGACAAGAGTTCAGCCTTCTATGACTAAACCATTTTCTCCTGAAGTATTTCAGGAGAGTGCCATCACTATCACGGGATTAAGGCTGCCAACAAAATCCAGCAGTCGCCCGTGACAGGGAAGGCAGGTTCTTAGCGTGTCATACATCGGATAGGCAGGTACGCCTGAAAAGAGCAGCAGCTCTTTGCTCTTTAAGACCAATTCTTTGGTCTAAAAAGACAGCTAGAGTTTGCAAGGTAGAAACCATTCCTAAAAGTCTTCTGTTTTCAGAAGTGTTTCTGACAAGAACCCCAGAAGCAATCTCTCTGGCAGATTCTCCACCACCCATACCACCGGTTCAACCTGCACCACATGTGCATTAAGGAATGTATCAGATTGCTACGAATGAATGCAACCGGGTAACAACAATGCAATGATAATTATAAATAGTAGGAGCTCATTAGGTTTCTTCAGTCATGCAAACCCCATCGTCACCTGCTTATTAAATTTCCTGTTCAGAACCACACTTGTCAGGTCAGTAGCATATTTGGAGGAACTGTATGATTCCTGCCCCTTGGCATGCTGATAGTCAGAAAGGCTGAAGGCAGACTCCCTGGCATTGCTGGAAGAAGTCCAGATGAGTCGTGAGGGCTTTTCATTACCGCAGAGTAGAGGCTCAAGTTGACGAACCTGCAAAATAATTGTTAACTTATCTAACACGATAATTCTAGAGTCTTGCAGTATAGCTTTGTAGTTCTTAAAAGCCACAAGATTATCTCAGCTTTCCTAGTCTTGGCCAGTCTTCACTAGACTAGCCAGATGCGGCCATTGCTCAGGTATAACTTCAGCCCAAGGTCCACCAGGAGCATTTACAAGGAGCCACCGTTCTCTTACACAGCTCAGTTGACCACCTCAGAATTTAATATAGCCATGTCTTGGTATTCACCCTGGACAGACAGAACTATGTATGGTTTACCTCTATCCACTGACTACAGTAACCTTGCAATTATATTAACCCTTGCAACGACGACTATCACCATTTATCGCCATGTTAAGGAACGACAGGGCAAATGTCTTGGACTTTTTTATCTGTCAGATTGCAGCCTGCATCAGTGTCCGAACCTATAAGACAGAACTGATTCATCAATACCACCTGTACCCATCCCCACCCACATCAACCACCAGACCGAGGGCTCGATCTTCATACGCAGCCTCACCAGCATAAAGTGTCCAAAGAGGTTGGTAGCAAACACCTCCTGCAGCCCATCTCCGTTAAGCCTGTCCGTCTGGGTCATTATGCCTTCCGCAGTGGTGAGCATGTGAAGCACCTTCCTGGAAGCCAAGGACAGGAGTTAGAGAACAACATTGCCAGGAGGCATCTACTGCTCCCCAACTTCAGTCCTTCAGAAGTTTCCCCCCACCTCACAAGCTCCACACAGACTCTCTATTTGCACCTTCAAGTGAAAAAACAGGTGGAAATTTTTTTTACAGAGCATCCCACCCCCTTTATTTGCAAGTGTCTCACTATTTACTAGACTGGAGAAGACTTGTCCCTTCCTTCACTTCACCACAGTATAGTACCATTAAAAAAAAAAAAGTCTTGCTCTTCCATTTCACGTTCAGATAACAAAATCAAGCTCCAGTGTGGAACTAAGCCCTAGGGCCATGCTTAATTCAGATAACCAAAGCAGTCTAGCATCTCTGTTCAACACCCCAACAACTGTATCAGACTCAACGCAAGTAACTTTCCTCCCTAGCTCAGCTTCCCCACATTGCTTATAGAATAACGATGCTTATCCCCAACGGTGCTTATAGAATAAGCATCAACTATTAAATTCACAAGATACCAGGATCCACAGCTCAGAATGACTACAAAAACCTACAGTGGACCCACAATAACAGTAAGGAGACCCAGTAAGAGCAAACTTCACTTTACCAGCAACACACCAGCTTTTTTCATTCAATGCCTGGTGGCAGGACCTGCAGGCTTTGGTGAGCTCCTGCCCTCCCCCTGCACACAGCGGGCCTCACACCAGGGATCCAAAGCAGCACTGGGTACCGTGGACCACCCTAGAACTTCACCCAGATGCCAAGCCCACCCCACACAAGGCCGTGCATCCCACAGGGACATCCTCTGTGTCACAGTGGGGAAGGGAGACAGGGTCTTCAGCCCTGGACCCAAGGGCGTGCCTTTGCCACGATGATGCTGCCAGCATCCCATACTGCCCACAAGCTGGGGACTGGACTCCCCCCCCC
>NW_009650188.1:1602820-1618605 GCF_000708025.1 Charadrius vociferus
CCCCCGAGAGATGTGTTGTAGCTGAACAGAGGTGCCGCCAGGTCACCGTTTCCCGGTGCTGCTGTGGCAGAGAGGTCTGGGTGCGCCGGGGCCAACGGAGGTACTGGGTGCAGCCCTGCTCCTGGCAGGGCCAGTGTCACCGCTGGAGCAGGGGATGGACACACCACCAGCCCCCCCCAGATCCCCCGGCGGTGGGGCTGGTCCCCAGGCACCCTAACGTGCCATTTAACCCATGGCCGTGCATACCCCGTGCGGGGTGCCCAGGCACACAGGGGCTCGGGTCGGTGCGAGCTGCGGTGCCCATGGGGCAGAATTGCCCTTACCTGGCCCTGTGCTCCCAGCTCCTGGCTTGCTGAGGGAGGGCTGGCAGAGGCTGTGACGCACCCTGAGCTGGGAGAGGGCATCCGAGGGCGGAGGCAGACGGGTACCAATTACGTGGCATGAACAAGGCCTGTCCTTGCTCCCGGTTCAGCCACAGAGCCCTGTGCTGGAGTAGGCTATGCACTCCGCAGGGATGAGACCTCCTCTGCTGCAGCCAGAAGGGACCCCATGCAGGGAGACCATCCAGCCCCTCCACTGAGCACAGCCCCCTGTCGCTGTGCCATGCCCACCCAGGCCTGCTATCCCACCTCGGTCCCTGCCGGTGGACATCCCCTGATGTGGATGCTGAGCCTCAGAGCACCCTCCCTGTCACCCAAGGAGATGGGCGACAGGTGTGGATCAACCAGCAGGTCTCTAGAGCATCCTTCCTCCACCTCTTACGCTATTACCTGTGTGCTCTCCCCCAAGCTCTCCCCACACAGCATCCCAGGGCACACAGTGCAGCCCCAGAGCCCCCCAGCAGACAGGTACCAGTGGGCTCCCAGAGGTGCCCACAGAGGAGGCGAGCTGCCTTCTGAAGTGCCGCAAGGAAACCATGCAACCAGATTCACGTAGCAAGTGTCTCTTCAGCGGGTTTGCCCCTATATATAGGTGCATCTACTGAATATATACATGCCTTAGCAATAGTATACTGGAAACTGTGCCACGCGTGAGTTGATGGTGCTGAACTAATGCGTACAAAAGTATGGAGAGGTCCATGTACCCTCTAAGTACAAAGTTCCTCCTGTCCAGCTGCAGGAGGGTCCAATTTTGAGTCATGACGGGTGACCTGCCATGGCTCCTGGGGGGCACATGGCTTTGGCACCTGCCCAGTTTGCTCACGGAGCTGCTGGATCCAGGAGGACGGACTGGTGCCAGGCTGCTGTGGGATGCTCTGGGCGGCAGAGTCCATCCCAGGCACTTTGGCCGAGCTGTGATCCCCAGGCCAAGAGCCAGGGAGAGACGGGGTGCCCGCTGTGCCATGCCCACGAGCTGTTGCAGGCTTGGGCATTGGGCAGCAGCCAGTGAAAGCTCTGCTATGTGCGTTCCTCTCATAGCAGGTGAAGATGTGGGTTAACCCTGGGAGAGGAGGACCTGGAGATTTCCCCCTTGGAGGTGAAAGGTGCTAACATCTCACCACCGGCTGCCACGCAGCACCCACAGGGCATCCAAAATGCATTTCAGGGGCAGTTGAGCAGCTCTGCAGTTGCTGTGGTTGGTGGGAGGAGGTCCTCTCAGCATGCCTCTTGCCAGGACTGGTGTGCCCGCTCCTCCCCGGCTGACATGGAGGAGCCGCAGCTGAGCGTGTCACCCACTCCGGGAGGTACGCAAGGAGTCAGGAGTGCCATCAGGCTTCTTCTTGTGCAACTGGGGTTTGGCTGGCAGGGATGGGGCTTCCTGCCCCTCCATGTGACATGTCCAAAGCCCAAAATGTCCAGAGAGTTTTTGTTTTCCCCCCTGCAATTGCAGAGCCTGCTGTGAGCTAGTGGCAACTCCCAGCTCCTCCTTGAGCAGGTCATGGATGGTCCCTGCTCCAGCGGGCACGTACCTGCACACAGCCCTTCCCCAGGCGCTACCTTGCGCACGGGCCGGGAGCTTCCTCACGGAGAAAGTCCAGCAGACATTCCTCTCCTCTGATCAGGGGAGAGAAGCAGCTCTGTCCCAGTCATCGTCACCAAGAACATGCTGCGTCAATAAATAACCCTCGTCTCAGCTCGCATCGCTCCAGAGCTTGGGTCAGCAAGCAAGCAGGAGGTTCAGGTCGTCCCACGCCGTGGCTCTCCTTGCTGCTCTTGGGGTTTTCCTCTGAGGCTTCACTGTACAATGAGAACAAGACCAGCTGCCCGGGTTTTATTGCTAAGTCCGAGTGAAGTGGCTTTGGTTTGCATATGGGGCTCCTCTGGGGATGGGGTGAGATGGGGACAGGGCTGGGGGAGACCAAAGGGTCATTCTTCACTGGCTGACTCTTGGAGAAGGCGATGGATGTCCTGGAAGGAGGGACGATCTTTAGTGTCCCGTCTCCAGCAGCTGAGCATTAGCTTATATACTGAGTCAGGGCAAAGTGCAGGCTGGGGAAGGTATGTCTTCAAAACAAAAGGCAAAGATGACAAAGGGAGAAAGTTACTACCATGGAAACCAAAAAGCAAACTGCTCCTGGGGAGCCCCATTTCTCCATGCACCAGGGAAGAGGGCTGTGCTGTTGTGTGTTGAGGGGCAAAGGGACACCAAGACGGCACAGTGCAGGCCTGGGGACACCTGCTCATGTCTCCAGCCTGGCTAAACGCTGGAGCAGGGTCAGTGGGCAACTGGTCCTGTCCCGTAACGCCCCCATAGCAAAGCTCCCTATCTGGTCACCTTAAAGTCTTTCCCCAGGTCCCCGGTGTCCCCAGTGCACCGCTGCCTGTCCCATTCCATCCCATGCTGTCACATTCCATCCCATCCCATCCCATCCCATCCCTACCTGCCGGCCCTGGTCCCGGAAAAACTCGCCAGTGTTTTCGATGACCTGCTCATCAGACAGTTGGGAGTAGGGCTGCTCCCGGCAGAGGGTGAAGGTCTCCCACAGCGTCACGCCAAACGCCCACACGTCACTGGCCGTCGTGAATTTGCCCTGGCCGGAGGGAGCAGAGCAGGGTTGGGCCTGGGCATTACCCCATCCTGCTCCATAAGCACCTTACATGCCCAGGGTTCAAAACTTCTTTCTGGATGCATCAGCTTCCAGATCTGGGCCCAGAGGGGAGCTTGGTCCTGCAGACCTTGTCTATGTCCAGGGCCAGAGCCTGGCAAGATCTGTGTCCAGCTTGCAGCAGCTGCTCTGAGAGCTGGGGCTTGGTAAGGACCCAGCTCCCTGCAAAGACAAAAAGGAACCCTGCTCCCTCTTCCAGGTCTGTCCACAGCCAGGAGAAAATGTCAAGCGTCCCATTCAAAGGCTGGGCATGGGGACACCAAAGATCACCATAGTCCCCCCCATCCCACCTCGAAAAGCTGCTACCACTCCTGCTTTCTGCATGCTTCACCCCAAAGCTGGGCTCCAGGGTTGAGAGACTTCCCCGTCCCTTCTGGACCCCCCCAGCCTGAGGAAAAGAGGCTGTGAGCAGCTCCAGGACCATGTCAGTGTCTGTCAGAGGACCCCAGCCCCCCACGTACCAGCAGGATGCTCTCCCAGGACATCCAGCGGATGGGGAGCACTGCCCGCCCCTGGATGCGGTAGTAGTCCCCGCTGTAGAGATTCCTGCTCATGCCGAAGTCGGCTATCTTGATGGTGTACTGCTTCCCCACCAGGCAGTTGCGCGTGGCCAGGTCTCGGTGCACGAAGTTGAGGGAGGAGAGGTACTTCATGCCGGAGGCGATCTGGGTGGCCATGAACCGCAGGTCACTGTAGCTGCCGGGGGAGGAACAAGGGAGGACTGAGGTGTCGGGAAGGACGGCAGCCATGGTGTACACAGCCCCAAGCAGGGTGCCCCACAGCTGGGTAGGGTGCCTAGAGCAGGCAGGCCTGCTCGCCCCTGCCCGTTCCAGGCAGCGCTACCTGACAGTGGGCTCGTGGCCGGCGGGGGGGCTGCCTGCCTGCTGGCGGGACAGGAACTGGTTGAGGTCTCCGTTCTCCATGTACTCGGTGATCATGCACAGCGGGTCGTCCGTGATGCACACCGCCAGCAGCCGGATGATGTTGGGGTCTTTCAGCCGTGACATGATCTTGATTTCCTTCAGAAAATCATTCCTTTCCGGAACAGAAACCACACGGATCGGATAGACAGACCCAGAGGGGCGTGGAGGGGTGCACATACCAGCTGAGTGTGCCACCCACCCTCCCAAGCCTCATGGAGGACCCACGAGTCCCCTCCCCTGGGACTGGGGACCATGACAGGGAGCTCAGGGCTGATCCGTGCATGGCTGCAGGGTGGACTCAGTGTGTAGGTGGGGTGCTGGGGACCTGGTTAGGACCAGCAATGACCAAGAGTCCTGAATCGTGGCAGCCCAGCGTCCCCAAACAGCTCAGACGCGTGGTCCTCGCAGCTGCACTGAACGCCTGGCCACTGGAGGCAGGGGACGCTTTCCCAGCATCCCAGCTCTCCTGGGGAAAAGCTCTACATGGAGGGCAATGCTGGGGCATGTGCACCCCCCGGCCCTTGTACCTGGCATTCTTGTTGGCATCTGCTCGCAGCATCTTCACAGCCACCAGAACGGGGCAGTTAGAGCTGGTGTCCAAGCCCTCCAGGGCAAAGTCCTTGCCTGTGAACTTCTCCATCCCCTCCACTTCACAGAGATGAACCTGTAGGGGGGCAAGGGGCAGCCATTACATCCACTGACTGACAGCTTCCCCCGGCCCCCGCAAACTGGGAAGACCCTCAGAATCATAGAATGGTTTGGGTTGGAAGGAACCTTAAAATCATCGAGGTTCTAACTCCCTGCCATGGGCAGGGACATCTTCCACTAGACCAGGTTGCTCAAAGCCCCATCCAGCTTGGCCTTGAACACTTCCAGCGATGGGCAAACTTCTCTGGGCAACCTGTTCCAGTGTCTCACCTCCCTCACAGTAAAGAATTTCTTCCTAATATCTAATCTAAATCTACCCTCTTTCAGTTTAAAACCATCACCCCTCATCCTATCGCTACACTCCCAGATAAAGAGTCCCTCCCCATCTTTCCTGTAGGCCCCCTTTATGTACTGAAAGGCTGCTATAAGGTCTCCCCAGATTCTTCTCTTCTCCAGGCTGAAAAACCCCAACTCTTTCAGCCTGCCTTCATAGGAAAGGTTCTCCAGCCCACTAACCATCTTTGTGGCCCTCCTCTGGATCCACTCCAACAGGACCATGTCCTTCTTATGTCTGGGCTCCCAGAGCTGGACGCTGTACTCCAGGTGGCGTCTCCCGAAAGCGGAGTAGAGGGAGAGAATCACCTCCCTCGACCTGCTGGCCACACTTCTTTTGATGCAGCCCAGGATGCGGTTGGCTTTCTGGGCTGCAAACACACATTGCCCAGTCATGTTGAGCTTCTCATCCACCAACATCTCCCAGTCCTTCTCCTCAGGGCTGCTTTCAATCCATTCTCCACCCAGCCTGTATTTGTGCTCGGGATTGCCCCAACTCATGTGCAGGACCTTGCACTTGGCCTTGTCGAACTTCATGAGGTTTGCACAGGCCCACCTCTCAAGCCTGTCCGGGTCCCTGTGGATGGCATCCCTTCCCTTCAGTGCATTGACTGCACCACACAGCTCTACACTTATCCACCAAAGCTGTAGAAGGCTGCCAAATTTTTCAGGACAATTTGCCTTTAGTGAAACCATGTGGGTTGTCACTGATCACCTCCTTATTTTCCATGTGCCTTAGCATAGTTTCCAGGATGATCTGCTCCATGATCTTGTCAGGCACAGAAGTGAGACTGACTGGCCTGTAGGTCCCCGGGTCTTCCTTTTTTCCCTTTTTAAAAATGAGGGTTACATTTCCGCTTTTCCAGTCAGTGGGAACTTCACTGGACTGCCACAACTTCTCAAATATGATGGATAGTGGCTTAGCAACTTCATCTGCCAGTTCCCTCAGGATCTGTGGATTCATCTCATCAGGTCCTATTGATTTGTACACATTCAGATTCCTTAGATGGTCTCAAATCTGATCTCCTGCAGTGGGCTCTTCATTGTCCAAGTCCCTGTCTTCGCCTTCTGTGACTTGGGCAGTGTGGCACTTGCCAGGGAAGACTGAGGCAAAAAAGTTATTGAGTACCTCAGCCTTCTCCATATCCTGGGTCACTAGGTCTCCTGTTTCCTTCTGGAGAGGGCCCACATTTTCCCTAGTCTTCCTTTTATCACTGACGTACCAGTAGAAGCCTTTCTTGTTGCTTTTGATGTCCCTGGGCAGATTTAATTCTATCAGAACTTTAGCTTTCCTACCCTGATCCCTGGGTGCTCTGACAATTTCTCTGTGTTCCTCCCAGGTTACCTGTCCTTGCTTTCACCCTCTGTAGTCTTCCTTTTTCTGTCTGAGTTTGTTCAAGAGCTCCTTGTTCATCTATGCAGGCTTCCTGACATTTTTGCCTGACTTCTTCTTTGTCAGGATACATTGCTCCTGAGCTTGGAGGAGGTGGTCCTTGAATATTAACCAGCTTTCTTGGGCCCCTCTTCCATCCAGGGCTTTATGCCATGGTACTCTACCAAGCAGTTCCCTGAAGAGGCCAAAGTCTGCTCTCCTGAAGTCCAGGGTAGTGAGCTTGCTTTGCTCCCTCCTCACTGTCCTAAGGATCTTTAAGTCCACCATTTCATGGTCACTGCAGCCAAGGCTGCCCTTGAGCTTCATATGCCCCACCAGCTCCTCCTTGTTGGTAAGCAGCATAGGTTGCACAGAGGCATTTAAGGTGGGCCCCCAATGAAGCTGACTTACTGGCTGGAGTGGATGGTATTCCTTTGTGCTGCATTCCAGGTGCTCTCCTACTGACCTGTGATCCTCCTCCAGGCTCTGGGCATCTATTGCTGGCACTGGCATTGAACTGATAGGAGTGGGATGGATTGATGTTCCCCTTCTCTGTTAACTTTAGTTTAAAGCCCTCTTCATGAGCTTGGCAAGCATTAGACCAGAGATACTGTTCCCCTTCTCTGACAGATGGACCCCACCAGCCCCCAGTAGACCTGGTTTCTCAAAGTGAGTCACACGGTCTAAGTAGCCAAATCCCTGGCTGTAACCATTTGTTGACTCGCCAGATTCGACTGGTCCTTTCAAATCCCTTTCCTTTGACTGGGAGGATTGATGAAAAGAGTAGATTGATATAAAAAAAAGCCTTGCCCAAGTCCTGCTCAGAGCAGGTCTGGCTCCCACTCACCTCCCCAAACTGTCCTTCCCCCAGCTTCTCCTTGAAGGTCAGCAGCTTCCTGGGGAACTCCTCGACGGCCACGTCCTTGCCGGACAGCAGGTCCATGGTGAGAGCCGGCACCGAGTAGGTGTTGCCACCCGTCACACCCTGCAGGTTCACGATGTCGGCCTCGGCGTAGTGGGGGACGCCCTCGGGGACACTGGCCTGGGACGGCTTCAAGGGGCCACTGCAGCCTGGGGGAGGACAGCAGGGCCAGCCCTGCCGTGGGTGTCCTGCCCTGCACCCTCTGCTCCCCAGTGACTGCTCAGACTCCAGCCACCGGCTTTCTCTGTCCCCATCCTCCCCGGAGCCCCCACACTGCCCTGGCATGGCTGGGCTCCTGCAGACATTGTGGGCTGCTCCACTCCTTCCCCATCACCGAGAAATGCACCAACCCAGCCCCAAGCACCAGATGAACAGGGATGAGTGCCCGACCTCCGGACCACCAAGGAAGAGATGGTAGAGCATCCCAAGGACGATGGTGGGGACACAGCTCAGCCTGGTGGTGGACACCAACGATGGCTCTTGGCCACAGGCTTTGTGTGACCTCTGAGCAGGATGCGAGGGAGCTTGTGCAATGTCCCCCCCACCCATCTGTGCCAAAATGTTTGGAGACTGGCCAAAGGCAGGGGCTGAGGAGAGGGGGCAGCAGCAGGCTCAATGCGTGGTAGATGGCTCTAAGCATGCAGGGTATCCCGGCTCTCACCCATGTCCTCATCCCCGGGGGTGAACTCGGGCAGCTTGCGGATCAGGCGGGAGGGCTCCTGGTAGTCAGGTCCCAGTGGGAATATGCGGTCATAGGTAGAGCTGGACTCCTGCTCGCTGGAGGAGGAGGAGCGGTTGTGGTTGAACATGCTGGATTCACTGGGCAGGGAGAGGCTGACGGTCATTTCGTCATCCAGCATCCTCCGCGAGGCCTGTGAGAAGGGGACAAGGGAGGAGAGAGCTGGGACAGGGGGTCCCCACAGCACCGGTGGGAGGGAGTCTCCTGTGCTCCAGGCACTGTGGCCGGCCCAGCCCCAAGCCCCCCTCTCTGGTGTCCTGTCCCAGGGTTGTAGCACCTGCCTGGGGAAGACGTTTGTCCTCATGTCCGTCACCCCCTCTATTATCTGCCTCTATGGAGAAGAGTTTGGCTCCATCACCTCTGTGACTGCCCTTGGTTAGCTGGGAGCTGCAGTGAGACCCCTTTGGGCTCCTCTTCCCCAGCCCAGTTTTAGAGCAGAGGGATGGACAAGCAGGCAGGTCGCAAAGTCACTGCCCTGCTCAGCTAAATCCCCTTGCGTGGGAGATGGGTGCAAATCACAACCTTTCCTAGGAGGGGAAGGGAGCATCAGCCTCTCCCATGGAGTCTCCTGTTCCTCTGCTGAGCTCTCAGAAGAGCCTGCCCAGGATGAGCCCACTGCCCTGGGGTACCTCTCCAGCCACCCCACGCTTGCTCACCTTTTCCAGCATCTTCTGCCAGAACTGCCGCCACAGTATGATGACAATGATGGCCACCAGGATGAAGATGATCGCCACCAGGCACCCAATCAGGATGCGCGTGTTGCTGTCATCTACCTTGAGCGTGGGGTCTAGCAGGGGAAGAGGACAGCATGAGCAGGTCACACTCAGGCATGGGAGAGCTCCTGACCCTTTCCTCCATCGGATGGGGCAGAGTCCCCAGAGCATCTGCCCACCCAGCTGAGGGTGACGTGCTTTTTGATGCCTTACCGTAAGTGGTGGGGACCACAGGCACCTCAGGGGGGGCCACTGAGTTGTTGTACATGGCTGCGTCTGGCAAGGGAGAAGAGAAGAGCATCAGGGTGGGCAGTGTGGGTGCCCCACAGCCCCACTCCCTCCTTGAAACCCCCTTCCAGGAGGGTCCGGTCCCTGCAGAGCTCATGGTGGCGGGTACCCGACTGGAAGGTGATCTCGCTGAACATCATCCAGGCATCAGCAAAGTAGTACTGACACTTGATGGCGCTGGCCATGCGGTGGAGCAGGGGCACGGTTACGAATCGGGCGCTGGGGTTCACGTCGTCCAGCACCAGCACTGAGGAGACGGCATTGGGCTCCCACTCGCTGGCGTCAGCACGGAAGTAGCACTGCACCTCTTTGAAGATCTTCACCCCTTTGGCGAACATGTTGTTGCAGTGGACCTGTGGGGCAGCCTGTCAGCGCGGCCATGGCGGGGACAGGGACAGGGGACAGGGCGGGGGGCATGTGGACCTTCATGGCAGTGAAGTTCCTGATGCGGTCAAACTCAAAGGTGATCTCCACATAGCCACCAGCGGTGCTCTCGTTGCGCCAGCCAACATAGTCATAGCCCGGCCAGACGTGGTACTCATGGGTCTGCGTGAAGTCATCCAGCCCTGACACCCCATCCGTCAGCTGGCCCAGGCCCTCTGTCATGCTGGCACATGCAAAGGGGGAAAGGGAGCATGACTCTCGCCAACCCCACAAACCTGCCACCACCCAGCACCACCCTCCCCAGCAGCTCCTGGCAAATTCTGGAGTGTTTTTTGTTCTTGATGTTCTCTCTGGAAAAGGCTGTGAGATGCTGAAGTGCAGTGCACTTAGCTTAAATCCAAAAGAAGGGCTGGGGGTGCTTTCCCCATCATGATGTGCTGGACCCCCAGAGCTGGTCACGTCCCCCTCTTCACGGAGACCCCAAGTATTTGCTCTGCTGAGGATCAGCACATCAGCCTGCAAACACAGGGAAGAAACACCCCCATCCCCTTCTGCCACAGCACCCACGACGTGCACAAGCCCGCCCAGTCCTCACCTGTACCCAAAAGCGCCGTCATACACAGAGTCATTCAGGTAGATGACGGTGCCCCCGGGAAGGACAAGCTGCTGCCCGGCCGGTGCGTTGTAGGACACCAGCCCATCTGCAGGGATGGGAGAGTAAACGGCCACCCATGAGGGACACCCTGCTGCTGGTGAGCCCCAGCCAGCCCCTGGGCACCGCCAGCCCCCAGTGGGATGGACAGCCCCCCAGCTGGGCTCTGGGGACATGGGGAAGGGCACAGGACCACACCACCCACCCAGCCAGACGCAGCCGTACAGCTCCACGCGCAGGCAGACGTTCATGGAGTGGTCAGTGACGGGGATGAAGCGGACGAAGCGGGCGATGAGGGGTGGCTCCAGGTCCTTGAGGACAATGTCATAGGGGTTGGTGTTTCCATCCAGCACCTGGGGAGAGAGAAGCACGGTGGGGACGGGCAGGCGCAGCCCCCAACCCGCCACCCAGTTCAGCCCCCACCTGGCTCCTCACCTGCTTCCCGTGCCGATTCCTCCAGGAGATCCAGCGGGTGCCATCCCGGCTGTAGTTGATCTTATACATGGGGGCAAACTCGTTGCCATGGCCCCCAGCGTGACGCCCCTGGGTGCCCACCAGCGTGATGAAGTGGAGCGCGCGCAGGTCGATCTGCAGGAACTCCTTCAGGTCATCGGGCTCCACCGGGATCTCGGGGCACCAGGCACCATCGCCATCCTCTGAGTCCAGCCTGCGAACCCAGAGCGGAGGAGCCGTTTGCAGGCAGCCAAAGCCAGCCCCGTGCCCCCCTTCTGTCCCTCCATGGCAGCCCAGACCATCCCATGGCTGTCAGAGGAGGGTCCCCACACTCACCGTCCATACTTGGCGGCTGTGGACTCGGACCACTGGCTGGAGGCTGAGATGTCCTCATCGGGAATGTGCCCGCCTGACATTCCCAAGGGGTACCGGCACACCGCTGAAATGAGACCGGCGGGGCGCTGAGCAGGCACCCCTCCTCCCCTCCCCGGCTTAGATACGTGCTGAAATATGGCATGGCCCTGCCGGGGCTGGGGCACATCCACAGAGCCCCGGGCACTGCAGCCCAGGCAGCTCAGGCACAGCACTCACCATCTCTCTGGCTTAGAGAGAGGGGACAAAGCGCGATGGGACGGATGGCAGACACCTGCCTGGGCAAACAGAGCCACTGGCCAGAAGCAGATGCCAGCCCAGCTCAAAGCAAAGCTGGCAGCTCCGAGGGCTGCTGGACATACCCAGTCCCTGTCCGCAGAGATGCCTTCAGCCTTGCTGGCAAACATTTCGGCAGCAGTGGAGGGAGAGCCGGTGGGCTGGCACTGCCATCCCCGTGCTCCTCGTTCTGGGGGCGCCCAGAGGGCTCCCTCCAGAGGCTGCTGGCCCAAAAAACCCACCCGCAGCGACCTGTTCTCAGCCGTGCCACCCTGCTCCTCCCCCCACCTGCCTGGGGGAACAAGTGACAAAAGTGGGCGCTCGCCCTCCCCGCTGGCCCGGCAGCTCCCATCACCAGCCTTGCTCCTGCCCCAGCTGAGAGTGGAAAACTACTCGGGGGTGGCAGGCAGGCTGCGTCCCCAGGTGGCAGCCGTCTCCCCCGGCACCGCATCCACGCCGCTTCCCAGGAGTTATTTTTTCACGCCCGGCTGCCAAGAGCCCGAGCCAACACCCGCACCACGGTGGCAGGGCTCAGGCGAGGAGGCAGTGCTGGGGCCACCTCCTGCCCCCGCGGCCGCCCAGTGCTGTGCTCGCAAAAAGCCTGTGTCCCAGCGAGCGGTGCTGGGTCACTGGTGCCACAGGGACCATCGCCTGCATCCAAGAGAAGGATGAGTGCGTCTTTAGCACGAGCACTGGGACAGTGGGCAGCATCATTTCTTGTCCCCAGCTCTCCTACTTGTGATACTCTTGCATCTCCCACTGAATTTCCATTTAATTCTTGCCCAACATGGAGCCAGCCCAGCTCGTTTGCCCTAGGTAATACCCATCTTGGCCACGCAAAGCCAACGCTGCCAGCTCTGCATGGCTGCAGAAGAAACAGAATTGCTTCCCTCAGCGCCATGCAACCTCCAGGGAAGACCCAGCAAACTCTTCCCACGCATGGAAAAAGCCTTTGAAGGGACTTGTTACAGGGATGCTCCGGGGAAACGCTGACGCGCTGAAGGAGCCTGAGCTCTGTGTCCGTCCCTGCAAGGCAGGAGGGGGCTGAGCCCTGCAGAAACAACCAGTTAAACACACTTCTCTCGCTGACGTCTGGTGCAGTGTTGTGGTTTCTGAACAGGAGCCAGGCACCTAGTGAAGCTGCTTTACTAAAGCCAACCTTGGTTTGCTGCGAAACCACCAAAGAAAGTGGCGGCAAACAATAGCCTTGCCTTCTGCATGCCGCAGCCTCAAAACTGAGTGGGCTCGATGAGTCCCCATGGAGAAGGACCCCACTCAGAGCCCAGGGTTCTGGCTGCGGCGCTTTGCCCGTACCCCAACCCTCTGCCAGCCCACTCGTGCCGAGACAGATGCCTGTGTCACCCAGAAGATGCTTTCTGGGTCACCCAGGGGTGGCCAAGCCGAAAGCAGGACAGCATAGTGCCCATGCAGGAGCAGGCTTGGGGGGCCATCGCACACTGCTCCCAGAGCTGGGGAAGTCCTGGAGATGATGGAGATGACATGAGCCCAAGCTCAGATGCCCTGGCAGGAGCACAGCCCAGGGAAACACACCTCACAGGTCTTGCAGCCACCTGGTCCCCATCTCACTTACCTGGGTTGACCTGGGCTCTTGCGGCCCGCAATACATGCAGCAGCAGCAGCAGCGGCGGGGGGGAGCTGGGGGTGGCCGGCATGTCGGCTGTCCTGCAGAGACAGAGCCAGAACTCATCACGCTGAGGCAGCTGAGCCACACAGAAACGCCAGTCCTGCTTGGGGTGGCCAGCTGAGGACGGGAGGTCTTCCCCTGTATGAGACCCTGTGTCCCCACCTCAGCATCAGAGGAGGAGCAGAGCCCCACACCTCACACCTGTGATGGTGGTCAAAAGGGTCCCGGTGTCCCATCCCCTCCACCATCACCCCCCCGGGAACCACAGCATCATGGTGCCGCACCGAGACAGCCCCATCATGGGCAGGTAATGTGGCCTTGCTGTGTCCCTGGAACCAGCTGCAAGAAATAGCCATGGGAGCCACGCAACCCTGCCAGGGCTCTGCCCGGGGCCGGCGCCGTCCGGCTCCGTGGATGGGCAGAAAGACTGCGGCTGAGCTGCCCGCCCTTGGATGGCTTTGAAAGCAAGAGGTTGCACAACCCCATCATATAACAAAATAATAGCACGTTGCAACACGCAGTTTCCCTGCCTTCTGGCTCCGGAGAGATAATAGCAGATAATCGCCTGAGATTTACGGCGTATTTGTGATGGTTCTCTATGGCAGAGCGGATCCAGGGGACATGGGCGACATGGAAAGGTGTGACAGAGGGCTTGGGAGCCGCCTTGAACCTGCTGCCTGAAGCGGGGTGTAGGATGGGGCTGGAGGGCACCTGGGGTCCTGGCAACTGGGCTTAGGCTGCAACAAAGGGAGAAAAAGGGCTGGTGCTGGTGGGGATCCCCCCGAGCCCCAGTCCTGTGAGGTGCCTGCCGCCCTTTGAGTCAGCGCTGCCACCACAGCCACTTCGCAGGGGACCCACCATGGCCCTGGCTCTGGCTAACCCGCGGCTACCGGGAACCCCCAGCTCCCAAGCAGCTCCTGCTGTGCCCGCGCACCTCTGGGAAATCACTGCGGGGCATGGCACCATGCTGGGGACGCACAAGGGACACCCCTGAACCTCACCAGCCCTGCTCCAGGCTCCCCCTCCCCTTATTTGCCAAGGGGACATTTGTCCTCCTGGGACAGCCCTCCGTGCAAGCTCTGGATGCAGATTAGTCCTCTTTTTGTTAAAAATGGCCATTTAAATATAGTTTACATGTACATTAACCTTTGCAGGAACAATTTACTAACCTGGGAGTTAAAGGGACCCCAGCTCCTGGCCAAACAGGACCTGGCTGCTCTTGAGTGCAGGGGTAAATCCCAGCTAAATCTCACATACCAGGGATGTCTGGACTGGGCTGGCGGGTCCCCGAGCTTCCCCAACACCAGTGACCCCACATATGGGTGCCTGGCTGTGTCCCTGCACCCACCTCACGTGGGGACCCACAATCTGGTCCTCACCACCAGAGAAAGCCCAAAGCCACCCTCAACCAGCTTGCCACCCGGCAGATGCCCCCATCCTGCGGAGCCCATCTGGGAGGTGCTGGATACGGCCCTGCTCACTGGCAAAAGCAGGACTTGGCACAGCCGGAGCGAGGCAGGCTTGCTGTGACCATGCCAGCACCCAAGGGGACTGCAAAGCCCCGGGAGCTGCCACCCACACCCCGCTAGAGGCTCTTTGCACCCAGCGGTGCACTGCTGGGTCCCCCGGAGGGGTGTCTCTGCTAAACCCCATGAGCTCTGCAGGAGGTACAAATTAACACCTGGATTTAGGGTGATTTTTTTCCCCTTTTTCTCTATTTTTTTTTTTTTGGAAAGGGGGGGGGGAGGGAAATCACATACCTGGTCACTTTTTTTTTCCTATTCCCAGCTGGGAAAGTTTAGTTAGTTGCAACTAACTCAACTGCAACTGGGAATTAGAACTGCATCGCTGAGAAGCGTGCATGAAGCTCCTGTGTTTGATCATAGCTGGTTCCCCCAACATTAAAATCTCAATTTCCTTCTGCATTCCAAAAAATATCCAGGGATATTTTTTCCCACTGTTCTTTCAGGCTGAGTAAACTCTTTAAGCATCAGGATACCAGATGCCATAACGTCCCGCAGGGAAACGCATTTACATTTAGTCTAATATAGGGAAATTATCCCCACGCAGCCGTTGTGAAGCTCTCGTCGCTCCTCGGGGGAGCGGGACTGGGGGACAGCAGGAAGACAGTGACTCAAGCAACAAGGCTAGGGGCTAAGGGACACGCGGCCAAACTGGCCGAGCAGCATTGGCAACCCAGCTGGAAATCATTTTTGTTCCATCAGCCCTGCAAAAGGGCTTTGCAACATTTTGTCTGAAAAAGTTTGCCGAAAATTTTCAATCACTGGAAATTTTTAGTGTAGAGAGTTTTTGGAGCTCCTTCCTGGCATGGCCTGGGCTTGTGAGCTTCCCTCAGCCGCTGCTTTCCCCCCCTCCCCCCCACCCCGTTTTTATTTTCCACCCTTCTTATTCTGCTGAAATGACCAGGGAAAATTAGTGGGAAAAAAAGAAATTAAATCCACATTTGTTTAGAGACAAACCCCACCTCAGCAGCAGTCCCTCTTGCCCCGAGCCCGTGCCAGCTGGTGAAGTCCCCAGCTCACTTCCCAGGTGGGCTCCACCATCCTCGCCAGCACCGGAGGAGCATCAGCTGTGGGGAGGGGGCTGGATGGCAGCAGCCTGCACCCCCTGCACACACCAGGTCCTGGATGCGGGTTTCTCAGCACTCCCATCACAGACCCCCCATCCTCGCATGGAGCTGAGGGCTACCCTCCTGCTGGGATGGCCGGTGGGTGGGACATGCCAAGGCCATGCTGGATAGAATGTCCCAATGTCCCCGAGCGGCGAGAGGCTTCCTGTGACCCTGGACCATGACCCACAGCATGTGGTGTTTCGGTAAGGGGGTTCGGGACCCCCTGCCCCAGCTGGCACTACAGCCGCCAGCATGCTGTGCCGCCGGCGCAGCCTCGGCAGGAACGCAACGCAGCATGCCGGGACCCGTAGTCCTCCTCCCCTCCAAAAAAAATGCCATTTTAGACCTTCTTTGGGCTGGAGGCAGCCCCATTTTCTGCAGCGGCGC
>NW_009650188.1:1618726-1620896 GCF_000708025.1 Charadrius vociferus
CATGGCCACGGGCCCTGGGGACATGGGTCCTGTGAGTGCTGCACCCAGCAAGCGCTCCCCACCAGCTGAAAACTTGCAGCCCTTCCTCCCTGTTCCGTGCCACGGCGTCACAGCGTCACCCTGCCACGGGGCACGGCATTGCCCCGCTGCAGCGGCGCAGGGCTGGGAAGCCCCAAGCAGGTCCCCAGCACCAGGATGGGGAGCAGGATGCTCAGGAGCACCAGACCGGTGGCCTTGTGTCCCCCTCCCCAGTGTGACCTGGTGCCTGGCTGGAGGACCCCAGGGGACAGCGGGGCCTCTCTGGCTGGCCAACGCCGCCACCGGCTCTGCCAACAGACACACAGGCGGGAGCCAAGGAGGGACACAAGGAAACGCTGGCCTGGCACGAGGCACGGGGGGAAACGCTGGCCGTGTGGGGAAAAATGAAGAGAAGGGGCCAAATGTCACTTCCCCGAGTGGGGACGCTGCCCTGCTGCTGCCACATCCCCTTCCCGGGCTAACCCATGCCTCGGTCCCTCTGCCCAGGCTGTGCCGCAGAGCACAGCTGAGCCTGCATCCCCCCAAAAAGTCCCAAGCCTGGAGGGGGGCAAATGCCTCCCCACGCAGCCGAGAGCGACTCACCGGAGCGGGGAGGTGGCGGCGGGCAGGCGGGCTCCTCGCGCCCCCCCCCGGGCCGGGGGAGCCAGGCGAGGAGCGAACTTCCCCGGGCTGATGCAAGATGCCTCTGGGAGCGCGTTCACATTCTGCGGATTCCTGGGAGCCGGCCAGAAATCCCACAATCCTACATCTTGCACATTTGGTTTCAATTAGGGAGCGGAGAGGGGGGAGCCAGTCACCAATCCAGGCTGGCTTTTCGGCGGAGGTTATTTTCCTCGGCCCAAGGGAATGTGTGCAAAGCTATAATTTACAGCAAAACCCATTCATAGCGCAAGAGAAAAAAAAAAAAAAAAAAGTAAAAATCCCCTTGGCCAGAGAGGGAACTTAAAGCAATAGGCAGCGATTTGCTTTCCGGCGCTCGCCCCCGCAGCTACGGGATGGCACGCATGTCCGGGACCCTCCTCCTGTGCTGTGGGGTGCAGGGGCTAGGCAGGACACCCCCAAAACACGTGTGATGGAGGCACTCCATGAGGCCCCATCACCAGCGTGGATGGTCCCACGCGGGCTGCCCTGCTCCGGGCCCCCTGTGGGAAGGGTGCCGGGCTCTCGCGCGGGCACAGGCAGCCAGGATACCGGCCGGAGAGCTGACCTGCCCCGGCACGTGGCATGGAAGAAGCGCTCCGGCTGCCCGAGCTGCACGCCGAACTCGTGGTTTTACATCATTTCCAGGCACTGGCTTGGCACTGCGGCCACCAACTATGTGACGCGGCAGGGAGAAAATAATAATAATGGGCTCGCATTAATTTTTGTGCAATAGCTAAAAATGCAATTTAAAACAAAAAAAAAAAAAAAAGAAAAAAGATTCAGTATTCCTTCAGACTAGTGTTTTGGCTGTATTTTTTGCCAGCACCCACACCACCGTGGGGAGGGAAGCAGCACCCCTGGCAGCAAGCCAGCAGCTCCCAAAAAACGCCTCCTGCCCCATGGGGCACTCCATGCCGGAGGAGGGACCTGCCCCGGGGATGCAGCGGTGCTCCCAAACCCCTGAAACCTCCTCGCCAGACTCCCAAGCTCATCCGCTTTCCAGGCAAACCAACCAGGGAAAGCCACCCACCACCTGGCGGGATGCCGGGGCAGGGAACGACTGGGACATCCCCACCGCTACCACTGGGCAGGGGCTGTGGTGCCAGCCCAAGCCACGGGCTTGGTGAGAGGTGGGCAAGGCAGATCATCACAGCCACCTCCGGGCTGGCAAGGAAGAAGAGGAGGAGAAGGTGGTGGTTATAGTGCGTTGCCTGCTGCCGGGCTCCGCACCGTGCCCCCCCTTGACGTGCCACCCTGGGTCAAGCTGGGCAAAGGGATGCCCTTGCCCACGCAGATTGCCCTACGTGCACGCCAGCACAGACTCCCGCTCTGCCCTGCTCGCCTTCTGCTACCTGGAATTGGCGCCCAAATAACTCGGCGGCGGCCAGCGCCACGTCGCTCTGTCCCAGGACCTAATGCAAAGGTGTTGGTGCGCAAACACAGCCAAAAAGCCAAAGCAAACACCTCCCCTCCCCCCCACCCCGCGCCC
>NW_009650188.1:1621067-1624509 GCF_000708025.1 Charadrius vociferus
TCTCCCCTGGGACCCACCGCCGCCAGCCCGCCTTGGCCACACACAGCCCAGCTGGCCCATGGCAAGCCACCAGCAGCTACGGCACTGGCCAGGACCCCCCGCATGGCCCCAGCTTCCCAGGGCTGGGGAGCCAAGTGCTCGGCTGAGCCCAGGGTGCCCAACAGCCACCTTGGCACTTGGGGGACTCGGGGACTTCCCCCAGGGGAGCGGTTTGGGCCCCATTCTGAGCCCTACAAGGCAAAAATCCCTCCCCAAGTGGCTGTGGGGCAGTAGGCGGCTGTGCCACCCCAGCCCAGGGGCTGCAGCAGGGGTTTGGAGCAGCAGAGGAGCCAGCCGAGCACCACCTCCCCTCCCAAAATAGAGGGGAGGTAGCAGAGCTGCTGTGCCTCAAGGGCATGGGGACACCATGCTTCAGGGCAGTGGGCGCTGGCAGGAGCCGAAGAGCCCTCCCTGGAAAAGCAGAGAGCAGATGATGCTGCTGGAGGGCACCATGCCAGGCTGGTCTCACCCCAAAGCACTCCAGCAGCGCTGCGCACCCACCCGTTCCTACCTGCTCAAGGCTTGCCGCCACTTGCAGAAATTCCAAGAGGAAAGCACAGCCCTCCGCTTCCTCCAGAAATGCTGCAAACGAGCGCCGCGGGCCAGAGGACCTGCCTGCGACTCCCCCCTGGCAGCAGCTGCCCCTGAGCTGGGCAGAGCGGGGCACCCGGTATGACGCAGTTGGACCTCTGCTCTATGAGTAGAGCTTCTGCGGAAAGCCACCGTCACTAAACCAACACCAGATGACAGACAGGAGGGACTCAAGAGTTTAATCGGGTGCTTCCAGTTGTGCAACGTACAAAGGATGACTAAAAGGGAGGATACGGGCAAAAACAAGGACCCTATTAAAAAAAATAGTCATGTAGATTTGAGAAAAAAATAAAAATTCAAGATTAACCCCAGCCCCGTACCATAAAAATCCTCTGCATGTACAATGACTATTACTATATACATGTTTAAAAATAAATGCCCACAGCCTGGAGTGCAAAGAGCAGTGCCATAGCTGTGCTTTGTGGCAGGGGAATCCATAAAGTGTTCGGTTTTTAAATTAAAATATAAATAGAAGCGTACAACATGCCAAGAACCGAGTGGGTTACATCCTCCTCTGCACAGGGCCAGAGAGAGCAGGATCAGCCCCTACCAGTTACAGCTATAAACCTTCATGTCTCCGAATTTCCAGCCCGCCAGGTGGGACGGCCAGCCCGGCTTGGGCACCGTGCCACCGCTACATCCCGTTCTTCACCAGCTCGTGGATCCCATCCTCGTCGATAATCAAAGGTGCGCGAAACTCTCGGTCCTTCACGTACTTTTCCAGACCCTAAGGGAGGATGAAGCAGCTCGTTAGGAACGAACCACGCATCATCTGCTCTGTGGACCTACTGAGCCTCTCACAGGTGGCTCCGGTCCCCTCCCATGCTCGCGGCTTGGGGGACACTGCCTCAAAAAGTTCCACAGTGAATCCAAGTCAGGCTTTTGTGGCTTATCCCCACCCTGGCCAGGGCTCACACTCGTGCCCCGACAGCCTCCCCACCTACTTAGTTAATTTGCAAGGGCGCCCGACCTCTGGAGAGACACTACTCACTTCTCCTCCGTAGGAGACGAGGGGAGAAATTTCACACTGGATTGGCAGGTCGTTTGCATCCTTCAAGCTGCAGAGAAAAATAAGAAGTCAGGAGCGTTAGCCACATCCTGCCAGGGGAACGCGGATGGGGGCCAGAGATCTTGCAGATGCCAGCGCAGGGGGTCAGCGGCTGTCTGGGGGCACTGGTGGCTGCCAGCCCACGCAGCCCCAGCCAGCACAGAGCTGCCCTGGGTTAGTCAAGCCTTGCGTGCTCTCCAGGTAGGTGTGAGCTAAAGTTTAGATACCAGCAGCAACTGAAAGGGAAAAGAGCTTTAGATGCAGCTTTGATGAGGATCTACGTGCCTTCCCACGTGTGCAACTACAGCAGCGCCTACGCCCCCAGCCTGGACCACAGCCCCGCTATACGTGATGCGGCATGCAAGCTAGTCACCCCTTCTTCATCCTCCTGCATCCTTGGGGTGATGAGAGATGCACTCACAGCACCTTCCTGTCTGGCCGGTCCTCAAAAGCTCCTTTTTTAAACACGCTCATTGTTTAAAGCACAACCTGAGGACGCAGGGTGAGCCTGTCTGCTCACTCAGGGCACTGCCTTTGCCTCTCTGATCAACTGTCTCAGTGCCTCTGTTCCGCACGTGAACCTGAGCTGGTGAGGACAAGGGTAGACCCACACTAGCGCTGCCCACCGCAGCCGGGCCCTCGAGAACAGCCCCAGCAGCACTGCTGGGCAGGGGTCCGCCTGGGGTCCCTTCCCCTGCTCCTGCTGCCACCGGCCTTTGTAGGACCTCCCCCTGGATCCAGGCGGTGTGCAAGCCCGGCCAGGGGGTGTAGATACGCGGAGCCAAAGAGGAACGACAGGGTTCCTGTGAAGGGGTGCCCCTTCACAGCCGCTCGCCACCGCAGCCAGACAGGCATCGCAGGACGTCATCTGTGACAACGCTCCCTTCGCCGAGTTTGAAGCTCGTCCCTGCTGCCATGCGCTCGCTCTGTCCCCTCCTGTCCCAGCTGAGGGTAAATAAAACTTACCCATCCTAACCCAGCCCTTGCACTTGTGTTTGCCTTAGAGTTGGACTCGTTTCAAGATAATTGTTTAAAAAAAAAAAAAAAAAAAAAAGAATTGCCATTAATTGGCAGTGAAGGATAAATGTAGGATGAAGTGCATCCTTTATCCTACATTATAAACTACTGTGATGGCCTAGTTATACACCTGAAAGAACTTGGAGTCTTGAATCAAAAACAGAGACCCTAAGTGTATCCCACCAGGACGTACCAGAAGATACGGCTTCTCCTGAAGGGGGAGAGGTAACAAGCTCGCTTCATCTGAAGTCATTTACACTCACCAGCTCTAAGTCCCGGCCGCACAGACGTGCCCTGCGCCTACAGAAGAACATGCTGCTATTACAGAAGTTGCTTTAGCACTTCTCTCAACTTTCCCGTTTCCTTCTGTAAACTTTCAAGCGCTGAGCCAGGGGCTTTCCCTGGTGTCACAGTCTGGATCTTCAGAACTCATGACCTGAAGTCACACAAAGCACAGCTGGCCGCCTACGCTGAGATTTGCACATGCTACATCAAAGCCCCCTTGACGTTTAGTTAATGTTTTTAATCCCTTTTCAATCTGCCTGGATGCCTGGCGGACACCGGGAAACAGCAGCCGCCTCCAGCTACAAGAGCTGTCGGGATCAGTCCAGGCTGTGCTACGCCGTGGCGCGACGAGCAGGGGAGTGTCACCCAAGGGACACGCCAGCGTGTTTCCCAAGAGCATCCCGCCTGCGGGGTGACCTTTGGGGGCTGCAGGCTGCCTGCCACCCTGCATCCATACCGATG
>NW_009650188.1:1624596-1629187 GCF_000708025.1 Charadrius vociferus
CCCACCGCCCCGTTAGTCACTGCGGGTGCCCTCTCACCAGCGCGCACCCATCGCAGCAGACCGCAGCCTGGCGCACTGCTTCGCCTGCAGCCCATTAGTACCTAAGCGCAGCCCCGCCACCATGCACGCTGCACGGTATAGTTACTTGTCATTGACATCTGCTGGGGTGGCATCTGACCTTCCGTTTGTGACACTACGTGGGAATAAACAAGGGTTAGCAAGGGTGGGGGAAAAAAAACAGGGCAGAACAAGTCTGGGGTTTGCTGTTCTCCAAACATGGGTGGAGGGAGGTCTCTCGGTCAAGGGATGTCGCGACCCCAGCATGGCTACTGCACGGATCTGCTGGCATGCTCGGGCTTTAGGGAGCCACCTCCTCCCTGCACTGGCAACCTTGGCTGTGCAATGGCAGGATTCAGTTTACAGGCGCTGAATCAAGAAGGAAAGCTGCTGCAGACCACACGAGCGCCCCTTCTGCAGCCACCGCCTGGCGCACACCCGGCTCTGCCCCACAGACCACCCGGGAGAAGGGATCCACAGCCGTGCACTCCAGCAACGCTGGCTTCAGAAGCACTGAAATGGAGAAGGGCTGGGGACTGCCCGGTGCTTTATACCCAGCCCAAGAAGGATGCAGGAGCGCTGGGAGCAGCAACTTACCGAGGAATGGCAGGGATGCGCGTGCCATTTTCATCCACAAAGTGCCCCCCCGCATTGAGAACCCAGCAATGGTGCAGGGACATCAAGGCGTGTCTGGCTGTGGTAGGGTTGTCCTTGCCGTTCTGGCTGTCTGCGTTCTTCAAGGGAGAAAATTCATCCTCGCGCAGCACCTCGTACACCACAAACTTCCTGGGAGGGGGAACAAGGGCGTGGGAGGGTCAGGTTTGGGAAATATGGCTGCCTCCTGTCGCTTTGGCTTCTCCCCTGCACAGAGCGGCTGAGCGGCAGCCACGGCTCCTCCACAGCCCACACCCACGGGCTGTCCTCACAGCCACAGAGGGAGGAGAGGACCTGGGCTGTAGGGTCAGTGGATGCTCCTCTGGCCCAGGAGCAGGGCCCAGCTGAGCAAGAGGCACACAGCGCCTGTCCCTCCTGCTGCTCATGTCCCTGCTCATCTCAGGGCACAATCATCCACCGCTGATGAACAGCACAGGAGCGGTCATCCTGTCCCGGCCCCGGGGCATCGCCAGTGGGCACAGCCCCGGTACCCTCTCCACCCACCCCCCGCAGTGGCTCTGAGAGCTGCTCGGGGGAGAGCCAGCAGCCTGCTCCCCGCAGAGAGAAAAGGGCATACTTGGAAAACTGGAAGATGTCAAAGACAAACTTTTCCATCTTGATCCCGTTAGGCTTCTCAGGCTGGATCAGCTGCCCCGTAGCAATGTCCACATGTGGGATCTTCTTCTCGGCTACATGGTGCTGCAGCCGCGGTTCGTAAGTGCTGCAACGGGCCAAGAATGAGCTGTCACTCGCCCAAGCAAGGCACATCCCCAACCCCCCAGCCCCACAGCAGCCAGGAGAGGACGGCCCCACACGCCTGAGCTCTGACACCAGCAGCCAGCGATGGCCGGGGGAAACCTTAGCTTAGGGGGAAACCAGACCCCACAGGCCTCCTCCCAGCACTCCTGCAAACAGCTGGAGCTCAACCAGCAGAAAGCAAGATGCAGGCTCCACTTGGCCCCAGCACTACTCCTCCGGCACGCTTGCAACACCCCAGCAGGCCCTTACTTGACGACATCTTTCAAGAAGGCAGTGGTGAAGTAGTGATTGGCAATGTTGCCCGCGTTGAAGAGCAGTCGCCCATCCGGGCCCCGTTTTTGGGCAGTGGCCAGGGAGATCTCGCTGTACTCCACCACCTGGTAGACACCATCCACTCGGCACACCACGCCGACTGGCTCCGTGGGGTTGGTCTTCTCCACCACCTGCCCAAGGGAAGCACCGTCAGGGAAAGACCCCCAAAGCCCTGCACTTCAAATACACTCTCTTGTATCTAGCAGACCCTGTGGAGTTGTTTCCCTGCACAGGACAGCGGCGATAGCGCAGGGATTGGGATGCTGGAGCCTTCCCCTCCCAAATGCTTCTGGCAACGGTGACTGGAGGAGGCAGAGATGGCAGGGCTGGGTGACAGGGTGTCAGGGACACCCAGAGGGTGCGGGCAGGATCTGGCACCGAGCCCGCGTGCGACTGGCAGAGGGCATGGATATTTTTAGCACCCAGCCTGCACACAAACAGCCAGCTTGCCACGGACATGCAGGAGGCTGCTGACTCAGCAGAGCCATCTTCCCCCACACCTGACCTCCCTCCTCTTCCTCAAATGCCACACATCTCCCTCTGGGCACGGGACGCCCCCCAGCAAATCCCTACCCATCCCTATCACCACAGCCAGGCAGCATGCAGGGACACAGGGCTTTGTCCTTGCAGCGTGCAAGGTTTATTTCCTCTTTCTCTCACTCGTGGCCAGAAGGAGGAACTGCTTTCCCTTTCCCAGCTCAAGGTTTCCCTTCAAGGCCAGCAAGTCCTCTCACCTGTTTGCCAGAGCCGAGCCCAACGCAAACACAATCGCACAGCCCTTTGGCTGTTAATCCGGCCTTTAAGTAAAGCTTCAGGCATGCAACATCATACCCATGAGACACGGGGCTGGGCTCAGCATCAGCAGTCGGCTGCACCCACCGTGTCCTGGTCTAGTGCCCAGGACGTCACAGCCGGGGACAGCTGGCAGCCCGTGGCAGGGATCCCGGCTGCCTGTGCTCCCCGCAGCCGCCTGAACAGCTGCCCAGCATCTGGGTGGGGACCAGGGAGCCCCACGGGGCTCCCTGGAAGCTCTCAACCCCAGGGACTAGGGGACCTGTGAGCCCAGGGGCTGTCAGTGCCAGGACCCCACGCAAGGCAGGACCGGAGCAGCGCCAGGCAGGGGTCAGAGACGCCCCGCATCTCCTGGGATGCCAGACCCAAAAGGGGCAGAAAGGACTCTGGCAGCATATGATACTCTACCAGCGAGCTCCCAGTGTTGAGCTATACCTCCTGGCTGGGGCAAGTTGGCGAAGGAAGGATAAGGAGTCAGGGAACCCAGGCAAGGAGCAGGACAGACCCCACCCTGCTCCAGGGAAGCGGTGCCTGCCTGCCCCCAAAACCATACCTTGGCCCCGCAGTCCGCTCCCTTCTCCAAGCAGAACCCGATGAACCTGGGGTCAGCCACCTTCACCAAGATGTTGTCCACACAGTAGACGTGGACACTCTGCACGCCCCTCCGCTCCATGTCATCCATGATGCCATGCGCCCCCAGGGCCCGGTACAGGCCCCCGTTGCCATCTATGGAGGGAACAAACTGTTGGGGCCACAGCAACATCCTGCTGTCCCATCAGCCACCTACACTCATCCTCCTTCCCCAGGGAGCCAGGGTAGAGGTCACTGGCCCGGCCATACCCCACCCTGGTCCTCCCCGCCAAGATGGACCTCCCCCAGCCTGTGTCACCCATGGGCCACGTCACACTGCCAGACTGCTCTACGCAGGCTCCAGCTCCAAAAACTCATCCTTGGCACTGTGTCCCACCCCCATGCACCCCATCTGCCAGCTCCTGGCCACCGACCTGGCGCCATGGCAATCTTGCCCTTCTCCTCCAACAGGATTTTCCCATCAAACCCCAGGGCGGGCAGCATGCCCTGCTGGAAGAAGATGACGTTTTCCTTCTTCAAGCCAAAATAGTGATGCTTCAGGAAGAACTCCTTGGTGGACTCCATAGTCCGGCCACTTGTCATGATGTACCTGTCGCGGCGCAGAAGAGACCCGATGAGCAGGGAGGAGAGGCAGGGTCCCAAACCCCTCATCCCAAACGTGGGGAACCGCTTCAGCCTGTAACACCCAGGACAGGCTTCTTCCCCCAACAAACATTTAGAAGGATCTGATCCACTGCAGTCCCACCTCTTTGGCAAGCCAACGAAGGGCTTCACCCCTCCTTGCAACATGCATCTCCAAAACCCTACCACACCCAGTGCAGTGAGGGGATAGCCAGCTGCAGCAGCCAGCTCCTGCCATGACGCCAACCTCCTGCTCGTAGAACCACCGCAGCCCCTTGCCTCCCAGACCCCCGCCTTGCCTAGCTGCCGTCCCATGCAGCAGGCTGGTCCCAGGTGACATGACATGTTCCCAAGGGCCGTGCGGTTGTGCCTGACAATGTAGGACCTTCCGGCGCCATCCTCTGGTCCTTGACCCACTACCTCCAGCAGGCTCTGCCCACAGCAATAGCGCTGCTGTCAAGAGGGTCTCTGCCAAGGGGGTCTGCACCAGCCCACGGGTCCTTGGCCTGCTGACATCAATGTGGCCCACGCCAACACACAAGACCTTGACCCACCAAGGCCAACCAACGCGGCTTTGACCCAGCCAGCACCAAAGGAACAAAACCAACCCACGGGCCCTTAACCCACCAACACCAGTTGGGCTGATGCCAAGGGGGTCCTGCCTGCCAATGCCAACCCATGGGACCTCAACGCACCAACACCACCCCACGAGCCTTGTCCCACCAAGACCGCCCCAGGGGGCACCGACCCACCAAGGCCCAGGACAGGGCGCTCACCAGGGGATGTGGCAGGGGGTGCCGTGCTG
>NW_009650188.1:1630309-1646077 GCF_000708025.1 Charadrius vociferus
CCCGGGGAAGCAGCCCCCATCCTGCAGCAAGAGGGGAGAGGTATGCAGATAAAAAAAAAAAAAAAATTAAGAACAACCCAAACCCACCCAAAAAACAACCCCAAAAAGGGCAGGTGAGGTCTCTGCAAAGGAGGAGCCCCGCATAGGGCAGTCCTCTCAGCCGGCCGGGCCCCAGGAGCCTCGCCGGGGTCAGCCGCAGGACGCAGGGCTGCAGAGATCCCTCGCCCCCTAATTTTAGGGGAGCACGTGGTAAAAATCAGTGCGGGCCAAAAATCTGGTCACCCCGCCGGCGCCGCCTCACCCCGTGCGTCACCTCGGGGCTGGGGAGGCGCGCACAGCCGAGGCCTGCCAAAAGTTGCACAATTCACAGCATATCCCCTGGGGAGCGGCCGCAGGCGATTTTCCCTCCAAATGATATCACTTCGGAAACCGTTACGCCAGAGCGTGGAAAGCGACTGTGCGTGGCGTGAGTAAGCGGTGCTGCGGAAGGAGGCACGGCCCCAAGTGACAGGGAGGGGACACGTCAGGCTCTGGCCAGGCAAAGATCATCCCGGCGCTCCCACCAACCAGGATTTTCAGGGGTGAGCGAGCCCCCATAGCGGCAGGTGTCAAGCACAAGATGCCGGCGCTGCCATGGCTGGGTCACAGCCCTGTGTGTGTGTCCCCAGGACAGGGTGACAGAGCACTTGCTCAGCTACGTGGCATTTCACCAGTAGTCCCACAAGAAAAGCATGCTGGACAGCTGCTTCGTACTGAAGCATTGTTTATTAATCATCGGTATCAAGCACACATCTGCTCAGCAACGGTGCGTGACGGGATACAACAGTTGACATCGAACCCGAAGGGAGGCACGTGGTTACAGATCCGGCACAGCAGGAGGAAGAGTACTGAACGCTCTGGAAAGACAACCCGGGTGCGACGCGGTGCTCAGGCTGTGTCGTTAGGAGGCTGGAGACCAGCGAGGCTCAAATTAGGAATACAACTAAAATCGGAGCTGACTTGTGCTTTGGCCAGTGATTTAAAAACCAGTTACCCTCCTTGTGTTTAATGAATAGGTGGAAGTGCAAAGAAATTTCTCTCTCCCTCGTTGCTCCCCCTGCAGACATTGGCAGCAGAGGAAGGACAGCTATTCTTCCACTGGCAGTGACATTTCGTGTCAGATCAGCTACGAAACCCAAATGCCACCAAGATATAGCTGAGCGCCAACGCGTTCCCCATTCACACGCACACACTCTGAGGGGACACAGCCCCTTGGACTGCCTCCTCCCAGGGAGGAGGGCCGGGTACCTGCCGTGGCATCCCACCGAAGCAGTGCCAGCCTTCCCTGGCTTCCTCCTGAGGCTCCATCTTTCATTCCTTTCTCCCCCTAAAGCAGATCCCTCTCTCAAAGGCAGCCTGCGCGTTTTCACATCTGGCTGTCACCTAGCTAGGACTATGTAGGTCAGTGCTACACCTATTGGGAGGAAGCTGTGTCAGCAGTACAGACCAAGAAACCCAACGAGCATCTGAGTGGAAAGCCTCAATGCTTCTGCAACTCAAGCAGACAGGAATTTTATGCCAAGCCACCAATAGATCGCTGAGACACCCGAGTGAGCTTCAGCTTGATAGAAAAAGGCTTTGAAGGCAGAGGGTGAGGGATAATGATAAAATGCTTCTGCTCCAAGAAGCTTCTAAACCTCCCTGTACCCCACAGCCTGCAGGGGGAAGCCAGGGGCTGGATCCAGTGACAGGACAGAGATCAGCATCTTCAACTCTTGCCATGAGGAAAATAAAAAAAAAAAAAAAGCAGCTTTGGGTTGGTTTTTTTTTTTTTTCCCAGCTCAGTGCTCAAGCCTGGGCAATGAGCATCTGGAGAGAAAAACCTGGTAGCAGGAGTTTGCATCTTGAAGATTTATTTAGCTCCTATTAAAGCAGCTGAACAAAACCCCTGCCAAACTCTGGTGGAACAGCTCTACCATGCTGTGGGAACAGGTTGTAGCTCCTCTCTAAAGATTAATCCTGGCCTAACTCTTTATCTTTAGTTGCAAATCCAAAGCATAATTCTGACAGAGATATGCTTGAAAGATGACAGAGCAGTCCACAGTCCTAGAAAAATGCATGCGATAACCAGCATCTCCCTGTCCCGGTACCGCTGTAGGTGACAGACCTCACGTCCCATACCCAGGGGAGCTCTGCAGGTCCCAATGTGGGCTGGCACTCAGCAGGGCAGGAGCTCTCGGATCTGCTTCTGCTAGCTGACAGGCCCACAGGCAGCCAGCTTAATGCTGCTGACACAATGACATTCAACACATTAATTTCTGGGCCAAAGTGCTTTCACCCCTGACTCAGCCCACCAGGGACAGCAACAACTCAAGAGCTGAGGTCAGTCAATACCTACCAATACTTAGAGTACTTTAAACACTGCTCTTCACATAGGAAAAACCCTCACCCAGTTAATCATCCAATTCCTTCCAGACACTACAAGTGCTTCACTGCAAGGACAGTTAAATTAAAAGCAATGAATCACACACCCCATCTACGCAAAGCTGCTTTACAGCTACGTACACCAAAGTAGCATCATTCCCAGAAAATGTCTGACCAGAAAAAAAAAAAATCACACCTTAAAATTCATTGTGGGATTTATATTTTTCTTTCCTGGAAAACCTACCACCTCAAAGGCAACAGAAATGTTCAAAGAGATTGGTCCTTTCTGGGGGAGATTGGAAAGGGCCACAGTAGACAGGACTCTACACCAGCACAGAGATGAACTCAGACTCCTGAAATGCTACAGACATTGGATCTCCTGACACATCGCACACACGCGCACAGGGCAAAAATCAAGAACTTCTAAGTGCAGGATTCCAGCAAGTCCAGCATCAGCAAGATGAAAAAAGTAAACTGCAAGGTAATGCAGGTATTATTCCAGGGAAAGTCAGAGACAGTTCAGGCAGCTGCCCACAAGTATTTCAGCTGGAGAAAAGAACTCACAGGGGCTCTCCTCCTCACTAAAACTGGTACCAGGGCTGCAAGCCAGAATACGCTGGTCCCCCTCTACGTAGGGCTGTTCCACGCTGTGCTTGCCAGGAGCAAAACGTCCATCCCTGCAGGCAGAGGCTCTGCTGGGTGTACGGGTTTGCACACCCCTGGGAAACCAGCCACCGCCTGCCCCGTGCTGGCAGCTGCCCAACTGAGCTTCTGCCTGCGCAGTGAAGCCACATGAGCAGAGAGCATGCTCTGGGGGGGGAGCAGTGATGCTGCTCACCCAGTTGGTTTTTTTTGTTTGTTTGTTTGTTTGTTTTTTTCCCCCAAAAAGCACGTGGCTGTTGTCCCTGACACTGGGAAAGACCTTCTGCTGGCCAGTCAAGTCTGGAGTCTGACCAAGCCCTTTCAATACAGGATCTCAGATTGCCTCAGGCCCTTTGTGTAACCTATGAAGGACCAAAAGTGTCAGTGCTTCTAATCTACAAGTCTAATGGGTTAATGCAAAACCAAAACGCACAACACAGAAAAGCCAAGCGTGGGACCTACGACAGACAAATATTTGTTCTTTTCTTTAGAAGACTCGCAGGGCAGGAGTCCCGCTGAGACACAAAGAATACTGCGTGCTGTAGAACTTCTTTCCAAAAATATCACGTGAAGACGCTTACGTATTACAGATGATTTGGCATCAGAGCTAGGGAGCATCAGTGCCAGCACAGAGTATATGCTAGAAAGATGACTCCGCACGACAGGGTTTTCAACATCACCTCAGGCTACAAAGTGCTTACAGGTTGTGTCGGGGCTGAGGCTGGCACTGCTCTGACAACACGTATCCGCCATCAGTCCCTGCCCACCTCAGGGCGTACAAGCAAGTTCAGCTCACCGCAGGCAGCGTCACCCGCACCTCGCTGCCTAAGCCCAGCATGCCACCTGTGCCAGGTCAGACGGACGGCTCTTCTCGGGTCACGAGGCGGCGACAGGGTAACGCCATAGGCTCAGCAGATCTGATTCCACTGCCTCCCTCTGGTCTACGTGATGTGAAGACTCAAAAGTCTTCCTGGTCTAGTTTAGAGAGGATAGCGCTTCTGGTTCTTTATTCACCATAGATATCAAAAGGCAGAGAAGCCTTCCACCTCCTCCTCCTCTCCAGCACTACTGGAGAAGAGTACATGCATTATAGGAAAGCTTAACAAAGAAATCCTCTCTCTAGAACAAAGTCAAGTGCTGAGGCCAGGACTTTAAATGGCCTCATTTTAAATCACTTAAAAGCAATTGCCAAGATCTGCTCGGCCTCCCAGGTTCCCCCAGTCACCACTCCGGCCACCTGAGCGCCCGCCGGGGCAAAGCCACACACCCAATGTAAACGAGCAAGCACAACACACACACAAGCACACGCTGAAAGCCATCCCGGCCTCCTCTGCACATCACAAAGCAGCAGTAAAGGTTTCAAAGCCCACTTAAGTCCTTTGCATCTCTCCTTCACAGATGACTCAAAAGCAGGGCTAGGAAGCTCTTTTGTACATTCAACTGTAAAACATGTGAGGAAGAGGAGCAAGACAACTCTCCTGATTGTTGCTACTGCCTACAGCAAGTTTTGGTACAGATATCCTCTCTTATAGGCACTCAGTGGGTAAAACGTAGCCACAACAAACTTGCCATCAAAAATCTTTCCAGTCAGCATTTTTTGGGCAGCTTTGGAATCACCAGCATTTGCATATTCAACAAAGACCTGAAAGAGAGTAGAAATAGCACTTCCATTACAGCTCGCCACCCATCCCCTCTCACCCCTACAACTGGGGAAACAGATCCCGAACAAATTTTTCCCCTCTATCCTTGGATGAGCCCAGAGCAGTGGAGCTAAAAAGGAAGGAGCCGCACCTCTGAACCAGTATTTCACCTCTTGCCCCTCATTTTTAAGGGCAGCACATTTGGTGAGGTGGGAGAAAGTATGATGAGGTGGGAGAAAGTACGATGACACTCTACATCCTCAATGCCTCACCTCCCGCTCACTGGCTTCTCCCTTTCCCTCCCGTACCCCTGCTCCCCTGCTAAAGCGCTTTGGGGACCTCCCAGATAAGGCAACCTTATATAACCAGGAAGGAACCTGTGCTGTCTTTCAAGACAACCAGCTATTTTTAGCTCTGTCATCAGCCAGGAGATTGCCAGGCACTGAGCAGCAGTCCTGCAGCACATGGAGTGTATACACAGCCTCTTCCCTCCATTCACTTACTTGGCCTTTACCAGGATTCTCCTTTGGAATAAGCAGGGAAACCACCGGTCCGTATTTCTGACACTCCTCCCTTATGTCTTCCAGGATATCTGAGAAAGAAAAGAGCTGGTTGCCTTTTGCTTCACAAACTAGGATGAGCCAAGAAACAAATGCAGGCCAGATGAACACATCAGGAACGCTCAGTCAACAAATAGTCTTTTCCTCTCAATTTAAAATAAACAATAGAGAGGTGCCATGGCAGAAGCTGACACTGCTTAATGGCCGCATAACGAGAACGAAGTGTCTGAACTAAGGCTCAGGAACACAAACCTGCAGGCAGTGAATCCCTGACAGCAGGGCCTGGAGCACACGGACAGTCCTTTTCCTTGCACACAAAGCCTGCCCTTCCAGTAACTAAAACATTTGTGTTTTGTGAGTGCTTTTTTTTTTTTTTGCCTTTTTTTTTTTTTTTTTTCAGTTACAGCACTTGGAGGAGGGGCACTAAAGTAGCTGCCACAAACCCTTCTTTATGTGAGCAGAACCCAGCCTTTTAAACTCATATCCCCAGAGCTCTCCAGCTTTCACCACTCATGGATTTGAGAGCAAGCAGAAGTGCAAATTTCATTGACGTGCCTTGCCACCTACCATGTATGGTTTTTGCTACAGTTTAAGAACTCAGATGAAGAATTTCAGTGCTCTGCTGAGATCTTGGATAAGTTCACTAGCAAACTTTTGAGGATCTCTGCTAACTGGGCTCCAGAGTCCTGTGCATGTCCAGCAGAAGCTCAGAGCCACAAACACATTATAAGGTCTGCAGGCATTTAACCAAAGAAGAAAAATCAAAATAAACCTTTTTTTTTTTTTTTTTTAATCTGGGATCCTTCAAAACTCACTACAAGCTCTGCTTTCTCTCTCAATTTTTAGTTTATTCTGTGTTGGTGCAGTTGACCCACTTGGTACCAAATCTCAGCTGAGGAGCTCTTTGCTGTTCTTGCACCTATTAATTGCTTTTCTGTTTGCTCACACATCACCAAAGCCAAACAAAACAGAGTCTGTAAGACAACATTGCTGTATGGGAATTGCATGGCTTGCACCAACCTTCATATTCTTCTTCGCACTGCAGAGAAGCATCACTTAGAACATTTAGCAGCCTCAGCACAGGCGTGGGGAGCATCACCAAATCTTCGATATGGGGAGCTGTTTGACACCCACAGAATGAGAAGGGGAAAAAAAAAAAAAGAAATCAAAGTCCAAAGGAGCAAGAAAACAGGAAGTTGACTCAATATGCGCTATCGTACACAAGCACTTACTGCTCTTTGCAGTATCAGTTTTGCTTCTCTCCACTATTACCTGCATTTACAGCTTGTATTCTCTTTGTTTCCAACTTATCTTCACTTGTGCACTGAGACTCTTCCAAACAGTTCAGTGCACTCTGCCATTATACTGAGACCAGCACCTGAAACTGCTTTTAAAATTACAAAGCTAGCAGAAATTAAGACTTGAGTTATGTCTACTCAGCTCAGATTCAGAAACTGATGTGCCCTCAAGAGCTGTGACAGTTGAGCAAACTGTCCCGTATATATGGAGATGCAAGAAGATGAAAGAACTACTGTGCAAGAAAAAACCTCTCCTGCCACTGCTACCAGACAAGCTGAAAACAGGCTGGCCAGCTTCTCTAACTCCAATTCTTAAGCCATGCTAAGGCACAAGCCCCAGCACTCTCGACGATGCCTTTCCCTTCCTTCCTCCTTTCAAAATCCAACTGCAATGCACTGGTTTAAAGACCACCATACAGTCTTGCAACAGAAATGGGGGAAACTACGTAATTCTTAAACGATGCAGTGCTACAGAACAAGATATGGCCACAAGAGGGTGGCCACAAGGTGGGTGAGCTGTGATCCTGTGAACAACTGTACAGGAGCAGAAATAAAGCCCGCTGCCATGCGTCTATAAAACAAGCAGCTCCAGAACAGCCTGGAACAGGGCAGCATAGATACTACTGTGGAAGAAGGAAACAGCCAACGTGGACAGACTAACACCAAACGATGAGCCATGTCCAAGAGGACACCCAGTCCTCTAGAAACTCAAAGCAGCCAGGACAATGTCACTTCTCCAGGGACAAAAGCTTGATTTCATGTTTCTGAAAGGGACTGGCACACCAGTCATGAATTTAAGATCTGGGAGACCAACTTGCAGTACTTGGAGAGTGTTAATGTTTTTATTTGTATTGGCAGCTACAGTAGCAAAACACAATAGCAGTACCTCAGAATTCTCCTACTAGACGGTGAGAGAGGGGAGAGAAAAGGGAAGAAATGGCTCCAATTCTCCAGTCTAAGCCTTCTGACTACGTTTGCAAAGATAGCAGGCTATTATTTCCTTGGAAATACTTTTCCAAGTTAAGCACACAATATGTATGAGGAAGCTGACATCTTTGCCAGGCAGACACAGAAGATGTTGATTTCATAGTGCAAGAGGAGATGACAGACAAGCACACCCACTATAAATCGCTCCTGTCTGACATGGAGGAGTCCTTATGAAAAGCATAGAGTATGAAAGGCCTTATCAGTCTAAACGATGCCCAGACAGCACTCAGGGACAGCCCTTCGAAGAAAGGTGCTGCATTCAGATAACCAGGCATGTTCCAGCTCCAAGTGAACCGCTGGGACGACTCTTCCACCAGACTGCTGGCAACCAAGAGACATCAGATGAACCGAGGACTGAAAGAACATTTAAGTATTGCCTTGGTCTTCTATGCTTCCCCTTTTATTCAAGTAAGTCTGTCCTTCATTTCACATGTCTTTTTTCAGAGAGGGAGACAAACCAACCCCTAGGACTCAGAGCCATCTGGTCTTCCTGTAACCAAGTGACAAATGCATTTTTTTGCAATACCCTTCTGCCCTGGGAGGTACTTTCTGCCCAGCCCTTCTGCTCCTCTTCAAAGTGCCAGGTGATATCAACCACACTGACAACACAAAGCCTGCAAGCAGCTCAGGAAAGAAGTTGATGAACTGGAAAGTCAAGACTCGGCTGTAAATGACAAGGAAAGCCATTCTCAGCTGTCTTTGCTCTAAACAGAAAAACCACGTCCAAGTGAAAGGCAATGACAGATCATTTTCTGACTTCCTAGGAAAGCTACAGTAAATGCTTCTTTGTGCAGACAAGCGTACGTACAAGTTTGGCAAAGAAGAGAACCAGCAGAGAGAACTAAGTAAAACTGAAGCTGTTACACAGACCATGTAGCACTAACCACAGAAGCACCTTCCGAGGTACAGTTAGAGGTCTGTGTGTTTAAAACCAGACCAGAATGCACTGCCAATATACTATTCCCTCTGCTCTAAAGCAATACTGGCCGCAAGGTTCAGCCACGGAAGGTGGCTTTGAATACAACAGTCCCAGTTTCTGAGACGCAAGCGAAGTCTGAAAACAGGAACAAGTTTGTTACCTTTGCCTAATACACAGGAATACCAGTATCTTGACGTGACCTCAAATGGCAATACTAAACAACCTTCACTGCAAGATACACCAAGCAGCTTAGGAAAAGCAGGGCTAAGATTCAAGGGAAAATGCTAGCCCAGCCAGCAGCTGGATGCCTGAAGCATTACTTTATACTGCAGAAAAGCTGGATGCAGAGGTCTTCACTGGTGTTCTTGAAAGCAGACATGCTCTCGAGAACGCTACCATGTTGCTTCTGGAACAGAAAACAGGGAGGGATAGGAGCCTAAACAGGGCGGTCTCAGCCTATCTTTTGCTGACACATGTAACCCACATGGAGGTGGTCCTGAGGAAACACCACCATTTTAGTAAACCAAAGACAAAGTGCCAGATGAAAGCGACAGTGACATCTGTCTGTGACCTGCCACACAGGCACCTGAAGAGGCAGGTCAGTCACTGCAAAAATAGGCTTGGACCACAAGAACACACTGGAACTATTCGACCTACACAGAGGAGGCAGCAGCAGATGCTACCATCAGCCACTGCCCTAGTGGCTCATGTTCCCGGCTTCTGAACTGGGAAACACTTGGCATAAGAAAAACCATCCACTCACCAAAAACAGCACTGCAAAAAGCACCTTAACAGTCACAATATTAGGTAAATACCTTGGTTATTTCTGGGCAGAATTTAATGGGAGTCCAACCAGAGAAAAGGGACAGCCCGCAGGGCTAGAAGGGCAGGGCAGCACCGAGAGCATGGGTATCGCTCCCACCTGCCTGCTGTGGTACCACAGAGGGCTGGCGAGTGCCACAAAGGGCAAAGGAGCAGCAATGAGGCCAGAATCAGAAACAACACAATTTAGCTACACTATGTGCTGCTTCCAGTACGTGCTGAGAAAGCTGTGAGAGGGGGTGACGTGCACAGCTTACCAAAGGGAATGCTGAAGAACGGGCTGCATAAAGCCTTCTCAGCGGAGGCTCGCTTTCCTTGGTCACAATGAAGCATGCTGTAAGAGAAGACACCTTTATGATCTTGCACGTGACATTCCTGCATTGACAAATTCAACTCAGGATGGAAACCAGTACAGAGGAATACCCTATCTTTGGGGTGCTTATGGTACAAAGATAAGAGTGAGAAGCACGTTTTCCAATTCACAGCTGAAGCACACCAGAAGGATCCCCTGAAAGCATTTTGGGTACACGGTACAATAGGCTTTCTTCTCGATGTCTCTCAGCACCAAATGATGGAAGTTGCTCACTTACAAGTTCACATGGAACATGGCATGTTCCAGCTCCATCTCCCCAGGCCATGCAGCCCACGTCTCAGGCACACATGCAGTCTCATGGAAGTTATCACAGCTCCCACATCTTTCCACAAATGGGATTCAAAGCAGCTAATAGCCCAGGGCTTGCCTGAGAACATCCCCTACTCAGCTTTACCAGCAGCTCCCGATGCTATTTCTGCCAAGTTGTGTCCTCATTCACTCTGTAGCCTCAGAGCAGAGTCACAGACGGCGAAAACAATCCCCTCAGCAGACCTCTCGGTAGAGAGCTGCACAAGTGCATTTGGATCTTGACAGCAGTGGAGAAGCAGCACTGTTTGCCCCCTTCCCTCGGTTCTGACAACACTCCCCAAAAGCAGCAAAGTCTCCAGTTTTCTCCAAATATAACCTCACTGGCAGGAAGTGCAAAACACTGAAACAGCAAATGATTAACATCACGACTGATACTCTTTATGTGCTTACTCCAAACTGTGCCAAAATCAGAGAAGCTGAAGCATCTCTGCTAATGCTTGCACTTGTCACTAACACAGTGGCAGGGAGATTAAAAAAAAAAAAGTGTTAGATGTGGGCTCTAAGTTACCAAGAGCAAGGTGTGAGACTTTACAGACCATATCTATAAGCAACAGTTAGTAAACATGATAAGATACCTTTTGATAAGGTCTCTGAGGTGATAAGCTGGAATGGCTGAATTAACCACCCCTTCACTGGCAAATATGCGATCAATGATGGCAGAACTGTTTGTCTGGAAAGAAAAAGAAAAAGAAAAAGTGCTTCGGGAGGGGAAAAAAAAGACCAATGCAAAGCTTGCAATATCCCATCATTTCCTGGACTGGATGCAGAGGGCTCCCATACTGTGGCATGTTGTGAGAGATCCCCCGTGCTCAAGCCTCACAGGTTAAACCAGCAGGCCCACATCCGATGAAGGTTTTCACATTTGCCTGTGTGAAAGCTGGAAATTTCCACGCCCAAGGTAAATTTGCTGTTACTGTGGACATTCTGATGCTGAAAGGATACTCTTACTGGGAAAGGGAACACAAAACAAAATTATTTCATACAGAACAGGGGACAGAGTCAACCTCCAGGCTCACAACACAGAGGTTTCCTCTTGTTTTCACAGGATTTAGACTTACGAGAAGACCCCCAAATTAGAGCTAACATTAGACTAAAACCAGCAAATAATTCCTCTGCCATTGTGCTGCTGAACTAGCTGGCAGCCATCAGCCATCCATTTCGTTCTTCCTTCTGTGCCACACTACAGGCAGCGCAACTCACTTCCCAAATCTTGGGAAAACACAGGCTCCAAACACAGACTCCTGGAACCCTCAGCTTCCAGTAACCTGAACACAGGCAGCATTCAGACAGGCCAGTCCCACAGGGCAGGTGGGTCTTTAAGGCTCTGGAACCTTAACTCTCAAGGTAATAGGATTAGACCAACATCCTGGAGGCACTCTCTAGTTGCCAGGTGCTACCTCACAAATCCAGGTTACAAACAAGAAGCAGGATGACTCGTTTGGTGCAAACAAGAATGCCCGCAGCAGCTCTCACTCACCTTCCATTCCTGAGATTGGACTGTATGTTTCAGTTTCATTCCTGAGAACATCTCCAGTAAAACGATTCCCAGACTCCACAGATCCACAGCAGAAGTACACTCCGTCTCACTCTGGAGCCCTGCCTGCGCCAGGCAGTTCTGCAGTTCTGCCTCTGGAGCCCGATACCCGTCTGTTTGAATATATTTCACATCCTACGGAAGATCAAACACACAGAAAAAGTTAACTTTCCAGATTCGGGTTCTTCGCTCTAGCCTTAAATCAGTTCACAGACGTCCTTCCAAATGGGTCACCAAAATACGATTGCTAAATTGACGGAAAGCATTGTACAGCCAGACGTGTTAGGCAAGCAGTTCAACTCGCTATACTGCCGGGTTGATGAGGAAAAAAACAAGACTGTCTGGAAGAGAAAACATCTCCCAGCAAAACAGCAGGCATCCCACTAACACCTAATCTCTCTGAAAGACAGCACTACTGGGAGGAAGAGGCTGCACGTCACCACCAACCGGCCCATTAACCTCTCCCAAGCGCAGAAGATGCTAGAAGTTTCAGGATAAGGGCTGAACACCCACAATACGCTCCCACGTTGGCGGAATGAGAGCACAAACAGCCGGCTCCAAACAGTGAGGATCAGTAACAGCTGCCATTATTCAAGTACTGATATTCTCTGGAACAAAACATTAAAAGAATGAAGCCGGCACCTAACACTCAGACAAGGAAATTATCACAGACACTTCCCACGCACTTCTTCCTTCTCTCCCTCGCAGCCAGAAGCGCTGCAGCAATCAATACCTGCCCAGCTGCCGCGGCTGGCAGAGTAAAATAAAATGCCCCCACGCTGCCTGCTTAAAAGAAAATAGGAAATTATAGAATGGCACAACTGCTGGCTGGAGGAGCTGCTCTGAAGGTCTGCAGTCCAGCCTCCTCCTCACAGCCAATACCCGGTCAGAAGTGGCTTTGTCTAGCCAAGTCTTGCAAGCGTCCAAAGACAAAACCGCATGCTGCGTCTTTTTAACATGGGAGGGCTCATTTTAGACACACTGATGCGACTCAAGGAATGACAGAAGAATATGCAAGCCTACTTCCCGGGTAAGGCACAGGATTGGGAATTCTTACCAGGGGAATATATTCGAACCAAAATTATCTGGTTCTCCAATTGAAAATAAAGTTTAGAGAAGACATTTTCAGGCAACAGAGCTCAAAAGTGTTTTAGGAAGTTAAAAAAAATTGATACACAAATTGCTCATCAGCATCCCTCCTCCTATCAGCAAAGAGCAGAACCTCTAGCACAGCAAAAGTAGCAATTTAGCAGCCCCACCAAACAACATTCCGAAACAGAGAAAACACCGTGGTCAACGCCACAAGCAAAAAGAGCGAGATGGGATTTCCTTCCTACCATCTAAAGCGTTTTGAGAGATGTAAGTGGTTGAGACCTTGCTCTATGTACAGCCATTCTCTGTTAAACAGTAACGGCAGGAAAAGTTATGCAAGGACAAGTTCGGCAGAGCCGTCACAAATAAAAGTCTTGACTCAGATAAGGAAATCATGCATGTATGCTGCTGCCCAAGGCAGGGGTGGCGAGGGGAAGACGATACCTGGTACATGTTCAAAGCAGGGTCAGAAGATTTGCCCATATAGCCACCATATTTCTGAGAACGGGCAAAGGAAACTCAGCCCCAAAGGAACAGAATGGAAGGAATCATAGACGCAAAGAAAACACCTGATCAACTACTATGAGGCAACTCAAAGAGCAAGCAGCAAAACACATTCCTGATTAAAAAAAAAATAAAATAAAAAAAATATCTGCATTGGACATAGGACACCAGGAGAATGTTTTTTGCTGATAGACAGCAACAGATTACCAGCACAAACCAACGTTCAGCCAAGAACGTGGGAGAACTGAATAACATGGAGGAGTAAAGAAGTACAAACATTAAAAACAGCTCCTGTACCAAAGAATTCAGAGACAGGTCACCCACACAACCCTCTGGTATTCACAGATCAGTGGGCTGCACCATCAATACCAGGTAAACCAGTAAAAAAAGTATACAAATTTAAAACCTCTAAATGACTACAGTGCATGGAGTAGGGACAAGCCAGGACAACATCTGCACAGGAAAATCATAGTTTGTTTACTAGACTTTGTCCATCACCCACTGATTAAAGGCAAATTTGCTAAGAGGTCACCTGATGAAAAAGCTTTACTGATACCTCTCGCAGACCGCTAGAGAGGTAGGGGTGAAAGGAAGATCTATCAAGCCAACAGCAGAACCTCCTGAGGCTCTCATCAGGCTCATCACGAGGCTTTCATCAGAGGCCACGGAAGAGACTAAAAAGGGCAAGGACAAAACTACAAAATCCAGTATCACCAAAACAAAGAAGTGACAGCATGAAGAGGGAGCGAAAGCCCAGCAAATGAGAAAAGCAGAGTAGAACAGGCAGAGATCTGTCTGTGTCAGTAAAGAACCAACACTGCTTACCCAGAACCAGAGCATAGACTTTCATCAACCTAATAACATGGGAAAGAAACATCCAGATTTCCTGAAAAAGGGAAACTGCTGAAGGTAGGATGAAAGTAAAGACAAGCACAAGGACACTGCCAGAGATAACGCAATTGACTGGGCAGGCTGATGGTGACACCTGGATTACTGCTCCGTACGATAAGGAATGATAAAAGGAAATTCTACAGATCTGGGTGCTCCCACTCATCTGACCACATGAAAACCTGCAAACTTTCCAGGAAGCTGAGACATCCATTTTTTTTCAGTGCATCATTAACTTTGGAATTCGTGGTCATGTGTAGCACAAAGGCCAAGACATCAACAGAAACCAGAGACACGCGAGAAGAACGGCAATATAAGCTTCTGTTTCTGGGGCCAGACAACATTTTAGCCTTTTCCAGGAAACCCTCAGCACCAGCTCAGCTACTAGTCTCAGCAGGTCACGTCAACTCCCACACTCGTAAGCCGAAAGCATCACAGACCCACACAACTCAACACAGAGCCAACCGCTTCGAGAGCGGCACGTTCCAAACCTGATTCCCCTCTTTGAAGCTAAGTCCAAAGTCAATGAGCTTAAAGCACTCCTCCTCTGCGCTCCACAGGATGTTGCGCGGCTTGAGGTCTGCATGCACGTAGCCTTTGTGGTGCAGGAAAGCCAGGGCTTCGAGAACATCTCGGGCACAGTGCTGGATCATCCACATGGAGCAGCCCTGGTTGCTGGAGTGCAGCAGCAGCTCGGACACGCTGATGTCCAGCAGCTCCAACAGGAGACAGCGAGACGGGCCATTCGCAGAGTAGTGGTTAGTGAACACGCCGTACAGAGTCACTAGGATGAGACACAGTGACAGGCATTGGTAACGAGCAATTACACAGTCATCACGCTCTACCACTCTCCACTACTGCCCAGAAGACCACAAAACCTGCCAGAGGCAGCTCATCTCTTTTACAAAGCATGATGTTCAGAGAGGTGGAGAACCAAACTTCAGAGGGGAGCAGCAAGGGAAAACCAGCCATGTCATCCCTACAGCCTTTGGAGAACAGGCCGGTCTCACAACACCCCACCAGGCTCTGCTAAAGTCACAGGGCTGGGTGCTCCTGTTCAGAAGGACATTTTCCAGGACATGGACAAGCAGGTCCTGGTGGGTAGAACAGCAGTAGTACCACTCTTTTTGGGACACATCAATCTCTTCCTGTGACAAACCTAGCACAGCAGGAACCCAAGCTCTGCCTGGGCGTCTGGTGGGTGAACCTGGGGGTTTCCAGCAACTGCCTCTGACACGCAAGCTTCCTCCCTTCCCAACCTTATTCCCACCCATGCAGGCAGCCCAGGGAGTCCTGCCAGAGCCAGGCAGGCACACCCCCCACCACCGCTGCCCCACAGCCTCCTGCTGGGGCGGCTCCATCAGCCCATGCCAAGAGGACGTTGGGGTGCCCTGCCTGGGGCAACGTACTCTGCCTACGAAGGGGGTGACCTCATTTCCTGCCCACCCTGGGGAGGTGACCGGCCAGCCCCCAGTGCAGGGAGGGGATGGGGTACCCAGCCCTGCCTGCCCCTGGGGGGGTACCGGGAAGCACCCCGCTGCAGGGATGCTGCTTTGGGGTGCCCTGGCAAGGGAGCCCTCAAACCTGCTCGCCCAGGGGTGCCGATCCAAGGGGCACGCTGGTCTGGGGGGGTCTCTGGCCCTGCCCGCGGGGGTCAGTTTGGGGGCGAGCGACCCCATATTCCCAAAGGACACATGGATACCCCTGTCCGATTGGGGAGGGGGGAGCTGGTTTGGAGACACCAGTTTGCCCGGGGGCGGGGGACTGCCTTGCGGGAGGGTGGTCCCGGGGATAGGC
>NW_009650188.1:1646767-1649529 GCF_000708025.1 Charadrius vociferus
CCCTCAGCCTGGGATCTAGCGAGGCCCCGTCCCTTCAGCTCAGGCACCAGCCGGGTGTCCCGTCCCCTCAGCGCCAAGCACAGCAGGGCAGCCATGTCACCCTCTCGGCCTGGGCACCACCAGTCCCCCCAGTCCCCCCCAGCTCCCTCTGGCTGTGCCACTGGGCCTGGTTCGCGGGGTGGAGGTGCCCTTTGCAGGCGTCAGGCCTCCCTTAGCGCCTTTGGGGGATATTTCCCTTAATCCCACGGCTTTAACACAGCAGACCCCCGTCATCCTATGCCATCACCCCAACAAGGCTGGCGCTGGAGGGTGGCTTTCCCCGGCACCCCTCAGCTGCACAGGGCTGCTGCCTCACTCCTCCGCTCCGCAGACCCCGTGCAGGAGCGCCCAGCAGGTCCCCAGCCTCATCGGGGGGCTCTGGGGCTACGCCGAGCTGGTGCAGGCGGTCCCCTCCCATCAAGGGACTGCTACGTGTCAGTGGGTAAAAAAGAAAAAAAAAATTTATTGTGCAATCTGCATCTTTTGTCCCAAACTATGCGCGCAGCCTAGACAACATAAATAGAGGGACTGGACCAGCAGTGAGGTTCCCTTGTGATCCGCAGGGTTGGAAGATGCTGGTTCCACAAAAAGGGGCTATGAGCCCTTGTTTCCATCAACATATACAACACCGTGTAGGTCTAGGCAGCATACACATATACATACATACTCATATAGACTTGTGTTTGTGGGGTAGCATCAGCCATGCACAGCATCATCATCACATTATACACAGGGTGTGTTATACCTCAGCACCAACTGCCAGCTGGCCACAGGTTCCTCATGGGTCTGGTGTCTCCTTCACTCTTGAGCAGGGCCTCCCTGGTGGCCGAGCACTGCAGAGCCCCAGCACCTGCCATGCTGACAGGCAAGGAGGGACAGTGGCTTCTCCCAGGACAATGGGGTCTCTCAGGCCCACGACTTCCTGCCTTAAGCAGGACCACAATGTGGTGGAAGACGTTTCTTCAGCCCAACTGCCCTGTGTGGCCCAGGAGAAGCTGCGAGCAGAGGTGCCCCATCCCTGAGCCCCTAGGCTCCTCCAGCCCAAAACTGGTCTTTGGAGCTTTTCCTCTCAAAACGACCTTTGCGGTGAGCATGTGCATAAAAGCTCTAAGCAAAGTGCCATCTCGCAGCTGCTTCCTTGCACCAGCCCAGGGGTCCACAGGCTGGCTAACCTCTCCTGTAATTCATAGGAAAAACAATCATAGAGCAGTATCAGAGGACCGCATTGCTTCTTGCATCCTAGTCTCACAAAGACATCCCCATCCCAGGAAATAAATGAGAGAGGTGGTGCTGGCCCACATGGAGTGGCCTGTCCGCCTGCGCAGGTCGGTCTGGTCCATGGTGGCTGGGGTGAAACCAGGAGACAAGTGAAAGCTGGAGGGGGTCTTGCGGGGAGTCTGTCTCCCTGCCAGAGCCCACTGGCCAGCAGCTGTGCAGCCCCAGGCATCCAGCCCTGCTCCCTGCCACAGCCCCTGCCGTGAGGGGGTCTCCTGTGGCTGGGGCTTCGCTGCAAAGAGAGATGGCACTGTGACAACTATATGCCAAGGGGTTGGCACCTGGAGGAGGCCTTGGGGACATCTGCCAACCCAGCCCCCTGGCACCGGGGCACTAGGGCTGGGTAAACCTTCTTGCACACCGGTATGGGGTATCTCAGCAAGCACATGATGTAAGCTGGAACATGCCCCGGGCTGAGGCAGCCAGCCCAGATGTGGGGAACTGTGGAGGACACTTGTGGGACACTTGCCCAGCAGAGCTGACCAGGTCGGGGGCAGGCTGGCATTTCTGCACCCATGCATGAGGACCCAGGCTGCTGAGCAAGCTCACCCTCGGTCCTCAGCTCAGCGTGGCCCCTGGCTGCAGACAGAATGGTGGCACCTTGGCAGGATGGGAGCTTTGCAATGAAGGGGCCTGGGATAGGGCTGCAGAAGCCATTGGCAGGACAAGCTGTTGCCCTCCCGGGAATCAGGGAAGAAACGTGGTATCATGCTCCCCACACCCCAACCTGGGGCAGCAATGGCTCCTACCATCCTGGGGCTCCTCCACCTCCAAAATAACGACCTCAAAACCAGCAAGTAGCAGCGAGAGACGTGTTTGGGAGAGCCAGCCCCCATGGTGCCCCCATTGTGGCTCCCGCACTGCTACTCAAAGGACAGCAGGTCAGGATGGGGCCCGTCCACCTCCCGGCTGGGGGTGCATGGCTCTGGTAGCCCCGTGCTCCCTGGTGGCTCATGGTCCAGCCCTGGTCTCCGGGAGGGCTTCTCCATGCGGGGTGAGGTCTCGGTGGCCCTCTCGCCTGATTGCCACTGGCTCTCTAGGCTGCCCTTATGGATGAGGTCAGGCACGGGGAGGACAGTGGTGGGCTGGTCCCCGCTCGGCTCTAGAGTGCCAGTCATGCTGGGGACCCCAGAGCATTCTGGAGGGGATGGGTCCCTCGTCCCCGGCCACTCCTCTGCAGCATCAGGGTGGGCTGTGGGAAGTTCAGGGGGCTCCTCCATGCTCCTCCTTGGGCTGGTCCCTGCTGGCTGTGGCGCGATGAGCATGTCCTGCGGTGTCTTCAGGGCACGTGGTGTCCGCTTCTTGGTGATGGGGGGCGGAGGGTCCAGCCGGGGGAAGGTGTCCAGCCCCACAGCTCTGCAAGCACAGAGGAACAGTGACACTCAGCCCCACGCCGGGGCCCCTCCAGCCTGTCCCAATGGCCCTGCCGCAGGGTGCATGCCACAGGG
>NW_009650188.1:1649696-1651472 GCF_000708025.1 Charadrius vociferus
GGGGGCGGGAGGGCGGCGGTGGGGCACCCGGCATGGCGGGAGCGTGCTGTGGCCGCGGGGTGGGTGCCGTGCTGGCGCTGGCGTTCTCAAACATGCTCTGGTCCACTGGAGGAGGGAAGGGAACAGAGAGGGGGTGTAAGCCAGGCTGGAAGGGGGACCCCAGCAGGGACGGCATATCCCAGAGCTTCCCACCAGCTCCCAACCCAGCAGCATGAGGGACACAGTTTGGGGAACAGGGAGGCTGTTCATGCAGCCCTGCAGAGGCTGTGGGTAGCTGGGCCATGCCAGGGCTGTGCAGGATGGGGACAGCATGGGGTGAAAAAGGGTAGCAGTGAGCCCAGGTGTCATGGTTTCAACTGGGAGGGAGTTAACTTTCTTCTAGCAGCTGGTGCAGGGCTATGTTTTGGATTCAGAATGAGAGCGATGTTGATAGTGCACTGATGTTTTTGGTTGTTGCTAAGCTCTCAAGACCTTTTCTGCTCCTCAGACTGCCCCGCCAGCAAGCAGGCTGGGAGTGCACAAAAAGCTGGGAGGAGACACAAAAAGGAATATTCCATACCATATGACATCATGCTCAGTATATAAAGCTGAGGGAAGAAGAAGGAAGGGGGGATGTTCAGAGTTATGGCATTTGTCTTCCCAAGTAACCACTATGTATGATGGAGCCCTGCTTTCCCAGAGATGGCTGAATGGGAAGTAGTGAATGAATTCCTTATTTTGCTTTCCTTGTGTGAGCAGCTTTTCTTCTACCCATTAAACTGTCTTTATCTCAACCCGTGGGTTTTTTCTCACTTTTACTCTTCTGATTCTCTCCCTCAACCCAAATCGGGGGAGGGAGCGAGCGGCTGCATGGTCCTAGTTGCTGGCTGGGGTTAAACCATGACACCAGGGCTCCACGCCGGCACTGCCAACACACCAAGAGCATCTCTTACCTGGCATCGAGCAACTTGGGAAGCAGATTGTGGAAAGAAAGAGAGAGAGAGAGGATTTACCGAGGGAATGGCAAGGGGACAGTGGGCCTGTGCCTTCCACGCTGCCGGGCAAGGTGCACTGCCGACCCCCTGCCCAGACCTGCCATGCGACCCACGGAGATGGGACTTATGTGGGGCCTTTATCAGCCAGGCACCCACGAGCAGTGGGGGTTCTCTGAGGGCACCCACAGCCTGGGCTCTCCACTGCCCACCCCAACAAGGCTCCTTCTCCAGCCCAGGCTGGCTGTTGACCTGCACTGGTCAAGCTCCCCAGAGACCCTGGGAGCTGAGCCTACTGCCCAGGAGCATCGCATCCTGCTGTGCGCCATACACACGGGTGACATCAGCCCTTTGTGGCGTCAGCAGATGACAGCCTGGGTACCATGGCGCTGGGTACCACACATCAGCCATGCGAGGGTGATGAAGAGCTTTGTCCTGCCCGAAGAGCTTTGTCCTGCCCGCCGTTTCCATTGGGGCCATGCCCCGCGGCACTGGGAAAAGAAGCCCGGAGGCGCCATGGCCCTGGGGCCCTGCCAGCCTGCCTGGTGAGACTGGGGCTGGCCAGCTGCGGCCGGGTGGGGACCGCAGGCAGCCGGCACTGCCTGTGGGGAGGGCTCCCCCTTACACCCCCTGGGCACCGCTCAGCCTCCTGCAGCACAGCGAGGGCCTGCGGGCTGACAGGCTGTAGGGGGGTTTAGCTGAGCTTTTCCTCCTGCACGAGTGGGGAAAGGGACTGGGAACACTCACGGCAGTGGGTGGGCACTGGGGACATGGTGGGGAGGGGTCCTGCAGCCCCACACCACCT
>NW_009650188.1:1651564-1661222 GCF_000708025.1 Charadrius vociferus
TGCCACTGCAGGTCTCTGTGGGACGGCTCCAGTGGGCTGCCGGGTGAGCTTTGTGCTGTGCTGGTGCCTCGGTGCCTGCCAGCATCCCGCACCCATCTCTACCCCTGCATCCCATGGAGGGAGGGATGGTACCCTCCATGCCGGGGCGATGTACTGGGGCAGTGCCAGCCACCTCTGCACCCCATGGAGACAGAGAGGAAGGGTCCCCAGCACCGCCTCCAACCCCATGGGGGGCCGGGCTCTTGCAGGGACCCCGGCATTCACTGCAGACCCTTTCCTCCACAGCCCCGCTGGGCAGCGAGTTCCCTGCCTGCACCTGCACCATCTACCGGCCCTGGTTCTCACCCTACAGCTACTTCATGTGTACCGATGGAGCCACCCAGCAGCACCCGGGCAGCCTTTCCTCCAGCCTGGCCGCCAACACCCAGGAGCCCGAGGAGCTCGATGACCTCTCAGAGATCATCTGCTCCTCCTCTGGCTCCTCAGACAAGCCCCAGCCCCCCAAGACGGACAGTCCTGCCAGCGGCAGAGCCAGCATCACAGTGCGGGACATCCTCGCTGCCTCCCAGCGGCAGCCAGTGCCTCAGTGTGGCTACCAGTGCATGTCATGCTGCCGCGTCTTCCCCACGCTGTGGTCGCTCAAGATCCACATCCAGCACAGCTCCCAGGAGGGCTACAGCTGCAAGGTGTACTACCGCAGGCTCAAGGCCCTGTGGGAGAAGGAGCACAAGGAGCAGGAGGCTGCAGCCCCTGGGGCACCCGTGTAGCCCCGCCGGCTGGGCAGCCACCGCGGGAGGGCACTGCTCCATCGCTCCTGCCAGCAGCAAAATAAAATTGCTTTCAGAGCAGCCAGCCCTGTCTGCCTGCTGCTTTTGCCTCCGTAACCCTTCCGCCATCCTTTAAGAGAGGATCTTCCCGACTTTTGCTTCCCCAGCAACCAAAAATCTCCTGAGCCACTTCAAGCGCTGCTCAGCATCCCTGCATCACCATGGGGTGCTCTGCAGATGTTGGGGAACACCCCCAGCACCCTTCAGCTGTCAGGTCAGCCCTGAAACGAGCCTGCCCTGTGCAGGGAGCGAAGGGGAAGGCTGATACCCCTCTAGCCCCAGCAGCATTCAGGGCACCTCGCTCTCACAGGTGGTCCATGGATGGCACTGCAAGCAAGGGTCCCGCAGCGGAGGATGCTTAGGTTGGAGGGGGTCTATGGAAGGCCAAGGGATGCCACCATGGGTGCTAGCTCCCAGCATAAAGGGGGACAGAAGTACAGAAAGAGAGAGAGTCAGTGAGAAGGAAGAGACAACAGAGAGCCTTGAGAAATAGAAAGATTTATTTAGCAAAAGCCAGTCGAGTAATGACAACACCCAAGGGTTAAGTGCACTTACATTGACAGATTGGTTTCCCAGATAGATTGAGTCAACAGTTAGTTACACGACAGTTGTAGGAAAAGAAAGGACAAAAAATATCGCTATAAATCCCCCATCAAGGTCCATAACAAAAGTGAGAGGCTAGAGAGGCATCTCGGAAGCAGCGCTGAGCTAGGAGGACGATCATTTGCACATATACACCTGCGGTGCGGTGGGATGCTGGGAGGGTCCCACCCGTCTCCAGTAGCACCCCCTCAGCCTACGGGGCACCCACCACCATCCCCTGCGGGCAGAGTGCCGGGCAGGAGCCCGAGCCCACAGCCAGTCCCAACAGCTCCTCCCAGGGCACTGCCTGGGCTGCGGGTGTGCAGCAGGGACGGGCAGAAGTGGTGACACGGGGAGATGGCTCAGCCCTGCCTGCTTTCTGAGGCAGCCCAGCCTGGAAGAGACCTCCTGCCTAATGCTGCTCCTCCCGGGCTCTCTTTTCATCTGCCCTGCGTGTATGGCTGAGCTCCTGCCGTCCCCTCTCCTGCACGATCTGTCTGCCTGCATGGAAATCCCTCTCCGAGGTCGTGCACACATCCTTACCCTGCCTGCGCCATATCCCATGCGTGCTGCCATCCTCACCTCTCCCTCCTGGCAGGACCAGCCCCCTACTCCGTGCCATCACCTCCAACTGCTGTGAGCTGGCAGCGGGGTGGCAGCGTCCCCAGCAGAGGGGCTGGCATGCACTTGCACCCACACCGGTACCAGACAGGGCATATGGAGGTATTGGTGGCCAGAGGACCAGAGCACCCTGGTCCCAACCAGCACCTGCTCCCACTGCCCAGTGCAGGGGCTCCCCGGGACACCAGGCCATGGCTGAAGACACCGAAACGTCGCCTTCCTTCCCGCTAGGACCCTCTACCTCCTCACAGCATCCAGCTTCCTCCTGTGGTGGAGGAGCACAGCTCACACCGATGCTGGGGGTCTCACCCACACCTCTCTCCTCAGCAGCCCTCAGTCCCAAGGGGACCAGGACAGAAAGAAGCAACGGACCTTCCTCAGCAGCAGCAACAGCTCGTGCCCAGGAGATGCTCATCTAGGGGTTAGGTGCAGGCAGATCTAGCAGAGACAGAGCTGGTGAAGGCGAGAGCAGCAGGGAAGCAACAAAGTGATGCAGAAGCAGGATAGGAGGGCGGATGGGGAAGAAGACAACTGTGCCAATCCCCATCTCATTGAGTGTTTCCATGGGAGCAGGGGGGACATCAGTACTCTGGCTCATACCCCTTCCGCTGTGGCCTCTTAGAGGCTGCAGCACCAGGCAGCTGATAAATGTGCTTGCAGGAAAGAGATCCCTTGGAGGCCCCCGCAGATGGCTCAGCCATGGGCATCTCAGGGTCTGGTAGAGCCTCCTGAGATCTCGCATACACTTTTCTGGAGGGTGCAAACCAGAGACATGAAGGACTCCACCTGCAGACACCAGCAGTTCGCTCCTCATTGAGGGGCAGTAAGCGCGCCCATCCCTGCACATGGCCAATGCCAGCACTGTGTTCCCCAGCCCAGGTTCGGGGGCAAAAGGCTGCTTGGAAATAGTAGGATTTGTCTATAAAGCAAAGCAGGGAGTTTGTGGTGATGAGGGGTGCAGGGAAGTGCTTGAAAACATGACTTGAGAGCACCAGAAAGGCTTTGAAACCTGGCAGCCATGCCAAGGAGCCCGACTGGACAACAAGGGGAAAGACACTCCACATCCCAGTGCTGCGTGCCCCGGCTCCCTGTTCCACGCCGACTCGTGCCTTCCTCTCCACACTACAGCCCAGGAGAGGAGCGGGCAGTGCCCGCACACCCTCCACCTGATTCAGGCAGGGACAAACTCTGTCCTGGAAGTGCCACAAACACCAGGAGCTCGCTGCGTCTGGCCACCCTGCACGACCTCATCTCACCTCTCACCTTCCCAGGCTCGTCCCCACTGTCCCCTCTCACCTCTCACTCGCACACCCACACCAACAGCGCACTGTCACCAACCCTAACCACCCTGCTAGCATGGCCCTGGCCTCATCTCCCACCCTCTCCACCACGCAGAGAGCCCGACCCTCTGCCAGCGGCTCTGTCCCTGCTCACTGCCCCAGTGCTGCCTCCTCCGTCCCTCTTGTCCCCGCTCACTGCCCCGTACCTGCGCTCTCATTCCCCCAGCAAAAACCTTCATTTGCTTCACTGCTCCCCTCCCTGCAGCAGCACCAGCAGCACTGGCTAATCCGGTAGCGTCCAGAGGGGTCCTTTGCTTCCGCCTGACCTCGAAACACAGCTTGCAGGGGGACAGGGACCAGCGGGTAGCACAAGCAGCTGTCAGCTCACCATCCGATGTGAAGCAGGGATGCTCCAGCTCAGCACACAAGCCCGTGCATGCTGGAGTACAGCACGCCTGGCGCACCCCCTCGGTACGGCTCCATCGTCACCTCCACACACCTCCCGGCCGTGTGCTGGAAGCCTCCTGCTCCCTCCTCCACCCCCTCTCCCTCCGGGCTGTCCCGTCCCTGCCAGGGCCAGGGGGCTACAGCCAGGGTCTGCCCCAGCTCCGGCGGGTCCCCACTGCCCCCCACCACCTCCTGCCGACCCCTACACTGCGATCTCGTCCTCCAGGCTGTCGCCCAGGTCCTGCCTGGGCTGGACGTGGAGCAGGCGCGGTGGTTCCTCCTGGGACCAGGAGTCGCGCTCCTCGCTCTCATCCGTATTGGACTCGTACTCGGAGGCGATGCCTGACTCACGGAATTTGATGAGCTCCAGACTGCCCAGCGCCGACCACCTCCTGCCGACCCCTACACTGCGATCTCGTCCTCCAGGCTGTCGCCCAGGTCCTGCCTGGGCTGGACGTGGAGCAGGCGCGGTGGTTCCTCCTGGGACCAGGAGTCGCGCTCCTCGCTCTCATCCGTATTGGACTCGTACTCGGAGGCGATGCCTGACTCACGGAATTTGATGAGCTCCAGACTGCCCAGCGCCGGTTCCGGGGCAGGCGGCCCCGAGTCCGGCAGAAAGCGGTAGCACTCCAGCTTCACCAGACAGTCGTTCCTACCTATGGGGCTGCCCAGGGCACTGGGGAAGCCCGAGCCAGGGCCCAGCGGCGGTGGGTGGGTGTCCTCAGGCTGAGGGGTGGTCGGGTCGCAGAGGACGGGGAGGACGTTGGAGCGGAAGGTGATCTCCAGCAGACTGTCCTGGGAGCCCGCTGCAAGAGAAGGGCACGGCTGAGAGGCAAGCAGTGCCACCCGGGCGATCCCTGGCCACCACAGCTGGCTGCAGACTGGCCAGAAGAGGATGGTCTGGGGCCATTTGGGTGTTCAACCTCCCCACCACCACCATTTAGAGGAGGGGTCACTTGGTACTACTGATGCCAGGAGCTGCTGCTGGTCAGGAAAGTGCCAGTTTTGCAGGATAAAAAGTTATCTGTCTCCCAGCCCAGCTCCTGCAGGGAGCTGACAGCCACGTCTGCTGGAGAGGAAGGGCAGGGAGGGGGTCCCTGGGCAGGTAAGGAGTTGGCCTAGACCATGCATCCACTGGGGAAAGCGGACATACAGCTGATGGATGTAGGTGACTGCCTGTCCATACAGCCCTCTCCATGCCCCTTCCCACGCTGCATGCAAGCACCCTGCTGCACACACAAGCCAGGCCAGAAGGGCACTAATATTCCCCTACATGAAACCCCTGGAAATGCACAAAACCTCCAAGAGAAACACCCCACATGTCCTCCACAGACCCAGCTAGCTGCGAGGGGAGAGGAAGGGGCAGAAGCGCTTACTGGTGTTGTTCCCCGCCAGCTTCAGCTCCAGCTCCTGCACCTGTTTGACCAGGAGCGAGATGTGCTGCAGCAAGTCCTTGTTCTGGAGCAGGAGCTGGTGTACACGAGCCTGGGCCTCCAGCCGCGCCGCCGCCTCTGCAGCCAGCTGGTCCTTCAGCAAGTGGACCTGTGTGAGAGGAGAAGGGCGGGTGAGTGCATGGGAAATGCTGCTCGAGGGCTGAGAGCTTCAGCTCCGGCCATCCCTTGCTTCTCTACCACGGCTCACCGGCATCCCACCAAACGATTTGATGAAGAAGGCATTCCCTGCGGGTACCCGCAGACGTGATGGGGAGAGCAGGGGCAGGTGGCAGTGTCACACCAGGGCACACTGAGAAAATCCAGCACATGATCCCCTGGCCTCTCTGATGGAAGTGCCTGAGGCAAAGGGAGGCAGCACTGACGAAACCGTCGGTCATGCATGTGTGCCATGAATGTGTGAGGAAAGGGCAGCCCAGGAGGAAGCCAGATGGATGTGAAGGAGAAGACAGGCTCAACCGACTGGATGGTGCTGCCGGTGCACGGGGGTGCAGCCATGTGCCACGAGCTGGCCCTGGCCGAGCTGTCTTTCTGGGCAGGTTTCCCAGAGACGGTGTTTTGCACAAGGCAGGGTCCTGCCAGCAGCATCTGTCGCGAGCAGGAGCTGGAGCGTCAGAGCCACCCCAGAGCTTCAGGCGTCTCCAGCTGCGACAGGCACGACACACCTGGAGCAACACAGATGGCAGAGCGCTGCTTAGACATGGTGGCTCTGGGGATGTGAGCTGGCTGCTCATTCTGGCCCTGGGAAGCAATGCCTGGACGTTAGCCGGTGGGAGTCCACGGACAAGAATTCCATTGATTTTCGCATAACTACCCATATGGAAGCATCTATATCACCAGCACTGCGTCCCAGGGAGGGTGGGACAAGACCAGCCAGGAGCCCTTGCCCAGAGGCAGTAGGGGCATCTCTCTGCTCTGAACTCAAGCAAGAAGAGCCCCAGAAGCGCACTCTGCACAAGGGGACAGCAGTGCAGAGCCACCCGGGAGCCAGATCGGCTCAGCATCCCCTCCTGCCACCCACCCATGGCTCATACAAGTGCTCCTCTCCAGCAAGGATTGAACCAGCCAGGCTCACGGGGAACCAGGAAAGCATGGACTTAATGCAAAAAAAAAAAAAAAAGTGGGGCACAGCAGCACGGTGGGACGGGGACCCTTTGCCAAATGCTGGTGGGTGAAGTAGAGGCCCAGGCCAAGCTTGCAGAGGTGGAATCACAATTTGACACTAAGCAGGTGCCAAAGCTCAGTGCTGGCAGCGTCATCCCGAAAGTCATCCTTCCTCACAGCTGGCAGCTGTCTCCATCACAGGCACCTGCAACAGGGCCCAGGTGATGCTCAGGTGATGCTGGGAGAAGATGTGAACGGAGCCAAAATGTCATGTCTTGCAGCGGGGCAGTGGCTCATGCCACCAGCCCCCAGGGGACAAGACCCAGGAAGGACTCCTGGCCTTAATCCAAGAGAAAGAACTTTCACAGGTATCTGGAAACACCTTGCAAAAGGCCAATGAGGGAACTAAATGGCATTTCATCCTCAGCCAAGTAATTACAGGCTGCGATAATTACAGGATGGTCCCAGTGGCTATAGACTCAGCACAGATCCTGGACGGCACAGTGGATCTCCCGGCTTTGTTAGTAAAGAATTAAGCCTGTGCCCATCACCACATGTTCAGAGACAAACTGACTCGGTACTTTTTGAGAGAAGACAACAAGTGCCATTGACAGAGGTGTGATGTAATGCATTCAGTCATCTGAAAGGCATCTGACATGATAGGGCCCAATTTTTTCATTAATAAATTACAATGATACAAAATCACCACAGCGCACGCTGAAGGGATTAGAGAGCAGCTAAGTGACAGCTCCTGGGACAAGAACCATCCTGGGGTGGGCAGAGGTCCAGAGCAAGGCATCAGCCTTTGGAGAGAGGGGGATGAGGCCACTGGCTGCCATCCCAGGAGCCAGCCAAGAAATGGCATTACACCAGTTCAGATATTTTTTTTTTTTTTTTTTTTTAATCTGGAAGTAAGAAGAAAAAGAAATTGCCACTGCAAGGCTCTGCAGGGACACAAAGACTGGGAACTACTGAAGATGAGCAGTCCCTGCCACAGAGGGACCTGGCTTTGCCTGGCGAGCTTTGGCTGTAGCAACACTACACTTGGGCAGACATAAAGGATGCCCTGAGGATGCAGGTTCCTTTTCCAGAGAGAGGAGAAAGCAACTTCTCCAGCCTGTGACCCCAGAAGGCAGCAGCTCGGCCAGAAGGACCCATACTGATTTTGTGATGAGAGAAGAGGAAAGCCACAGGGAGGTACAGAAAGGCTGCTGGAGCGGACCGCTCAGGCCAGGAAGAAAGCCCAGCGATTGCAGAGAGCTCTGCGAGGGGTCAGGGAACAAGTAAAGCTAAGGTAATGAGTTGGATAAAGTGGCCAGAGCTGCTTAAATGAGAAGTACCTGCATGGAGAAGGAGTTGGCAGGGTCTAACACTGAGGCCAGGCATTTGCAAGAACACAGGGGGCCAATGGACCAAGAAAGCTGGTGGCACGCAGACCCTAACGCTAATCCATCCGGGCTTAACGCAGCCATCGCTGGGAGCAAGGGCACAGCGTGCCATGCTGGGAAAGCGCGATAAGAGCAGGATGTGCTGCAGAAAGAGAGGGGACATTGCCCAAGTGGCTCCCACACCCTGGTGTCAGGGTCCATCCCTTCTCAAGTCGGGTCCCCACCCACGCCTGTCCCCCTCCAGGCAGAGGATGCTCCGGCACCGAGGGGCTCAGTAGCCCACCCCAGCCCTGCCATTGCCCCCAGGAAAGAGCGGAGGGGAGAACCTGTGCCACGGCCACTTGCGTCTGCTGCTGCTGCTGCTGCAGGAGCTGCTGGAGAAGCTGCATTTGGTGGTGGGCAGAGAGGGGCGTCCCCAGGTCGGGCAGCTGGGCCGAGGAGGGCAGCAGCATCTTGGGCGACGCTGTCAGGATATCTTCAGGGTGGAGGCAGCCCTGCAAAAAAAATGATGCCCAAAGTGTGATCTCCTTGCCATGGAGAGCTGCCAGGCACAAACAGGCTGTGGCACACAGCAGCTCCCCAAAATACCCAGGAAAGAAGGTGCTGCATTCAAAGCAAGCACACACTTTGCTGGGGGTGCTGAAAAACTTTGAAGACAGCAGTTTTTTCAGCTTTTTGCAAAGACAGAATACTTTTGTAGAAAATTCCCGAAAAGGCTGATGCTTCCCGTGGGAATTTCCACTGTATCAGAAAAGTTTTTGGTTTTGGTGTATTTTTTTTTTTTTTGGTGGAAAAAAAAAATCCCTATCAGCTCTGCCCCAGACACTTTCCGTGTGGCTGCACATAGCTTGGCCTTGGCACGGTGCTCTCTGGGAGCGCCCCGGGCCCTGAGCCAAAGGGCAGCCCTTGCGGTGGCAGACGGCTTTGATCTGGGAACTGGGGAATGCTGCACAATCCCTCCTGATCCTCGGGGCCCCGGGATGCGCATCAGAGCTGTGGGACCAGGGCTGCGTCGTGCTCCGAGAACGGAGGGCAGGGACCCACACACCTTGGCGTCAGTGTAGGCGCTCGCCTCCTTGCCCACAGCATCGAGGTCGGTCACCCCACGGCTGAAGTCAAGGATGTCGGCTCCGGGCAGTGGCAGCTCCACGGCGTCGATGTCCGTCTCCTCCGCCGAGGCGGCTGCCCTCTCCGCACCGGCGAGGCGGCAGGCTGCGGGAACAGCGTCAGAGCAGAGTACAGTCCGCTTAGAGACGGGGAGATTGCTACGGTGCACCCATGGTACGCTGAGCAATGGCCACCGGTCAGTCCCCACCGCCCCCCATGCCACCCACCCTCCAGCTCTGGGGGGAAGCAGGTACAAAGTGACATGGCCACGCTTCCTGCTGCTGCTTGGGATGGGGCTTGCAGCCAAAAATACACCCAGCCCCAGCACACCAAATGTGGGGAACAGTGGCCAAAACCCCTGATGTGGGAAATTTGGGCCATCAAGAGCAGAAGACACAGAGAAAGCTATAGAAAAGGTAAACAAGAGATTACAGGAGGGAAAAAAAACCCCAACAAAACGGATGCTCAGAAATCCCCAGGGACCTGCATATCATGGCGGGGACATGTGTGGAGGAAAACCAAACAATGACCAGTCCAGGACAGCCCAATGATTAGGTCATTGCGACAGCGCTGGTTGCAGAGACAGGCAGGAAACCGCACAAATCCTGTTGGGATGGGGGGGACCTAGCACCCAGCACGGGGCGGCAGGGCCGGCAACCCACACACAGATGGGCATCGGGACCCACCAGCATCCTGAAGGGCACTGAAGGTGTTTGACCAACCTCTTGCAAAACATCTGTCTCCCCCCCAGCGCAGCCACCGGGTCCCCGCAGTGCCATGCATCCCTGCACCCCCCGCCCACGGGGCTGAGATGGGACAGGGGGGGGCCCGCAGGCTGCCTGCAGCCCCGG
>NW_009650188.1:1661267-1691572 GCF_000708025.1 Charadrius vociferus
TCGCAGGGACCCACCCCCAGCCCCGCCAGCACCTCGGGCTGTGGGGAAGGTCTGTGCTTAGGGGCCTCTCCCGTGGAAGCAGCGAGGAAATGTTTGCAGCGTGTGCAGCCGAGCACAGCGAGTACTTAGGCACCCAGCAGAGTCCCGGCCGCTGCTAATGGGCTCCCAGCAAGGGGGAACGTCTGCGAGGATGATGGTTAACACCTAGCGAAGGCTTCTTGCTGGGCAAGATTCCAGCTTGAGCCCGATGCGCCGCAGGCCAGATTGCTGTGCAAATCCATTCCCCGCAGGTGTGAGCCAGCAAGGAGCAGTATGGGAAAATGGGGACTCTGCAGACTGTGTTTGCCGGGCTCCAGGACCCCCACACCACCTCCCCCACCTCCGCCCTCGCAGAGTACCTGGGACATCCAGGTCGTCCCCGTTTCTCTCACTGTCTCCGTCCTCCTGCCCATCCGCGTTTTGCTGGGTGTGCTGCAGGCTCAGCTTATGGCAGACCTCAAACGCCTGCCCCACCGTCCGGACGATGCGCATGGCTTGGCTCTGCGGCAGGGGAGGAGAGGAGAAGAGGAAGGCAACCTCAGCTCTGCTGCCCCTGCCCGGTGACCCCCCAGCTTGGCGCAGCTCTCGGGGGTCTCTGTGTGCTGCCACAGGGACAGAGGCACCAGAGCTCAGATCACCGGGGTGCTCCGGGCTGCAAGCTGCGGCGCAGTGCCACGGGGTCTTGCCCCAGCTGCCCCACTGAGACCCCGCAACGGTGCGATGCGCATCTCAGCATCTTTACCTTCTTCTTGGATTTGAAGACGTTGCACCTGAAGACGTTGCTAGACCCATCCCTGGCGATGTAGCTGAAGATCTTTAGGTCCTGGGAGTCATGGGACACATAGAATATCCTGCAAGGACAGAAGGAAAGGGAGGATATCAACATGCATATTACCCCCATGCCCAGGAGACTGCCGAGGCCATAGCCAGCACTTCCCAGGGCACGAGGTGCTGGCAGATGCCCAGCCTCTGCAGCACATCCCTGCTAAAGCCCATCAGAAATTTTTTTTGGCAGTGGTTTTGCCTCGGCTGGGAAAATTAGCCTGCTGACTCAGCAGCAGCAAGCATTTCGCGAAGGCGGCATGGGGCTTTCTCTGCTCAGCCCCCGCGGGCAGAGCCATCAGATCCAGGAGCACTCCAGGGACCCAGGAGAGCAAACCTCAGACCTCCTCGGAGAGCTGGCCTCTTCACACATGCCTGCCACCCCCTCCCCAGCACGGCTGAGGCTCTTTCTTGCTCCCATTTTACTTCCCCAGGACACAGACACCCCATGCTCTTAGCTTTTGCCAGTGAGATGGATGAAGAGAGAGCTGGGGACTTCTGGAGAGCAGAGAAAGCGAGGGGACCTGCCCTCCGTGGGGATGGCGGCAGCTCTCCGAAGTCAGCGCCCAGCATGGTGCCACTGCAGCGTGAGGTAAATGGCATGGCAGAGCCACCCAAGCCTCCGTCCCCTCAGCGGGCAGCCTTACCTGTAGATGGGATCGTGCATGACGAGCATTTTGTTCTCGTCCCAGGCCCATTCTTTTTTCTGCAATGAAAGAAGCTGAAAATGAGTACGTCAGACGCTGTCCTTGAGATCAAGGACAGGGCAGAGACAGTCCAGGGACAGACCCGGGAAGCTCTTGTCCCAGTTCTGCTGCTGTTTCCCTGCAACTTTTTGCTGAGGGATGGGTCTTGCTGGGGACCAGCGATGTCCCACATCACCTTCCATGAGCCCCCCCAAGCCCCTTCTACACCCGCATCAGGACTGGCTCAGCCAGTGGGAACACGGCTTCTCCGTGCCTGATCCCAGCCCATCTCTCCCTCTCTCAGCCCACCAGTTTCCCAGAAATTCAAGGATGCTGCAGGTCCCTGCAACACGCGGGGAGGGCTTCTGCTGCCAAGGCACCACTGCCCCAGGGACCAGGGCTGCCTACCTTCTTCTTCTTCTTCAGAATAACCTTCACGCCGTCCACCGACACGATGAGACTCACTTTCTTCTTCTTGATATTCTTGGCTTTAAACTCATACTGTGGGGGATGGAAGAAAACACCTGAATTAGCCTTCCCGCACCAGGAAAGCCTCAGGGAGGGCTGGAGAAGCTGAGATGGGAAGGGGCAAGAAGGACAAGGAAAGGTTACTCCGACCCCACGTGCCTCCCTGAGCACATGCCCGCATCAGCTGGCACACCCATGCTAGGACAGGACAGGATAGGGGGACATTTTCCCCACAGTGTCCCTGTGCCCAGCATCCAGAGGAGCACATCCTGAAGCAATCCAGCCCCTGGATGTGGGTAATGCTTTGCCCAGCCCACAATGCTGCTGGAAATGTTAACTCGTGTTTCAAAGGCACTTGCTCTGCCCTTCCAAAGGGCCGTACATCCCTGGAGAGGGCCTCCCACCTCCCCAGCCTTGCCAGCCCCGCTGGCTCCGCAGCCCAGGTTTGCACCGCTGGCTTGTGGCCATTGCTGCGCTCTGGTAAGGGAAATGACATTTCGAGTGGAGGTTTTTTTGGGCTCAGTATAAAACTGAAGATGATTGCTGAGGACCCTGTGAACCTCTCCAGGGGAGATGGGATAATGCAATTACCCACTTCAATTAGAAGTCACTGGACAGGAAAAAAAAAAAACAACAGGAACTTCCAAAGATCAGTGACTAAACACAAAGCTCTGATTTGGCCCGGGGAAAGATTGAGATCCCCCAAAATCCAGCCACTTTTGCAGAGTCTTACAAGCAGGGAGGGGGCTGGCAGAGGAAGAGGCTAAACGAGCCGTTTAGGCTGAGCAACCTCCTGCTGTGGGACTTTTGAGGAGTCCCATAACCGGTCTACCAGGGGTGCACCCACATCAGGTACCCAGTGTGCTGGTCCCACACACCGGGTGCTGTGCACAGCCATGGGGACAGATCCTCTGTGCCCACTCAGTGGTAGAAAAGCCCCACATCCTGCAGCTCACATGCCCAAGGAAGAGGAATTTAATTAATCCTCTCATTATTTCACCGGTCTCTCTGCAGAGGGAGCACAGGGCAGGCGCCCCGATGCAAAGCCCTGCCTCCAGTCCGCGCCGAGCCTTGGTGTGACATTTCCAGCACTACATGATGTATTAACTTTGGCAGCTGGAGCCAGCAGGCAGGAAAAGCTGCTGGCCCTGACCCGCGATCGAATGATAAAAGACTTGAAAGTACAATTCCTCAAAGCCATTTTAAAGTTGCCAATGGGGATGGCAATACAGATGATTCAGAAAACATCAAGGCTGGAGGGGGGAATGCAGCTCTGCCCTTCCCAGTGCACAGACCAGGCAAGCAGCACAAGCCCACCCGCTCCAGGGCTGAAGCCATGGTGATGGGCTGGAGAAAGCAGAGCTCAGGCTCCTACCAGCCTCAAAATCCCCAGCACGGACCCATATGCTGCTTGCAAGGCTTATTCCCCATGGAGCAGGGTCTCTCACCAGAGTCCCTCACCAAAGAGCCCACTGGGGTGGGTTTCCAAGTCCCATCTCTCATATTCCCCCTTCCCCATCATTACAAGCAGAGGTGAAACTGTACCCAAGAGCCCCCTCCCTGCACCTTGCTAAGACACCAGAGCAGTACTGAGATCACAGCAGCATGTCTGGTACCTAACGCTAAAGAAATGTCTCGCTTTAACCCTGAAAAGGTAAGCTCCAGCCTCACTACCTTGGAGTCATTAAGCCAGCACCTTTCCGAAGCTCTGTGTGCGATTTTTCCAGGAGCTGTGGGCTGAGTGGGATGCTCTCTGCAGCACCCAGAGCGACTGCATGGCACCTCGTGGAGCTGCAGCCTGATTTATTGGTCCTAACGACCACTGATTATAAACATCAAGTTGCATTTCTCAGTTCCTGGAGCCGTGGGGTTTCTGTTCTGGGCCACTCTGAGTGCTAATTAACGTGGGCTTGGAAGACACAGCAACCCTGAAAAATATCTCAGGGTTAGAGAGACTATTTTTAGCCTGGTTTTGGGGTGAGTAACAGCTCCAGGACAGCAACGCAGACAGGACAGGATGTTGCAGCAAAGATGCTCCCCAGCCCCGGCATATGATTCAAGGGACAGAATCGATGCGGAGCGCCTCGGAGAGGCTTCCGCAGTCCCTGGCTGGAGACAAGGGATTGTGCTGGGGCTCACCCCAAGCCTGGCAAGAGGAGAGTGCCACAGGGAAAGCCGTTTTGCCTCTGCCACACTGAAGCCAAAGTCCCCTCATGCTGACGGCTCACGGCAAAACTCCAGCAAGAACCGATGGCGGCAAAGAAGTCAAATTCTCAGGAGGACTGACTGACCAGATTTGTTAAGCCCTTGCATAAATCCAGGCCTTTATCCCAACGCCGAGGCGAGAGCCAAGCTCCTTTGCAAGTTGGAGCCATGCGCTTAGAAAGCTATTGCACGCCCTGCCCCGACCAGAGCTCGTTAGCGCAATCACTCCAATGAGTGCAGTCACTCTTTGGGATACATTTCCCATGCACTGAAGCGCAAGCTCCAACCAATAAAATGCTAATGAACTCATGCCCGCTGGGGGCTCTAACGAAACACTAACCATAATTTAATAACAAATTAGTGAGGAAGAGGCTTCAATAACACGGCAGTTCCTCCGAGCCGCCTCTCGCATCCCCGGGCTGCGCAGCAGGGCAGGCACGCCGAGCCCCACGGGACGGGAGGTGCACTGCTGATTTGGAGGGGCTTTCAGATTTGAGTTTGGTTAAACAGGGGCACGGAGGGAGGAGAAGCGCTCAGGAGAGAGGGGCAGCAGACCAAACCCAGAGGGAGCCCGTACCGCTCTGCCGAGCCCGGCACACTGTTTGTGCGCTGCCACCCCCCTGCTTACTGCCGCAGCGCGGAATTTGCGCATAATTCAAGCAAACCAGAGGGATTTCACCCCAAGCCGTACCCCTGGCTAGGGTTAATGAGAGCATTAGGTTTGCTCAGTTCCTCTAAGTGAGATTTGAGCCACAGAGACTGTAAGGGATGAGCCCAAAACTGCAGGGCAGAATCTGTGCTCAGACCTGCCAGCTCGTGGTGTAGCAGTTCACATGAGCTGCCACGACCAGTCCCGCTAAGTGCCCTGCCGCGCCGGGATGCTGCTCGCTGGCTACGGCAGAAGAAAGGCACGTCTCGCCACAAGTCCTTGCACACCCCAGCCAGCCCCTGCAGCTCTCGGGAAAGCAGCGGCTGATGGTGGCAGCCAGCCTGAGGCATCAGGTGAGGGACAGCCCAAGAGCAGTAGTTGGGGCTGAGCTGGCTGCCCTGTGTGCACCCCAACTCTCCCCAGCCCAGGAGAGGTCGCTGGCCCCATGCTACCTTCTTGGACTTCTCCAAAGCAATGGCAAATCCTTTCCATGAGCAGACTACAGATGCCAGTATGGGCTTTTTGTTCCTGAAGACTGCTGGACATCTCAGACAGTCTCACCAACGTGCTGTACGTCAACAGGACCTGCCCCTGCTAACGCCTGCCCTGCAAGTCCATTTATTTAATGGAGCAATGGAAAACCTCTCTCCATATGACTGATCAGGACCTCCCCGGCTTGGAGTTATTCTTGACCACAGGTCTGTCTGTCCTGGGCGCAGAGATCTGCCAGATCTGCCTACATGCCTCCTTCTACTGTGAAACAGAGAGAGAAAGCTTAAGAGGGATGCAAAGCATTAGGGTTTTAGCGTTCCCTGCTGCTGGGAGGAGAGCAGAGGTGATGGCAGGTTTGGAAACCCCACCAAAGGGACTCTGAGATGGTCTGCACAGCCACAGCATCCAAAACCAGTGGGCACCGGCTGACCCAGGGGAGAAAAAATCCTGCATGTTTCCAGGGATGTTGGACCAATGCCATATAACTCTTGCTGGGAATACATCCTGCATCCCCAAAGATGCGCTAAAAAAAACACACCATCGCTGCTAACGATCTTCTCACCAAGGCAATACCAAACTGCGTGCATGGCAAAGCAAAAGTGCAGCTTCTCAGAGCCACCAGCGTGAGACCCGCTCTGCTGCCAGGAGGGGTCAGGGGTGCTCAGGGGAACCTTTGCTACGCACTGCAACAGGAGCGTCTCCGTAATAGGGTGTGGGGAGCTGAGTGACAGCAACCGCGTCCTCTGGATACCACATTCTGATTTTAGGTGACCACTTCAGGAAAAAAAAACACATTTCCCTCCCTCGAGGAAACTTGGCTACCGATGGCTCCAGTTTGAAGAACTGAACCCCAGCCTACTGTTTTAATAAAGAAGTGATACGGAAATAATTATTCAGCTTGGGATCAAGGAAGGAAAGAGGATTTGTGCAACTTCCCCATGATCCCCTTTGGTTTCACATCACGTAGCATTTCACTGTATTACTCATAACTAAATGGTGTAATGGTCAAAGACCCTTCTTGGCCTTCAACCCAGGTAGTTTGCCCATCTTGGGCACGATTCTAGATCTTTAAATATCTGTAATAATACTACTAGTTTGTGTTAATTATATTACTTCTTGGCTATAGGAATGTGACAATCTCAGAAGACAGATAAATGATTTCAGGGAAATGCACAGAAAATAGAAAAAGCAACAGAGAAACCCGTCTGTTCCTCGACTTGCACAGCTCCACAGTCAGTCTCCAACTTAAGCTCTAAGCACTCTACTAAAATTTTTAAGCAAAGATGGAAAATAGACATTTGAGATATGCCAAAGTTTAAAAAAATATACTCAAGGAAAAAAGTAAAGTTGGTCTCACTAATGAAAAAGAAGTATTAGATCACTCATGAACTCCGATCAGCTAAGAAGTGAATAAAGATTAGCCCTTAATTTTACACTGTGCACAAAAAAACCCCATGTTTATCTTCCCAATTAGAAAAGAAACATCTATTTTGTCGAAGCATGAGAGCCTTACCATTGACCTCAGGTTAGTGGGAGTCTATTTTCAACATCTGTCTTTTATACGGAGTTGGGCATTTAAATAACTTTAGGTGGAAAATAACGCCAGCTGGTGTATGCATCATTGCGCAACACATTCCTACCGGCAGAGTATGAAAATTGCCCTTTCTGGAGAACAGAGTAACATATGTTGCTTAATAGAGAGTGCATGTAACCTTGTCAGCTTAGAGTAAAATTATGTATGAATCCGAGTGCGATGGGTATGTGTGAAAAGCGTGGAAAACTCGGCGTCCTTAGAAACATGTTATCCATCCTCATCGCACTGTTTCTACACAGCAAAAGTGTAAGAAAACTTGTAACCACGCACTGCATGCGAGGTGAGGCAGATCAGACACTAAAGAGAAGAGATGATGTCTTTCTAGATTCATCATCCCCCACATTCACAAGCATCTTTAAAAGGTTAACCTGAATAAAAAATGCCCTCATTTCATTCCAGCCCATCTAAACTGCAGCAGGTACAGGTTTAAGTCTGCCCACTTGCACTCTCCATCAGTAAGGGAAGGTATCAGGAATGCTATATGGTCAGATTGTACTAGCAGTAATACAAATACACAGAAAAATTTTTAATGGAAGTTCCCCTAAATGCATTGAGCTGTCCCCGTCCCCTTCCATCCTCTAGCACCCTCCTCCTCAAAAAAAAAAAGTTTACAAGCTTGTACTGGGGAAGGAGCAGTGGTCTGAGAATTCAATTAATAGGGAAAAAGCAACTTCCACAAAACTCATTGCTACTCTGCTAGCTCGGGAGGCAGAAGAACAAAAATCCGCTATAAGAAAAAGCATAGAAGGAGGTGTATTTTTTTTTTTTTTCGGTCAGAAAACTGTATTTCTTTGTGCTTGTACAGAAGGGACGTGAAACCCTGAGCAACACCGGATCCCGCAAAGCCACCTTTGCTGAACGCCAGGGCTGGCTGGCAAGGACCCTGCAGCTCCGACCTCTGCCTGTGGTGATGCTCCCGCAGCTCTCCCACGGCTCCCGCAGCCCACTCCATCACGGGAACAAAACCGCAAGTGCTGGGCTGGTGCAGTCCCTGGCAGGGGAGTGGGGCAGGGTGCTGGAAGCTGGTGGCCACGTCGCTTGTCACCCCACGGCAGCTCCTCCCCCCAGCCAGCCAGCGCAGCAGCTAATAAAATACCTTTAGAGTTAGACTTTAACCCAAGGTCAGCTCAGGCTAATGAAAGATGTGGCAGACTAGCAAAGGCTTTCCCGGCACTTTTGGGGGGAGGAACGGTACTGTTCCCTTGACGAAGAATTAACTTATTACAAAATGACAGCGGAGCTTGAGTTCAATCGGCACAGGCTCCACAGCTCCAAGAATTAATGACTCTAGGGGGGGGTGGAAACCACATACCGCACAATTTCTGCTGCTGAAAATACAGGGAATGAAAGTAAATCTCAGAAATGTACAGGACATCAGGCGTAACCTGCAGGAGGGAAGCCTGAGAAACCTTGCTGCGATCCTAATAGTGGTAATTGGGAGGAACGGCAAACAACAGCACCACGCAGGGGATGAGGATTTTTGCTTTACTGAACCACGCACGGAAACGGCACTAACACCGGTGCCCTCGGATGACTCCCAGCCGCCGGCGGGAAGGGAACCAGAGGTGGACATGGCTCTTTCCTGGCTGGGGGTGAGGAGCCACCCCAGGGACGGGCATGGAAAGCAGGGAGCAGAAGGAGCAGGAAGGCAGCACCTGGTGCCCGCTAGCCCTTTGTGGGGTGAACCACACCTGGAGCTCAGTGCTGGGGTCCCATGGGAGTGCTAGCAGCAGATCACAGCCAGGAACATCTCTTCTCTCCTGTATTTCCTTCTGGCGCTTTGTTAATGGGAGGATGAGCGTGACTTCCAGAGTCGGAGGGGCTGCAGCACACCGAGGCGGGCAGCACAGTGAGCACAGGACCACGACCTGCCTTTGTGTACTGTGAATCAAGAGTTTCTTGGGCCAAAAGGCTGTGAAAGCCCGTGCGTAGGGAAGGCACACGCAGCACCCAGCTCGCCAGGGGCAGAGATGCTGTGCGCTGGCACTGGCAGCACGCATATAGGAATGCACCGAATGCAACCGTGCCTGCTAAGGACAGGCAAGCTGCAGTGGCACTGTGCAGGATGAGGTGGAGATCTCATTAGAATCACACAGCACAAGCCCCAGGCACACTTCCGTGGGCAAGGACGGGGAACAGAGAAAGGCCTCCCAGATGAGTTTCAGCATGGAGTATTGGCCATCCAAGGGGCACCTAACCATTTCAGAGAAATGAGAAAACACGACCAGTAAGTATCTCTAAATACAGTGGCAGAAAGAAAAGAGCACTGGAGAGGGATAGGGAATGATTTAAAATACAGCTTTGGCACAGTAGCAAACAGATGCAACCTGGCCAGGAGTATCCTTGCAGATCAGAAGAGGGTCCTCAACCATCCAAGCCACACGGGTCTGGGAACAGTGGGGTAGTGTCCAGCAGACAGCTGGGCATGGTTCACCACATGGCAGGGAACAGAGGCAGCGACTGTCCCGAGAGCCCGGCCGTCAGGCGGGTAGGGCAGCAGAGAACCAGGGGTCCCACTGGTTGGGTACCCAGACGCGGAGCATCACTCCCTCCTGCTGCCCTCGCTGTGGGTTGCTGCCCCGAAAGCCGAAAGGCACCTGCCAGCCTGCCCCAGCCCGCATCTCACTCATGCATCACCCCAGCTCTACTGGGGCAGCAGCAGATGTCGGAGGATAAAGAGACTGGAAAGGAGGATACCTCCCAGGAGGGTGGTCAGCTTCATCCAAGAGGCATTTCTGAACAAGGCGCCAAAATATCTGACAGTCCACTGTTTCTGAGCTGTGCTTTAAGCCCACAGGGGACTCAAGCTTGCTGGAGGGGAGTACACTGGAATACCTGCTTAGCCTACTAATCTGATCAGCAACAAATGGACTAAAACCCACTTTTAGAAGACTGCCTTAAGCTGCACTACCAAAGTGGTGTGCTGCTGCCTGTGTCTGTCGAAGACTCCCCTTTGCCACAGGTATGCAATCCCATTGTGGCTCCAGTATAAACAGGTTATCACCCCGATCCCCATGTGCAGCTGTAAGGTTCGTGCCCAGCTGCGGGCATGCCCATGCACCGGTGGGGTGGTCGCCCGAGGATGCCAGCCACAGCTCCCTGCTCCCTCCTGGGGCTGGGAGACAAAAAAGAGCAAGGACAGCCGGGGGACGTGGGGATCCCTGCAGTGCAGCCACTTTGCTTGCGCTCCCCTCTCTCAGCTGCCAAAACTGGGATGAAACCAGCCTGCAGCGCTCACGCCCACAGAGGAGACGGCTCCCATCACGGGGCATAGAGTCATCGAGATGTTTGAGGGCAGGACCAAGGTTCCCACCAGCTCCATTGGAAAACCACTGGCACAGCATGGGCAAACATGCTGGACGCACCTCTGCCATCTTGCCAGCTCAGGTTTGAGCTGCTCCTCAGGCTTACATCTCCTCCGTCACCCTGTCTACACCCCAGTGCTGGGGGTTTTGCCAGCAGCTAGACTTTAATCAAAGGGCACAGTAATTTGGAAGGGGGCAGGGGGAGTAATGAAGTATTGGATGCTCGTTCTTGGGCTTAACGATGCCTTTTAAAACTCTTCCACAGTTCCTCAGAGTTTGCATTCGCACATATGGGAAAACGTGGCTCTGAGGTCCATGTGTTCATCTGAAATAAGATATGATTTTGGTGTATACTGACAAGGTCAGTGCCTATTTTCCCATCCAACTTCAGGTTTAATTTTGGTAACCGTCTGTGACGGTCGCGAGTACTGATGGGTATAAATGGGAATCAGTCTAAAAATACCTATGTTGTGAGAGCAGCAGAGCAGAGTTAAGGTTGCTGCTTTGAAACAATCCCTGGATCACAGCATACCCATTTATCACACAAAATATGTTTCCCAATAACATTGATACTTCACAATAAATTCCTTCTGCTCGCTTTGCTATTTCCTACCCTATAGCTGCCTCGATCCACTTCCTCTAACCTCCCCTCACCACCTCAAAGTTTCACTAGTTGAGCTGGCAAAGTGGGACACATACAGAAGCCATCTTCAGTCTAAGCAGTTTCACGGGACTCTCAGAGAAATCAGAGCTAGTAAAATATTAAATCAATATCAATCATAGGGTTAAATTGATAAAGTTCCTCTCGGTAACACCTTATTCTCTCTCACCTTTTCTTTTGCAGACTTCAATTTACAAGATGATTTACCTCCCCTATAAGAAACCCTTAGGGGACCCACACTTCCCAGTCCCACTCAAGGGTCTTTTTTGTTTGTTTGCTTTTTAAAACCTTAAAATCATAGAATTAAAGGAGATCTGAGATGCGTCAGTATATCCTCCCCTCCCAAGACAGCTTGCAGTTGCTCTGCATGCTGTGGAAGCCCAGCACTGTGCAGGGAGATGGGATGCGGTGGTACTGGTTCATGCGAGGGATGCAGCCGGCAGTGCAGGAGCACACCTTCTCAGCAACATCCCTCAGCTCCACCCAGCCGCTCATCAAAGCTAAAACCACGTGCCTGTGCACAGGTTAGTGTTCACTTCATTGGGGCTTAACTAATACCAAGCTTATAGCTGTTCACTGGAACAGGTTGCCCAGGGAAGCTGTGGATGCCTCATCCCTGGAGGTGTTCAAGGCCAGGCTGGATGGGGCTTTGAGCAACCTGGTCTAGTGGGAGGTGTCCCTGCCTGTAGCAGGGGGGTTGGAAATCAGTGATCTTCAAGGTCCCTTCCAACCTAAAGCATTCTATGATTCTATAATTATAAGAGAAAGCTGGGGACCCCGTCCCAGCACAGCCGTATCTCCCCCAACTCAGGCACACGCAGCGATGGCTCCAAGTGGGACCGACCACTCGTGGGCTGGGAAAAGCAGCACCTCTCAGCCAGGCATGAAGGTTAGTGGAGACCGTGCCGTAAGCTAGCCTGCAGCCTTGAAAACAACTCTGAACCCCTTTCAGAAATCCAAGGAAGCAGTAACAGCATGGACCGGACCAGTGTGGGAGGCAGCAATCTCCCACCTGCCTTCACACACTGCCATCTCTGATGGCCAAGCATGGCGTGTGCGAATTAACCGGCGCGTGGGTGCGTATGGGATACTGGTTGAACTGGCTGCAAAAATAACCAGGCTTTGAGCTGCTCCCGTCAGTTAATGTAAACAAGGAGCGGGCCCTGCATGCATCTGCAGGCACTGCTTTCGCACTGCTTCTTGCAGCCCTGGAGATAGAAGACGAGAGATGAGCTGTACATGTTCTAATATTTACCACCTGTTGCCAAAATAAGCAGAAGCGCATTCCTTGGAAACCCCACATCTGACTGGAATTTGTGGTATTTTTAATTAAATATGCCTTGGTTTGACCTATGCAGGCAACAGCAGTGGGTGCACAAGCTGCTTGGTGTTGGCTCCTTGCAACCACCCTTTGAAGAGGGTAAGAAGCTACAAGAGCCTAGAAATGGCCTCTATTCATTCGGGCTACAGTGAGTTTGAACCCACATGCTAGACGGCGCTCAGCTTATGGAAAAGCATTGCCATTTGCAGTGGTTTAGTCATGCTAATCATGAGCTGATTCTGCCCCTCTACTCTGCTCTCATGAGACCCCACCTAGAGTGCTACATCCAGCTCTGGAGCCCCCAACATAGGAAAGAAAGACATGGACCTGTTGGAGCGGGTCCAGAGGAGGACCACAAAGACGATCCAAGGGCTGGAGCACCTCTCCTATGAGGACAGGCTGAGAGAGTTGGTGCTGTTCAGCCTGGAGAAGAGAAGGCTCCGGGGAGATCTTATTGCGGCCTTCCAGTACCTAAAGGGGGCCTACAGGAGAGCTGGGGAGGGACTCTTTACAAGGGCATGTAGTGATAGGATGAGGTGGAATGGCTTCATACTGGAAGAGGGTAGATTTAGATTAGCTATTAGGAAGAAATTTTTCACTGTGAGGGTGGTGAGGCACTGGAACAGGTTGCCCAGAGAAGCTGTGGAAGCTCTATCCCTGGAAGTGTTCAAGGCCAGGTTGGATGGGGCATTGAGAACCCCTAATTAAACTCCTGCCTCTTTTCTGGCACCAGCAAGACCTGATGCCCTGGGGACCCCGGGAGTCCCAGGTGCTGAGCAGTGCAGGTAGCATCCAGCCGAGCACCTTCCTCCACCCCAGCAGGAAAACAAAATTTCTATGCTCAAGATTAGCTTTCTGCCCCAAAAGCTTTCTTTCTAAGACAGAACCTGCTGAGATCACCCCCATGGAAGGGGCTGGAGGCAGGGCTGACACCACAGAAGAGCACAGAGTCACCCCAAATCCACCCCGAGGGCAGGTGACAAAGAGGGGGGGACCGTAAGAACGTACCCACGCAGTGTTTCAGAAAGGCGTCAGCTCAGCAAAGCAAGCTGAATCAGAACACGGCGAGTTTTACGCCCCAAGTTGTGAAACGCAGGATTTATTTTGGTATTTTTTTAATGCTCACCAAAGAGCTGCTCTCCCACAGTTGCACAAAAAGCTTGAGTAAGACCAGTTGAGAAGGCAGATGAGAATAGCCAGGCAGAAGAGCAGTGACAAACCGAAAGAAAGCAAGCTGGTAAGACTGTAACTAAATCAGCAATTACGAAATTCAGACAATTAATAAAGAATGAATGAGCAGCAGCATTAAGCGCTTAGCACATCAGAAAGAAGCCAGCCCTGTGGGGCTCATTAGATGCCGGTGGTGCTCAACAACGTTTCTGGGTTGCAACTGGAGAAAAGAGGTAACTATTCATCCCACGCTTGCTTCATGGTTCCTATTTCAGCAATAACTAATGCAGGTATTAAAAATCATTCACTAAATTCTACATTTTAAAGTCAACAAGTCTGAATAATGTCCTTTGGAGAGATTCAGAAAGTATTACAGACTCGGATCCTTGAAAAAAAATCCAAACTAATAAAAGTTCCAAGATTTTAGGCGGAGTTAGAAAACAGGCAAAACTTAATGTCAAGCAAAAGAACCACAGTACAACCCAGCACAGCACTAGTTCTACGCAAGCTGAGATTCTAAACTATCGCAATAAAATTGAAAGTGCACCTCACAAAGGTATTAGCCTGGCTAAGAAACTTAGAGAATACATTGCTGTTTCCCCCTTTGCATGCATTTTGATAAAATTGTTATCTATAACGACCGTACAGCCCAGCTTAAGGTGACAAAATCCACCTCGCCGGTGGATCCCAAAAATGAAGCGATGACAGCGACAGATGACAGAATGCCACTGTGCTTGGAGGAAACCCCACAGCAAGGAGAGCACAGCAAGGCCCGTTTTTGTGGAGTTCTGGAAGAAACTATCCAGGGCAAGTGTACAGGAATCTGGCATCTACTCATTTCAGGTTGATTTTATATGGCATTGGCCAAGCAGGCTGCTAAAGGAAAAAGGAACAGAAGCTGCATCCACGAGATGCAGAAATGCATCCTAAAAAACCCGGGAGACATTGAAAGGTGTCATCCCAGTGAAAGGGACACTATGAAGATAGTGTGGTCCTGGGCACATGAGCCGAGCAAGTAGAAAGGTGAAATTACCGTCTTTTCACAGAAAGCTCAGTGGGACCCATATCCCGAATCACGCTCACCAAAATTACTCTGGGTTTCTCTTTTTTAAATATTGAGGATTTCTTAGCGTGTATGTAGAGGTCAGCAGAGATGTGCTCTTTGTGTTTGCAGTACTGGAGAGACACACACACAAATCCCCGAAGTTCCTGGGAATCAGGGAGTGTTTGAAGGACTCCAGACCAATCTCATCCGTCATGTTAAGAGGGAGCAAGAAAATGTCATTGGAGCAAAATGCCAAAAACAAAACTGGAGGCTTTAGAGGCAAAAAGAAAGAGATGGCTCGTTACAATGCATATATTGTAATCCAAGAACACCATCACTATAAAACATCACAGGTGGAGCTGTTTTCAGTTAAAGAGTTAAGCTGAAATTTAACCATTTTTGCTGAAGTTTCCTGCAGGGAATACCCACTTAAGGCTGATTTTTGCACTGTCCACTGAAACAGACCAGCAGTTTCCATAGGGAAGCACATGGCAAGGAGTACTCATTTGGTTGTGGTTTTTTCCCCACCATGTAAAACTCATGCTGGTGAAGACCAAGCGACAGATTAAGAATCACTAGGATCCTCGGTCTCCATCAGGGAAGCCTGACCTTGAGAAGGAAACATTTTCTTCTCTGAAAATCCATCCAAATTTGGCTACGTTCTTCATGTAGAATCTTCCTCTGGGCAGACTTCACGCTAGCTTGGGAAAGTCCAGCCCCTCCAAAAATCCCAGTCGAAGCACATCACTTCACCCACTGACTATCGTTCACAGGGACACCAGAGCAGCCGGGGACCGTGCCCGTGGCCGCAGTGCCACACGGAGAAGCGGTAGCCCTTGCATGGCCATGGCAGCCTGCCTGTGGGGCGAGGAGGTGCGGGCAGGAGGAGGCAGGGGACCTCCGGGGCTTTCATCATGCTTTGTACACTACAGCCCTTCTCCTCTGGGACTGGAATAGCGCTCGGCTCCTTTATCTCGTTCTCGGCTGTGCTTGTTGTTCTGCTGCCCTACAATAGACACATCCTTTCCTCCAGCTCCCTAATTAAACGAGATCCGTTCCACAGACCAGCTCACACAATAGCTTTTGCAGCCTCTCCTCTTAAAACAGATGTGATCCTTTCCTCTGCTCCCGCCGTAACACACACACACACACACACCCCTTACAGCTCTCAGGGCCACAAAACCCTGTGCCAAAATCCTTCTTGCCTTGCCACAGGCTGCAAAGCAGGCTCTGACGCTGCTCTTCCCCCTCAGCCATTTGGTGTACGGCATCGCCCAGAACAAACCTTCCCTGCTGCACCAAGCCAAAACCACCAAGAATTAATTTTAGCAGGGAAGAAACTGGGGCACGTGGCATTTTTTTCTTTTCTTTTCTTTTTTTTTTTTTGGCAAAGCTGCAGCTCCACGCTTTGCCTCTCTTCTGTGGTGATGCAGCAGAGGAGAACACTTCAACAAATTAAATCAAGGGTTCCTTGGCCTTCGAGGACCAGCAGAGAAGCACAGGAGCAGAAAGGATTATACTCAAGAGTAGCATTTAAAGCGTTACCTTCAGGTTGGTTCAATTTTATCTCAGTCCGGTTCCCCACACAGGGATGCTTCCCTCAGAAGCAGTCTGGCGAGTCACTTAGTCTCCCTCTGCTTCAGTTTCTCATCCATAAAACAGATACTAAATATTGCTTGACCCCTGGCCTCCTGCTTCTGAGGTTTTTTTTAATCTTTGCTCTCCTTTTTCTAAGCTATTTCTCTCCTTAATCACAGAGCAAGAGCCAGGTATCATCTCTGGACACGCTCACACCGGGCTGGAAGAGGCGGCTGCTCAGGACACAGATGACTGTGTCTCTTCTGCTCAGGTCCATGCGACATCAGCTTCAGCAGACAGCGCAAGGGAGCGTTTGGACCCCACTTCATCCCAAGAGTAAAATGCTGCCATGATGGCAGCAAACTGAGGAAAGCCCTAATTTCTTCAAAAAACACAGGAAATTTCCATGTTGCAGTAAACCAGAAGACAAAAACCTCCAAATAAAAGCAATGGCAGGGATGTGAGAAGACACAAACTCGAGGGGGTTGGAAAAGGAGGATGGGTCCAGCTCTCCACAGTGCTGACCAGGAAAGTGCTGGGAGGTGCCAGGATGAGTTGCAGACCCCGAAATCAGCCACATCTCAGAGTACCCCACTCAAACCCATTTTCTCCTCTCAACAACCTCTCAGGTGGGCCAGGAGCTTATTCTTATGCACAGTTAGGAATTTACTCTAAAATGCAAAGATAAGTGGAGATGGCTATCTTTGTTAGCAAGTTTCTAGCAGCAGAAGAGACTATCACCTCTCTGTGACAGTGGTGGGGCTGGAGAGCACTGAGCTGAGTGTGTGATGGCTGGTGACACCGAACACAGCCCTTTCCGTCAATGACAACACTTTCTACAGAGGTTTACACAAGTTAGAGGGTCAGGCAATCAAAGGCAGCTCTGTCACCTTGCAGAAGGAGCAGAGACCTATCAAAGGACGATGGTTTCTGTAAGAACTCTTCAAACGCTCACAAACAGCAATTACTAGTGCTCTCATGACCCCAAATCTCCCAGAACAAGCTGCAGACCTCCCCCCTTGACAGCCAGGCTAAATCCAATCATGCCCGTGAGCCAGAGCGTGCAACAAATCTTTCCCTTCTAGGCAGGTGGAAAAGCCAGAGCAGGTATGCGGGGAGCAGGAGAGCCACCTCGGCACTGCCGGCAGCTTCCACCGCGCTTGCGGTGCCACAGACATTATGTGCGTTGGTGCTTCCTCCAGCTGCGCCGTGTTCCTGCAGAAAGCAAGGTTTATAGCCCCGGATTCCCCTCCTAGTGCAGCTGAGCCCTGGCGCTGAACCAGGCTTGTTGCGCTACCAAAACCATGTGGAGCCCTCAAAAGAAGGAGCCACAAAGACCAGGGGCACCTCTTCAGCACTCACTGACCCCCCTGCACATGCTCTGCTGAGCCCAAGGGATGGTCATAGAATCATAGAATGGTTTAAGTTGGAAGGGGCCTTGAAGATCATCCAGTTGCACCCCTCCTGCCATGGGCAGGGACACCTCCCACTGGACCAGGTTGCTCAAAGCCCCATCCAACCTGGCCTTGAACACTTCCAGGGATGGAGCTGCCACAACTTCTCTGGGCAACCAGCTCCAGTGCCTTACCTCCCTCACAGTGAAAAATTTCTTCCTAATAGCTAATCTAAATCTACCTCCGGCAGTTTGAAGCCATTCCCCCTCATCCTATCACTACATGCCCTTGTAAAGAGTCCCTCCCCAGCTCTCCTGTAGGCCTCCTTTAGGTACTGGAAGGCCGCAATAAGGTCTCCCAGAGCCTTCTCTTTTCCAGGCGGAACAACCCCGACTCTCTCAGCCTGCCCTCATAGGGGAGGTGCTCCAGCCCTCTGATCTTCTTTGTGGTCCTCCTCTGGACCTGCTCCAACAGGTCCATGTCTTTCATGACGCAGCCCATTAGCTCAATGCTTAAAGCCTGATTGAAGTAACATTGCTGAGGAAGAACAAACATGAAGCAGGAGGAAGTGGAAGGAGCACAAGGGCACAAAGACGGACAGACATTTGTGAAATTACTTGACTCTCCATGAATTTAGAGAGGCTGTGGGAGCTGGTAGAACACTCCCAGGCTGGGAAGGAGCAATGATGAAGGTCTGCCCTCTCCCCCACGTTCAGGAAGCCTGGCAGACGTTGTTCCCCATCCTCTCCCTTGAGCTCCCAGGAGATATTTGTCGATGTTTCAGACGATGGCATCGGCAAGCCAGTAATGTGACTCACCACGAGCACCGTCGGGGAAAGCCCCCAGCCGGCGAGCGAGGTGAGTCACAGAGAGATGCCGTTGGCTCTTGGAGAGGGAAGAAAGCCCAATTGAGGAAAGGCCAACCCAAGCAAACACAGGGCAAGGATGCATGACAGGGACGTAGGGGACACAAGGCACTGCTGCCTCCCAGCTTTTTGCCAGCAGCTCCAGTCCTGCCCTGGGCTGGGTGCCTACTTGGCTCCCAGCTCTCTCAAAGGCATTTGCCTGGCTACAGGCCATCATCACCCACCAGGGGCATTGCTGCTTGCACTGGCATGCCCAGCATCAGTTGATGTGCTCCTGCCAGAGCCCTGAGCACCGCCTGCCCGTGGGACACTTGCCCAGAGCAGAAGTCCCAAGCTCCTCAAAAAAACAGGAGGTATGGGGAACACCACGCACCAGCCTGCACCTCCTTGGCTCATCAGCCTTCTCGAAGCATGCTCCCCCTTCTGGGTTATGGCTTCCTTCATCCTCTCTGGCTCCATAACTAAGACCTCCGTCCAGTTGGGAACCCCCTGCTCTTTCCCAGGCTGGACACCCTGCTACGAAGCTCTCCTCCTCACTACACTTTGGAGCCTGGCCACAAGGGACACGCTGCTGCCCCAAGCCTGGCAGAGAACTCTTAGCTAGGGCATTGCTGGAAGCCGAAAGGCAATGAGCTTATCATGACTGACTTACAAGGCCAGCTACTGAGAGAAGAGGAGCATGCAGGGAGGGTGGAACTAGGTGATCTTTAAGGTCCCTTCAGACTCTACCCATTCTATGATTCTATACCCATTCCTCATCTCCTCAGGACCCATCAGGTCACATGTTTGGCTCAGCCCAGTCATTCCTGCCACTGCATGACCCAGCAAGCCCGGCAGACAGCCGGCACAGGCAGTACTTGCTCATGTCTGCCCAGGACCGCCTTCCCAAAGTCTCTCTGGCAAGCAGTGCCCAAAGCTCCATCCCTATCTGGCTTCCTCCAGGGCTCAGACCTCGCTTTCCAGCATTAATGGTTTACACTTCGCACCTTCTTACCTGGTCGGATGCCTGCCCTCTGCTACATGGAGTCATTTACCTCCTTAAACTTGTAATTTTACTACATGGGCATTACAACTCACACTACTTAATGCTGCCAGTAACCTTCAAAGCTTCTTTGGAAAGCACTCGTTGCATCCTAGCCATGGTATTAAAATAGACAGCAAAGCCAGGGCCACCACACTTTGGCCAAGTCTCCTGGAAACCATCCCTCCCCTATGGGCAGTCCTAGTCAAAAGGCTGCTCCTATAGATCTGTCAACTAATTTAACCAGTTTATTGATTAAATACTAACCACAGGATGAGATCCTGACCTATTTCATGCAATCGAGTAGGTGGCATGTTGGTAGCCATACTGAACTAGCCATTATTTCATTACGAAGCTAAGTGGCACCGGTGGTGCCAGGAGAAATACAGCGAACTTGCCCGGAATCCTTCACCCCTTTTACTGTGATTGTCAGAGCACTGAAAGAGCAATTGAAATTATTACAGATATCCCTTCGGTTCCTCCCAGATCTAATACAACGTAATCTTGTTCATCTCGGATAATCACATCAAGTCATTAGCGCACCGATAATTCACCTTGCGCGGAGTGCCGTGACTTGGCCAAGAGCAGGCTGAGCTCTCCAGGCAGCCAACGCCTGAGCATCTCCTGGCCAGCCCGCCACCCGCCGGGCCAGCTCCCTTTCAAATCCTGCTCTGTTTTACAGCAGGGACAGTCGTGGCTGTGCTGCTTCTTGCACGATGAAAGAAAAAAAAAGAGGAAGAAGAAAAAAAAAAAGAAAAAAAAAAAGACATCATTATAAATGACCTAACGCTTTTCAAAACTCGCCATGGCAGGAACAGGGGTATCTCAGAAATATTTTAATTGAATGAGCTCAGAATTACACCAGGTGCTCTACACAAATAACTGCCCAAATGCATCAATTTTCACACCAGTCCGACTGTGAGTGTGGCTTGCAGGGGACGCAAAATCTTGCTTTAAACAAGCTTGTTGAAATTCAGCAATTTTGCCAATTTGCTAAAATAGAGCTCAGCTATGCAAAGCAGCAGAAGTCCAACAAAATCAGATGTACCTGACAGAGTAGGAGGTGTAGAGGAGCTAGATTTTAAAGTGCTTGAAATGTCTCCTTGTTTTGAGCCTGCAAAACTCAGCTGGACACTTCCCAGGAACAGGCTTGCAGAAGACTTCCACAAGCAGCTTTTCAGAAATGCCTATATAGGATTTCAACCCTTCTGGCACCAAAGAAAACCTGGATTAAAGCTGCACTCAGCAACCGCAGCAGCAAAGAAAGGATGATTCCAAATTCTCTAGAACGACCGCACCAAGCCCCAGCCAGGTAGCCCTGGCTGCACTGGAGACATGCCAAGACCACAGAGAGGAAAGCATTTGCATATATTTACATCATAAAACATAAAAAAAATATACAGTTATCATTGTCATTTAGGGCTTCACGTGCTCAGCCATTCTGAAAGGAAAAAAAAAAAACAACAACAACAAGAAAGGATGCCCTGCAGACAGCTCAGGCACTTTAAACTGAAGTCTTCAACAACTCATACTCCTTATGGTTGGGAAGATGCATCAGTTGGGGTCTTGCTCTCCAGTATTGTAACACCCTCTTTGGTACCTGATGGATGTACAACCCATCCCAGACCACAGTCATGAGCTCCCATCTGAATTTCTCAAGCTTTGCCCGTCACTGGCACAGAGCAGAAGAGCACTGGGGCCTCTGGAAGGAATGTCCCCTGGGCTCACACCAACAGGTCAGGCTGGCTGCAGCTTTAATGAGCATTTAATTACTATTGAGCTTGGGACCTTTTGAGGTTCAGGTGCCCAAGGGTAACTATCTGGGCTTATGGATTGGTTTATCACACCTCCATGCAGAGGAGCCGAGGAACCTATCCCAGAAGTTTAGGACATGAAGCAACGCGGACCAGGTCACCCTGTTTTGGGATGAGGAGGAGAAGGGGGACAGCTGTACAGACACAATCCCAACTGTTTGCCAGGAAAACAAGCCCTGGCCTACTGCATTTTTTAGTACTGACGTGGCCATTGGTGCCCTGCAGGAGAGTCAGAAGATGTAGGTTCCGGAGGAAAGCTGTAGCAAACACTCAGGAAATTGCTGTCCAAGTGCATCCTTGGCAGGGCCAATGTCCCATTCCACTGAGTCCTTCCAGGCCCAGGGATTTGCACCAAGAGGCAGACCAAGACAAGGCTGCGTCCCCAGCAAGCCAGCTGGAGCAGGCAGGAAAAGCAGGAAGGCAGAGCTGAGCACCTCCCCTTCCCTCCTCGTCCCCAAGCTGTGAGAATCTCGGGAATTCTCCAACATCCTCCTGCTTCTGGACAGAAACCCTCCCTCGGGTGAGCACCGTGAGGATGGCTATGCCACCGCCAGCCCTTCAGCAGGGGGAAGATGTGGATGGCATCCCTTCCCTGAAACACCGACTCCCTGTACAAAGTCCCTCTCAACCCAGATCCACAAAAGGGACCAGATTTGGGCTTAATATCTACATCTTGCTCTGGTGGAGCCGCTCTGCCCACGACCCGCTGCTCTGCTTTGCTCTCAGGCAGGCGGCACCAGGGCGGCAGAGCCCAGGCCAGAGCAGGAATCCCAGCAATGCCGGCTATGCCGTGTCCTCCTCTTTGCCCCCAAAGGGTCAGGTCTCCATCTAAACAGGAAGCTGCGATCAGCCAAGGCCCCCAGTGCTCGACCTCCAAATCCCAACCGCCTGGGAGCGGAGGGGAGGCAGCGCTGCAGGAGAAGCTGCTGCTGCTGGTGGCCCCGTGTCCCTCCCCGGCATGGGTAGTTACGGGGACTTCCAGGGCGCCCTCCCCCTCGGGACCCCTGCTGTTGGGCAGGGTGCCTCCTCACTTCTTTGTAAGACCACTTTTTTTAATCATTTAGTAAATAGTGCCAAAGGCCAGTGAGCAGCATGAAGGCAACATTGAGAGAGGGGGAAGATGCAGTGGCAAGGGGGATGGAAAGGGTGTCAACCCCCCCGTCACCAGCAGCAAGTAACTCAGAACGTGCTAGGACATAACACTTTCCCCTTTCCCCCTAAACAAGGGACCGTGTTAAAAACCATACAAACCTCAGGGTGAGGAGCTGCTTCACACACCACATGCAGAACCGCCCCAGCTTGCACTCGAAGATCTCCCATCGCTCGCCTTCCGTGCCTAAAATAAGCTTTTTCTTCCTCCGGTTTCCCCAAGCCAATATTTTGGGATTACTTTATGCCCTAAAGAACACAACTACCCTTTTGCTTTAAGGAAGACATGCATTCCTTGACCTCCAGCCAAATTCAAACCAGCCCCCGGCGCCCAGCCCAGCCAGCGAATGCCCTCGCAACGCCGCAGTAACGTCTTGCTGCTGGTAGCAAAAGCCAGTGCAAAACACGGGAAACCAGGGAAGAGCTTTGTGCGTAAACTCCCGTCAAACAAACCATCCGGCCATCCTCTTCACAAACAGCACCCCACGACAAATAAACAGACATTTAAAAGCCTCTCTGGCAGATGTGATCTGCAGACTCACGGCCTTTCAACGACTTGCATCTCTCTCGTCTTCCATTAGATCAAGGAAACTTGAGCAGGTTTCAAACACATCATGAGAAATCATTATTTTACCCTAATTTGTGTTCTTTCTGCCATTCAGAGCTTTATCTATGAATTGTCTAGACTACACCGAAGTATATTTATTTTGCTCAACACAAAAAAAAACACAGTAGGGTTTATTTAAGCCCTCAAAGTTGTGCCAGTCCTCCCATACTGCTGTGGAGTTGCGCGATTTTGGGGCTGCAGCTGCATTCTTTCAAAAGTCTTATCTTGAAAGGCAGCAGAGGAAACAGCTGTTTGTGAGAGCTCCTGACAGCATCACAGTTGTTCTGTCCCAAACCTCATGTGGAACCAAGGTGAGCAAACCTAATGCCATAAAAGACCTCCCAGCTTGTGCACTGGCCACAAAGTTAACCACCACAAAGAGGACAGGGCAGCAGGTAGGAAAGCTGCTGAGAAAAGCCTGCAAACTATTTATGCAATGAAAGTTTGAAACTGAAGAGCCTTGCAAGCTGTGCCCTTGGGGGTATGATACTCCTCTCCTTGGGGTACGATACCCCTCTCCTCCTCTGGAGATGAGAAAACAAGGTTATAGCAAGAGTTGGCAGAAGGGGCTGAGAGAGGAGCAAGGTGAGAGCTGAACACTGGTAAGGCTGCTCAGCCATACGAGCAGGTCCAGAGCTCACGGGATCCCACAGGGCCACCGGAAAGGCAGCTCATCCATTACTCAACATCCCTGCAAGCATCCTCAGCTCCTTCCATTTAAGAGTGTTACTTCCAGGAGAGAGCCATTCCTGGAAGACAGGGCAGACCCCTTGCTTGCGACCCACAGAACAGACCAAATTACCCACGCCTGTGGCCGCACCACCACGTACGTCAGACCAAGGTCCCATCACCACCCAAAGGGCTGTCTCGTGCGGCGAAAAGCAGTCAAGCTCCTGCTGTTTTGAGCCTGGGGGCAGCGAGTTCTCCGGGTGCGCGCTTTGCTCACTTCCCATCCTGCCCTTGAACACCTTCCAGTTGTGCGGGCGAGAGGCCGGGGAGCAGAGGAAAAGCTCCTCTCCTGGCCATCAGCCAAGCATTATACGGCGAGAGCGCCCCGTATCCTGACTATAAGTATTTTGGGAAGCCAGATGACTTCATTAGCAGCTGACATCCCCCAACCTACTCGCTGCTGGCCAGCCCCAGAGCTCATTACTCAGCACTTTAATTTGCACATTACCATTTACCGGGCACTAACCTGCCGACACATCCAGGCAGCAGTTGAATTTTCACGCAGCTGAAGCACTTAACGCAAGCGGGAAAAGACAAGCGTACGTTTTCCACAAATAGTTTGCTGTTACCTTTGAATAGAGACTGACACACGAGGAAATCCTCCAAATGCTATGGTTTCCATCCAGTGCCGGCAGCCCCATGTCCCACACCCACCTTCTACCCCATCCCTGCCTCCACAGCACATGCTCCTGCACAGAAGGCAGCACGGAGATGGCCCTGCCACCGCTCGGGCTGCGGCAAACCCCAGCCATGGCCTGTGGGATGCCCGGATACCGTGGGGGACAGCCAGCACTGGGGCTGCTCCAAATGTGGCAGTGTGGCACAAGTTTGCAGCCACCAAGCCGAGGTTACAGAGAGACCTCCGTGGAGAAAGTGACGGTGAAAAATACCAAGTTATGGATAAACTGGAGGATGGGACTTATGTGAGACAAGGCTGTAAGCGGAGACCGAGGAGCAGTGCCCCTGACACGCAAGGGGAAGGAGCATCCTCGTCACACTCACCCTGATCCGCCGCATGGCCGTCACGATCTCCACCCGGCTGTTTGGCCGTGGCACATCCAGGCTCCCGATGTACTAGAGGGAAAGAAAGAGCCAATTAGTCGAGTTTCCACAGCACTGGAAACCTCAGAGTCCCACCATGGCCTCGCTGGCATCCCTGGATGGAACACAGGGTCACTTTTGAGGAACAGAAAGTTTGGCCCACCGCACCTGAAGCCTTCCACACCTCCCACCACGAAGCTGTTCCCTTCCTGCAATGTTTCAAGCATTCAGCAGCCCTTCTTCTAACGATAAAATAACTTCCGTAACTGGGCCAGCAGGACTCATTCATCTATGCCGTGATCAAAGTACATAGGTATAAGCCAATATCCCCTCAGCTGCACCGAGTCATCTATTATAGACCTGGGTATTGCAATATCCCGAAAATAGCCGGGGCAACCTGTCCTGTGACAGGCCCTTCACTACTTAATTACAGCCCTGCCAAACGCTTGGCTGTTTTTGCAGAGATGCTGAGCCTCCAGGCCAAGCCTCCAAAAGAAAGGAGCCGCTTTGCTATTGAAAGGGGACCAAAGGCAGCACCGCTGCGACCCGGCACGGAGAGATGCTGAACAAAAACCTTTTTAAGAATAAAATGGAAGAGGGCAGATTCAGAAGAAGGATCAGAAAACAGACAAGCGATGAAGAGTCAATGCGGAGCGCTAAAAACGTGTCGCTAGAAGAAAAGCATTTTGAGTCTATTTACTAGCCCCCTATGCTCCCACGCTTCATCTCGACACGAGCGCTGACGTAACCCCCGGCAGCGCAGCACGGGCACTAAACCTGGCAGGGCTATATGTTCCCGTGAATATGGCCGTAACCTTTGCCGACAGCGTGAAAACTCAGGTCATGGTTTCAAACACCAGCATCGAGACGGGTGCTTAAATGGCCAAACTTGTGCTGGGTGCCCCTGCACAGGCAGAGGCTGCGGAGAAAGGCTATTTCTCACCCAGCATCGCTGCGGGATTCCCGGCTCCTCTCCGCTGGGAGACTGCTGCCACCTCTAATGAGGGCACAGCGCAGGGGCTGCACCATCACCCCTGGGTTTTGCGTATGTGTGCCATCCCGGACAGCCCTCCTTGCTAACCCTCCGTGCCTGCACCCCAAACTTGATAAGCGCCCCCGCCCCCCGCACAGGTCCTGCCCTCGGTGCAGACGGAGGCAGGCATCCAGCGACCGGCACCGGGCAGTCGGTGCTGAGAGTGGATGCGAAGAGAGAGGATATAAAAATAAATACCAAACAGCTGGCGTGTTCATCACGTGCTGAGCAGGCTGCCATGGCACAGGGCAGCTTTATGTAACAGGGAATTAAAGCCCACGACGCGCGTCGCCCGCAAAGGCGGCATTAACTGCCCAGACCCCAACCGCTGAATGCCTGACTGTAAAAAAAACCACAAGTCTTGGTAAGTTTTTAGTCGCATCCCCTAAACGGAGCCTTCCCACTCTTTCAAAGGTTCAGGTCACATTGAGAGGCGCGTCTTTGACATCAATCAATTCCTTTTTCTTATATAAAAGTCTGGCAAACATCAGTAAAAGGTAGGAGATGAGGAGGAGGGCTGCGGCAGCCAGAGCCCTGGGCACACAGCCACCGTGCAGCACGTAAGGGAGAAATCTTTCCCTGTCTTCCCCCACCAGGAGAACATCTTGGCCCCACCGCACCTCTCCCTCTGAGCCTCCCCACACCATTCTTCTGCCGGGGACCACCTAGCACTTCTTCCTAATCACCTGCAAGGGAAACTCCTTAGCTGGAATTACAAGGACAGACTTTTGCTAGCAAAGGGGACAGCCAGAGGACGACCATCTTCTTCCAGCTGTTCCCAGCAGCACGAGGTCACTGCCACCGGAGGGGTAATCGCTTTCTTTCTCCCTGCATTTTCCTTGCACAGAGTACAGCCACGCACAAGGACAGGGCAAGCGGTGGCAGCTATCAGCTGGGCAGGAGACAGCCCTGTCCACCGCTGGCTCCCACAGCCACATGAATTTGAGCAATGCCAACCTTCTGGTTGACAACCACAACCTTGGCCAGCAGCGACAGTCAGTCATGCCCGTAATTGCACGTGCGAGACTGTCAGGGCTGGGCCACCCCGTAAGCAAGTGATGGAGCAGAAACTGGACACCACCTTGGATGGCCCTCCTGGAAAACAGCCCCAGCAGCAGGAAGTGTCTTAATGCCATTCTATCTACGCCCCTGTATTCAGCCATTCCCCTCCAGCCCACACTTGCGAGCACCCGCACCAAGGGGCTCAGGTCACAAACCATGCAGGATCCTCCTTTTTCTCCCAAATCCAGACTCCATGGCATCCTGCTGCATCACACAATCTGTGGGAGTGTGCCCCCATCAGGGCCCACGGCACCTCCAGCCCCAGCGTGGGCTCACTTCACACAATTACTGTGCTCACAGCTCCGAAAACACCCACCCCTCCCTCCGCTCCGGAGGCAGGTATTTTTTGCACGTTTCACAAAACTCAACAGATGGACAAAGTCTCCCCAGATTATTTTTGTCTTCAGGGCAACAAGCACACATAGGAACTGCACTGCAGAGGAGTAACCCTTCACCATGTGATGAGTATCCTCCCAAAAATGTGGACTTGGAGGTCGGCCTTTCAGCTAAACTTCCCAGGCAAGGAGTGGGATGGCCTGAGAAACCACCTGTATTTACTAGTGATTTGCAGGTGACAAGTGTACCGAGGGCCGCTCCTGCTCTGCTCTCCTCCAGCTCTCCTACTCACAGCACCAACTTTCGTTTCAGGAAGAGGTGTGGGAAAAAGCAGGGGAGGCGGAGGAGAGGATCAGCAAAGCAGCAGGAGCTTCCAGGGTGCAGAGCTTCCCCCCTCATCCCACCCCAAGGCTGAGACCCAGCTCCCCCCCTCCCAGGGAAGGAGGCCCAGAGACCCCCAAGCATGGGGGCTCCCAGACCTCAGGCATGGGCTTTTGGCTTCTTTTAAAATCCACATGCCCCAAGCGAGGCGGTGGAGGCCCTGGTCCCCGCAGGGGTCGATGTCCCAGCTCCCAGGGCTTGGACCAGCATCCATCCCAGCAGGTCGACCCTGCGGGAAAGGGAGGCAGCAGGGCCGGGGCTCAGCCCGGGGAGGAGAAAGGAAGGCGCGTGAGACAAAAGGAAGGAAAATAAAGCTGTGTGAAAGAGAGCTGACAAAGAAAATAAACCCATGAAAGAACCCGCCCTCCCCAAGCCCCCGGGAACCAAGGAGGAAACCATATGTACATATGCTTTTCCAAATAATCGCCTCCAGATCATGGCCCCACCACCCTGCCAGGGGATGGGGGGAGAAGAGCAGAGGTGGAGCCCCACCACCAGCACCCAAGAGCCAGGCAGGATTAGGGGGTCACCGATCCCCGCGCTCTGAAGGTGGGGGGCACGGCTGGCTCGGTGGGGAGGGCAATCCCAGGCAGCTCCCCCTCCTCCCTAGCCCAATTAGGAGAAGAAAGGCCACCGGCACAGAGCGCCAATGAATGGGCAGCCAAGGAGGTCCACTCCTGTAACAAGGCGCTCTGGCAGCCCCACAAAGGCAGCCCCCGCATCACAAACAGCTACAGCCGCTCAGGGCTGCATCGCCCGGTGGCGCCGGCAGGCAGGCACAAAGCACCTATTTTGGAGGGTGCTTTTGGTCCACCCTGTGCCCCACTGCTCCCCATCCCTGTGTGTGGGATCTGGCCTTCCACCGGTCCTTCCAGGGCTCCTAGAAAGGGCAGCCCACCCCTCTCCCTGCCACGGCACAGGCTTGGTGGCCATCACCCATCGGGCTTCTCAGCACCCGAATGGAAGTTGCTTGCTGTCCCCCTCCCATGCGAACAGGTTCCCCTGTCTGTCCCTGGCACCACTGGAAGGAGCCTCCAGACACAGCCCACACCACGCGCCCTCCACCCATAGCTTATAAAAGACCTGTCCAGTTCATGGAAATACCAGTCCTCCCCAGGCCAGCGGACAAAAAAAAAAAAAAAAAAAAAAATCCAACACAAACCACCAAGAAAACAAAGGAGAACATTTTGCCAAAGCAATGTTTGTGCAAGTCAGTTAGTTTCTCATTTTTCCTTGAGGTTGTTTAATATGGCTCGTTCTCTGCTCTGTCAGAAATGAATTTTCTTGAGAAGGTGCTTTCTCTGTGACAGCAGGTGGCAGATATTTTCAGAAAACTGAAGGCCGATGGCATCCCTGACAGGGGGGACACCTTCCAAGAGGTGTCAATGAGATCCCTTGCGGATGGCGGGCAGCGAAAGCCTTCCTGGAGCTGCCGCCTTCCCGAGGGAGGCACGCTGCTGCTCCGCCAGCCCGATACCGCGCACAAAGGTCAGAGCTGAATCATACCCAACGTACAGGGGGAGCCTAAATTGGCCGCCTGCCCCGTTTCCAGCTTCGCAAGCCGCCCCGAGTTGGAGAGCTTTCTGTGCGGATGAGGAGCCACTGCTGCTGCAGAGGAGCTGCAGGCAGGCAGGGTGGCAGCAGGGCAGAGGGGACACGCTGGCACCAGCCCCAGGCTGGGGCATCGCAGCCGTCCTTGGGACCAGGAGAACCTCGTCCCAGCAGGAGGGTCCTGCACCAGGGCTGGGGAGGGGGTTATGGGAGGTACTGGCAGCCGAGTGGGAGGCATCAGGTACGGGGCATGAGGGTCCCAAGTTTTGTGAAGAGTCCAGGGTGGCGCAAGGCTGAACCAAGTATTGGGACATTGGCCCCGTGACACACAGCTGTGCCACGCAGCAAGGGCCAAAGTGCTCGGGCACCAGTCCCCAGTCATGCGCCCCAAGATCTGAAAACCTCTTTATTTCCCCAGTGCCCCGGGAAACATCCAGCCTGGCTGATAAGGGCTTTTGCCCTGGCTCAAGGAAAGCAAGGAGAAATCCCATTCCCGGGACTTTTGCTGTCCCAGTGCTCCTGCTCTCCAGTTGCCCACGCACGGCCTCTGCCCGGGGAGCCACGGGGGTGGGCTGGCACGGCCCCAGCTCTGCCCTGCACCCCAGGAACACCCAGCCATGCTGGAAGGAAAGGGGGGAAGTTTACTCAGGCTGTGGTGGTGCCAGCTCAGAGGCCAAAAGGGATGGAAAATTCAGGATGCCAGCTGACTTCAATGGAAAAAAAAGCCCTGACTTTCCAGCCTGAGCCCAGCAGGCGGGTGGGTGGGTACAGCGGGATCTCTGCCGAGTTGGAGGGCTCCAGCCCTGCCCCGTCCTCCCTTAACGGGACTCTGCACCCTCAGGTCACCAGGATGCACCCAGCCCTGGGAGCCAGGTAGTTTAACGCCACGTGTCCAACCCATCCAGAGCTACACAACCAGCCCATGGGCATTAACACAGGGACACCTCATGCCAGGCACTACGGGTCGCGCTGATGCCCTGAGGACATCAGTGCTTACCTGCCTGCTGATCCTGGAAGCGCTTGCACTGCTTGGGAGCTGCACAGGGGCTCAAAGCGCCAGAAACACAGAAATCTGGGGGGCCCAAGACAAGACCCACATGCACTACACCCGCCCTCCCCTCTCACTGGCCAAAACGGGGCTCGCACAATAAAGGGAGACATCTTTGCAGCATGATGCTGCCTTGCAGCAGGGACAGCAGGACACAGAGTGAGGGGGTGCAGCAGCAAAGCTGAAGTTTTTCCATCCCAGTAAATCAGGGCTGTCCACTCGCCCCCGTTTCCATACC
>NW_009650188.1:1691599-1696184 GCF_000708025.1 Charadrius vociferus
TTCGTGAAGACTGGAGCACTTCAGTGGCCAGAAAGCGGGGCTGGGAGCATCCCACCCCCATCGCTTCTTCCTCGGGACATTCTGGCATCTGCCGAGCCCACGCGCTGCCTGGCCGGTACCCACAGTCTGGGCACATGCAGCTTTGCCAAATCCCCGCAGAGCTTTTTTTTTTTCATATATATAATTTTTTCTTGCTAAGAGCTTCACTAAGCAGCCTGTGAACCGACTTAACAAGTATGGCAGGAATATGCCACTGTTTCAGCCGAGAACTTTTGTGGCACTCGGGAAGGTTATTTATAGCCTCCAGCAAGCAATCCCGGGCTAAATCACACTGCAGCTTTGCTCGGGGCTGAGCAGCCCTGACACAGCACACGGTACTCCAGAGCTGCCAGTACAAACAGCCCCCAAATAAAGCTGCCAAGTCTCTCCCAGGCAGCTAAAGAGGTGCAGAGCTTCACACAACCTGTCTCTGGCTTCCCAGCCCTAGGGGAAAGGAAGCCTGAAGCAGAGGAAGGGAACTGAAGACCCTGATCGGAGCTGCCTGCAACTCAACTCACTTCAAATGCTTTTATGTATGGCCTCTACATACATAAAAGTATACACAAGAGCAGAAACGCACACGTATTTGCTGCTTAATGTTCACCTGAGGCTATAATCCCGTTCCTGATAAAGTGATTATCTTTGCAGCAACCGGCAGGCACTGCCAGCCTCAGGAGGGTGGTGGCAGGTGGAACTGGAGGGGTTCATAGGAAGGGACATACTGGATCAGACTGAAATCTCCTTCCTGTCCCGTCTCCAAACATAGACAGCAGCAGATGCTCGGTTCAACTTCAGTTTCCCACGCGCAAAAGCAGGAAAAAAAAAAAAGTACTGACAAACGAGAGAAAATGCCTGGTTGCCAAGATCCCTTAAGGGCGGAGTGGGGGGAGAAACCAAAAACCCAACCACCACCTGAACCAAAAAAAACCCCACCTGCTGCCCAGAAGAACAGCAATCCTCCCAAACCTCCAGCCCTGCACTTATCCGCAAGCAGGACTGATGCCAGGAAAGCCGGGTCTCAGCACACGTCTCGTCCCAGCCCAGGCAGTCCCGGACTGCAGGCGGGGGGTCTACCCGAGGACCAAAGTTTGCTTAGACAGCCCTTTCTCCCCTCGTCCGCGGACAGAGGAGCAGCAGAGAGGGTCCTTGCACCCACCTCCCCACTTCACTGGGAACCGTGCAATGCGAACAGATTAACGAGCCTCAGGACTGAAGGATTAACAGTTGTTTCCAAATAATGGGTATTTGGTAGGTGGGACCTTGCTCTGGACCACAAGATCTACAGGACAGGAGGAGAGCCCAGCCCAGTGAGCACCAGAAAGCGGCTTTAATGACAGGGTTGGGGGGCCAGTAACAGCTTCCCCATGCTAACCTGGCAGCGCCCAGCACCCCTGCACTCAAATGGACAAGGGGCTCCAGCAGTGCAATGATAGGCTCCACCACCCCATTTAATTCCCTCTACATGCCAATCTCTCTGGAGGCGTTGGAATAGCCTGAGTCATGATTTCTGAATGCGCAGAATTGCTGGTGTTGCACAAGCTGGCCCTTGGGTTTTGCAGCACCAAGGCTTTGGGAAGATAAGGAGTAAGCTCGCATCCCCCTCCTCCTCACCCCGACCAGAAGAGAAATGCTGGGTGGAGAAGTGGAGGAGGACAGAAGGAGTCTTTACTCTCTACGTACCCATTTATTTAACCAGGAAACCATTGCACAAGTGGGAATTTACGCCTGCTCCCCTGTGCCATGCTGCAGCTCCCAGCTCTTTCAACCGAATGCTTCAGCTAACTCAGGAGGCCAGGCTTTTGATTTTATTCAACAATTCAGACCACAAGTCGCAGAAGAAAGCGTACGCCCTGCCTTCCCTCCCAGCGAGCTCCCCCGATTCCCAGCAGCCTGGCTGAGGCGCCTCAGGAGACTATAGAGGGGTTTGATGCCAAGAGGGGTGGCCAATGAAAACAGATCCAAAAGTGTGAAATGTATTACTCTTCCTAAGAAGATGGAGTGGGATTTTTCCAACTATTGGATTTATCTCCAGAAAATGGATTAACATAATCCTTAGAGGACACTTTGCTCCGACTCAGTGTCCCCGTGCCAGAGCATATGGCTGCAAGTTGCTTCAGTGGGGATGCAGAACTCAAGTCTCCTGACGGCATCGCATGCGACAGGTCCGCTTGCCTCAGAGTGAGCCCATCACTCTGTACTTGAAAAGGGCCCAAATCCTGACTGCCCACAGCCACCCAACCTGGGACACTGGGAGCTCCCTCGGGAGAGAAGCAAGGGGAACATCAGCATGGATGCCAGCAGCTCCTGACAAACCAAAACACGCATCACATCCACAATGTGTGCCATTTAAAGGCAGCAGCAGACAGCGTAGGTCCGAGTATAAAAATAAAAATAAAAATTAAAGCAATAAATCAGTGCACACTGACTCAGGCCCGTGTTCCCCCCCTGCAGTGAGCCCCACGCAAGCTCGTCAGGAATCCCGGGCTGCCAGAGCAGAGACCGCTGATCCAGCTGCTGAGGGCTCTAACACCGGGATCCCCGCCGCCCGCGCTATCAGCAATCCCAGGAGGCTTTTAGGAGACAGGCACGCGAGTCCTGGCGCCCCAGCTGAGCATTTTTCTTCTTTAATCTCTCCCCAAAGTTCTGCTCTAAATCAGAGTTCCTCATTTTTGTGACTCGCGCTGGGTGTCTGGCCGAAACAAGAGCCACACGGGTTTAAGCGCTTGGGATTCTTGGGGATAAAAGGAACTAAAGGAGTGTAAGCATTTAATTAATCTCCAGCAATCTAATAAAAGGATGGAGTAATTGCCTAAGCCATCTGCATTCTGCATCTGGCATCAGGGGCTGCTGGAGAAACCCACAAATTCGGAAGCTGGGCTTCGTACGGATTGTGCTTGGCATTAATGCGTGCCACAGACTACAAAATAAGAGAAAGAGGAGCTAACAAAGACTAATATGTACCACCCCATTAATGCAACCAGACCAGCAGCATGGAAAAGAGAAGAGCCACGAGCAGACCGGAGGGCAACTGAAGCCCCAACCCACTCCTCACCCCCCAAGCTGGGCCACCCAAACCTGGCATAGAAGAGGCACGGGGCACATGGGATCCAGAAGGGGAGATGCTTTGCATCCTCCCTACAGGTGAGGGTTGAGCAGGTGCCGGCACTAAAACAGCACTTGGCTCCCAATAATCCAGGAGGGATGGGCTGCAAAGCTGAATTTGCACAGTCTTTCCCAGGAAAGAGTTGCAAAGCAGGTTTAAGTTTGCTCCGTAAACAACAACTCTGCTGTTTTGCCCTCTGCAGCACAGTGCCCGCCGTCAGGCAGGCGGTGGCCTTTGCAGAGGAACTCTCCCAGCTTAGAGAAGAGGGAAACAACACAACTTCGGCACCCTCCAAGAAGCAGCACCCTTACCCCTGGGGCACCGCACAGGCTCAGATGCCAAAGATGCCCTGCCAGCACCCATGCTCCAAGGACGAGGGTGTGCAACAGACACCTCCCTCCCTGCCACTCAAAAATCTGGTTTACACCAAGTTTTTGCCAAGTCAACCTCACTTGGAGTATCTCGTCAACGGGACGACCGTATCCCCCAGGAAGAGCAAAGGCAGCAGGATTTTATGTTTTCCCCTTTTCAAATTTCACAGCCAGCTGCTTCCCGGCGCACTGCCGGCCAGCACTGCCCGCTTGGCGCTGGGTAACGCGGACAGGTCACTCGGCTCGTTCCCAGCCTGCTGAGAGAGCGCAAGCACTCAGACTGTGGGAAGCCACAGCCTAAGTGGAGTAAGAGACTGAGAGATCCCAACAGAAGAAGGAGGGGAAAAAAAAAAAAAAAGAAAAAGAAATAGCGCTTCCTGCCAAATCCACCAGCAAGAATGGTTTATATATGTAAGGAGAAATAGCAAGCTTTTATTTCAGGAGGGCGGCCCTGACCTCTTGCACTGCACCACAAATGGCATGCAGTCCGCTCACACGATGGGTTTATCCCATTAGAGGAGCACCAGCGTACCATCCTGTGGGACACCAACTGTCCCCCATCTCGCCGGCACTCCACCACTACCCACAGCACGCTGGAAGCACTGAGCAAAGCCTGAGCCCTCCGCTCTTTCCCGGGAAGGTGCACACAAGTCCCCAGCTCTCCTGGGCCGACGTCCGCAAGCAACACCGCGCAGAGCCAAGGAGGGAAAGCAGCAGGGTGACTCTGTTCCAGCTTCACCCATCCATCCATCCATCCAGCTTCAACATCCTTACGGGATGGCTGGGAAGCCTCACCCAACTCTTTGCAGCCGAGTTTGGGGGAGAGCAGGTACACCAAGGGGAAGGGCTCCCGGGGAAAGCAGAGAAAACCCAAGGCTATGTGAAAAGAGAGCTGCAGAAAAGGGAATCCCGGGGGGTCGGAGGTGCAAGCGCTGGGCAGGGGACCCCCCCGCTGCCCCCCGCCCGCTTGCCCACCTTGGCCTCGAAGCAGATGCCGTGCTGGAAGGCGTCTTCGTTGTGCAGGGGGATGCGGAGGTCGTGCCGGTCGTCCACCAGGTTGTACTTGGACTTG
>NW_009650188.1:1696543-1727482 GCF_000708025.1 Charadrius vociferus
GAGGGGGGGAATAGGAAAAGCCTCGCAAGGGGGTATGGGGGTGGGGGCTCAGTTCAGCCCCGGGGGTGCGCAGAGCGATGGGGGAACGCCGCGCCGCTCCTCCCGGGGCACACGCGGTCAAGCCCCCGGCGGGAACGGGGCCCGAAAAACGCATCCCCCTCGCCCTCCCCCGCGGTGGGAGACTGCTGCAAACGCTCAGGCCAATGGATGCTGTATCCAGACCTTCAGTGTCCAGTCAGCTCTGGACATGATGGGAATCAAGTGAGCCGGAGGTGAAAAATCTCCTTCTTAGGCTTAATTAAAAGGCCAGTCCTTGTGACCAGACCTGAACCTTACTTTACAAGAGACCCAAAAGCTGTGAACAGTGCTCCCCCACCTACTGAAAGCACCCCAGCATCACTTTCTAGATGTGCAGGGACTCACTCACATAGGTCTGATTGCAAGTCCAGGCTGTTTTCACCCCTTACCCCCACATGCATAAGAGCACCCTCAGGTAGGGCTACATCCCTCTGCGTTTTAACAGCCACAGATGCTGCATGACAGCTGCAAAGCTCATCACACTGCAGCACAGCTGAAGAGCTCACACTGGCCTTCACACCTGCCAGAGGCACCACTTGGGACAAACCTTTCCCAGGACAGATGTGCCCCCACTCCACGGGAGACCCACAAATCCCCACCACCTTTGCTTTGCTCTGCTTGCATGGCCTATATGTCAGAGCACGTTTCCCTCGTCTGCCTCAGGTTCCTAAAGGACTGCAATGAAAAGAGCAGTGCTGGCTGTTGACCCTTCCCATGGCTTAACAGCTTCAGGGCCATCCATTTTTCAGACCGAATCAATGTGGTGAAACTTCCTTTGAGTTTATAACACAGCCACAGTGTTTGGGTCACATCTGAAAACCTGTTTTGTTTCCCCTCGAAGCGGAGTGGGCTTCCCACCATCCCCAGAGGCTCGGAACTGAACAGCCACGAGGCACTTGAGGTCACTTAAGTCTGGGACAGGCAGAAGCTGGTGGTGGGATTGTCTTGAGCCTGGTTCTGCTCCATTGGGCTTGATACTCTGGGTTCTTGCTAAAGGTTTCTGTTTACCTCTAGCAAAGGTTTAGCTGACAGCACTGAATTCCCAGGTACTGGGAATGCTACAGCCACTGGAGAAGTCCCCTGGAGGTCTGTAGTCCAATGCGTGCCCCAAGCAGGGCAAGCTTCAACACAAGAGCAGTAGCTCAGGGCTGTGTCTAGGCGAGTTGCAAGTATCCTCAGGGACAGAGATCCCACAACTTCTCTGGTGCCCTTTTCCTGTGCTATAATTGATTAATGACATTCAGTCTTGCCAACTGCTGGCTTTCCACAGCTAGCAAAACCCTACGGATTCAGTGAAGAACTGAATTCCCACCTGGGAGGGCTTCTGAGCAACTCTTCAGTGATTAGTCCCTTCAGGGAGGTTTTCCCCCAGGCACGGACACGGGTGTTTGATGGGAAGCCCTCAGAGCCAGCTCCTCACAGGCAGTCCCAGTGGGTCTGCCCGGCAGCATTTGGGCTGGTCGCAGACCCTGGTGGGTGCTGAGTGCCCTGGCCAGTCCATAGCCCGCTCCTCTGGCCTCTGCCATGGTCTCAGGGGAACTTCTCACTGACTGCTGCAGCACCTACAGCAAACCTGGAGGCTGCTCTTCAAATACTGGGGTTGAACCCAAGGACAAGCCTCACGCTGCAGTTGCTTCTGGACCTCTCATGTCAGCAGCTCAGCACTGCTGCAGCATGGAAACAGCAGCTTTGGGGGGGTGGGAACAGGGGAGGAGGCAGCAACTCTTCCTGCAACCAGTTTGTCTCAAACCCCCCCATCTGCCTGTTGCCCCACATGTGATTGAGAAGGTACTTGCAGCATCAGGCAGCGCTCCAGACAAACTCACACATGCCCTGCAGGGAGTTTAGGATACCAGTGGCATTTCCCATGATTCCACCTTCCTGTTATATTACAAAAATTAACTGTGAACCCAGGAAAAAAAAATAAAAAAGAAAAATAAAAAAGATAGACAATGGCCAATTCTCCCTGCCCTTTCACCATGCCTGCCAAACCACCACCTCTTCCTGGGAGAGCTTTTTCCGGGCTTTTGATCCCAGGACATCAAGCCTCGTCCTCCACCACCACCACCAGCAGAAGGTACAGGAGATCCCTGAAGAATAAGGAGAGGATTAAACTCTCACACTCGTGTTTGTCCTGCAAGTCCAGAACCTGTTTCCTCCCTTTCAAAATCAATAATGACAAGCCCTGGAATTACACCTTGAAGTTGTGTAACCGGTTTACTTGTTTTCGAAGTCCTGTCCGTTTCCGCCCGTGCGAGGACGGCGGTGGCTCGCCCGCGTTTGCACAACGGCCTGGGACAAAGGTCCCGTGTGCCACCCCAGCAGAGGTGGCACCTCACCTGAGCCAGGGACTCGGGGACGTGGCCCGCACAATCTCGAGGGAACCGCAAAGGACCTTTTGTCCATTAACAGGAGAGTTTTTGAACAGCCCCCGAGGTGGGCGGAGGAGGGGAGCACCGTCCGCCCTGCCGGGGGAAGGCTCCCCGGTCCCCGCACCTCGGTCCCCGCTTCTCCCCCGGCTCTGGGGGGGGGGTCTTGCCCGGCTCTCTCCGGGCGCAGGCTGCCAACCGCGGGTTGGGGATTTATAGAGCTGGCCTGCCATCTCCTGGGAAAGTCGTGAAATGCAACACAGAAAACCCAGACCGGGCTGGAGAGGCGGCGATCGTCGCCCCCAGCCTTGTCCCAGCTCTCCTGCGCTGCAACCCAGGGATTTTGGGGGCTTCTGCCCTTGCTTCTGCCCCAGCACCCCAGGGAAACCAGTCCCACGCCCCACCTGAGGGTCACTGCCTTCCTTTTTTTCCACCCTGTGAAGTCGAGAAGGTGTTCTTGTGATGCCTACGTGAAAGCCAGACCAAAAAAAGCATCTGACCACGTGCCCGCTCCAACGCTCCCACCATCACAAGACCCCTCCGGACAGAGGCCTGCAGCTCATCTACATCCTTCGGGGTGCCATGGGGCACAGCGGGGAGAGCCGACTGTCACCCCAGCTAGGAGCACGCTTGTGCATTGGTCTGCACTAAGCAACATACCCAAAAGCCAGGGACTCAAAAGAGTTAGTCAGGAGTGTTTTGAACTTGCCCATAGTGGTTTTCAAAGCATCGCAAAGCTTTGAGAGGTTTCAGGACTAGAAAAGAGCTGATATTGTGCATATATTTTATACCCATAGTCTGGCCTGCAAGCATTAGCATGCATTGTCTAGTCTTGCCCCTAAAAAAAAAAAAAAAACAAAACAACCAAAAACCAACACGCACTATGGAAATACCGTGGTATTTCCAGCAGAAAGGCATATTTGTTACTGTAACCTCCAAAGCCTATAACAGAAACCACCTGTGATCCTTTATCTCGCCGGGGGAGGCACGGGGAAACGTAATGTTTGCAGAGCACTTTGTACATCAAACACAGTTTGTGCCAGGATGGCAAAGCTGTGACTTCCCCCTGCAACCCTTGTGCCGCGCCAGTGTGGGAGGAGAGGACAACCACCTGCAAACAAGGCAACGGCGAGCACGCAGCACAGCCCCAGCAGGCCAGTATCCCCTTCCTCTTGCTGCTAACGCTCTCGAAGCGAGGAAATTCAACGTACCCACGGCTGACTACTCCACAGCCATCATTGCACGTGTTGCTTCCACAGCGCCAGTGAAGTACAGTGGGTTTGGGGAAAATACGCTGTTTGTGCTCGGGAGGCCCCTCCTCCAGAGAGCAATAATAAAAGGGCTTTTGGCCAGGTATGCAAATATTTTTTTATTGTGCTGGATGTGGGTGGGAATGAGAAACATCACAGAGCATGGCTGTGAGAGGAAATGAGCAGATGGTAGATTTTGCAGCTCTAAGCAATAAATCGTAAAGCAAATTGGCTCTTAGGCAGGCGTTCAGATTGGAAAGGTAGGGTCCAGCTCAGTCTGGTGCTCTAGTTTGCTTTAATGTCCTTCCACGAAGTCCTACAGCAGCAAGTTCTTTTAGGGTCGTGGTCCTGCAATTGAAGAGTGCACCAGAGCACAAGACCTATTGTGACATCAAGGCCCAGCTGGTGCAGAGCATCCCAAAGTACCTGCCAACCCATGGTGGGTTTGGGCAGGGAGTCACCTTGTCCCTCCAGTCACCGGCACAGTCGCAGATGGAAGAAGCACTAAGCAGGGCACGAAGGTCGGCAGAGCAAGCAGATGCTTTTTCTGTCCAGTAAAATCTGGTGATTAACACCTAAATAGCAAGGGCTGGGAAGGAAGCAAAGACTTCAGAAAGGGGAGGAAGGCAAGTCAGCTGGAATTAAGGTCAGGATCTCGCTGGCATTTGCTGACATTTTATTCTGATGAGCTGGCAGAGCTCATTCTCATCAGGCACACACATATGTGTGTATTTATTTATTTTAGAGGTGGGACTGGGAACGATTTCAGAGCTGTTTTTAAAAAAAACAGGCCCATCTTTGATGTCTGCTGGGATGCGGACAGGCTATTAACGGAACCACCTGAAAACTCAGATTTTGTCTTCATAGACATTTTTATTCTTTGCACCACCATTTCCTTCCAATTTGCAATTATCCCAGGTTTTTGGAAGCTCTCCACAAACCCCAAGTCTTGAAACATTTTTGTTTCAGAAAGACAAACACATGGTGCTTCCGAAATAAATACACTCCCTGGAGCGGAGCAGGTGCCGGCTAAAATTAACATTCCTCCCTGCCAGGCTCAGCGAGCCCCATCACAGCCGGCAAGTAAACCATGAAAGCCTGGAAGGTTTGGGACACCCAATGTCCCATTGCCACAGCAGGGAGCTGGTGGCAGTGGGACCCTGTCCCTGTGGGCTTCCCACAGGGCTCCACGTGTGGGAACTACCCAGGACCAGCAGCGGGAGAACTCCCACAGCAAACTGAAGCAATGCCCACATCCACTAAACATTTCACAGCCACGCAAGAGCCATCCCATACAACATTCATCTTGTTCTAATCTCACTGGCCCATTAATGATAAACACGCCTAAATGGTATTACAAGAAAAACACACTGCATAAACATCATTCTTAACCAGCCTCACCATGATCAGTTGCAATAGTTGCCAGCAAACTTATCAACAAATGTATTAACAGCTGCTTACTATAAGAATTAGTACTTACATCCCCACAGCAAGCGTAGCATACAGCCCCAGGGCTCAGCTCCTTCCCCATCTCCAATAGGCTGGAGGATGGACATAGACACAGCTGGAAAACATCTGCAGCAATCTGCTAAGGGCTGCACACAAGGCACGGCACCGCTCCATCCATCCATCCATCCATCCATCCATCCATCCATCCATCCATCCATCCATCCATCCATCCATCCATCCATCCATCCATCCATCCCCTCTGCCCTGTCCAAACTACCTCACTGCAAGGTGAGTCACATCTCCTTAAATCCCCACTTCCCCAGGTGCTCCCAATGAGTGAAAGAAGCTGCCCCACACTGCCTGCCAGACCATGGAGAGGAAAAAAAAGAATGCAAAAGTGGAAGAAGCCAACAAGTAGGCTTGTTCCCAGATGTCTGGCAGGTCTCCCTGCCCTCACGAGGCTTGGGCTGCCCACAGCAACGGGGATGGGAATTGCTGGGGGCAGATGCCCAAGAGAAGGAGGGTGAGGACCTGAAGTGAGAGGGAGCCATGCCGGTGGCCCCACGGTGACTGCGGCAGCAAGTAGCCACTCCAGGTGTGCAACACCGCAAGGTGCTGGCTCTGCGAGCCGTCGGTCTGAAATTCATTTGCAGTTTATCATGATGCTGTTCCCAAGGTAGAATCACTGCAGGAGGAAAGGTCTTGAGTTTGGGTTTGTCCCCATGTAGGGGAATTTACACAGCAAGACCTCCCCTCGCTGCAGGAAGAGCCCAGGGCACCCAGGACTCCAGATTTTGGGCACAGCTTTTTTGTGCACTAGAGACAAGAAGGAATCTGAAAGAATACAACTTTTCTCAGCTTCTGTAAGAAGTACCAAGGAAGAAGAATATCTTCTTCATTTGCGTGACGAGCAAGTAGCCATATTCAAATGATATGTTAATTGCTGTGTCTAGCTGTCAAGCTTCTTGTAGCAATCCCCCACTTGCGGCTGATAAATAAATACGATACTTGGCATTCTTTGTTTGGGAATGCAGCTTATGATCTTCAGACATGTTATTGCTGGGCTCCTGAGTGCAAGACGCCAAACTGAGGAGGAGCCGTTACCCTGGGTGCTCTCCCCTGTGAATCACTGCAGCTAATTGGAACTACCTTTGATATGTTCGTAATTTGCCAAGGCTTATTTGCTGTATAATCAGACACATGGCCCCTTCCTTTAATTGCCTTGTAAACTGCCAGCATGATTAATTCTGACACAAGCCCGCATTTATCTGGGGATTGACATGTGGTGACTTATGAGGGTGGCGAGGCGAGGGCTGGGACACCCCCATCCAGCCCACCAGGTTGGGGGAGCATCTCTCCTGCTGGGTGTGAGTGGTTGGTCCTCACGCTCGATAACAGTGTGGGCGTGTACCCCTTTCCCTGTGCAAGGGGACGTGATAACCCCGTGGGTGCCCAAACCACAGCCGTGCCTGTGCAGTGGGTGTGCCGGTGCGCCAGTGCCCGCTGATGGGTACAGAATTCCCAGAAAAGCACTCCCCACGCCCAGCCCCGCCGAGGCAAAGTCCATGGCAAGTGCTCAAGTATACCGTTGGGGACACGTGCTGGTCCCTAACGTCACCTAGAAAAGCTCCTCCAGCTCTGCCCCTCTCCACAGCCATCTTCCCACAGTGTGTCGATAGGCAATGGTCTGCAAAAGCAATATTTCACTCTAACTCCCACCTATTTTACATGCTAAATCCATAACTCTGATATATTCTCCTAAGGGACCTCTCATATCTGGGCAATGAACGTTTCTGTGTTTGCTGCTCAACTTTCTTGCCTGGAGATATAGTCATATGAAAAAATAATGCATATATCAGCCCCCAAATCCCAGTGACTGCAAGTGCCCAGGGAAGAATTAAAGCAGCCAGAGTTAGTAGCCCTGGCTGCCGTCATTACAGATTCTACATACTTTCACCGTGGTTGGACACCGGTGGAAGGAGGGACGAGCGGCTCAGGTGGGTGCCTGGGTGCTCAGCTGCTTGCTGCTGCTGGGACGGATGGATGGACAGATGGATGGACGGAGGTGCGGAGAGCGGCGTGACCTGACCCCCAGCTGGCTCTTTGGTGGGGCGTTGGGGAGAGGGGTGAGGGATGCTCAGAGACGCCCGTGCCCACCCTCTGCCTGCTGGGACCAGAGTGTGGCTGGTTCCCAGCATCACCAGGGCCACCAGAGGGAGGGGGCAGGCCACCCTGGATGGGGTGGTGTCCCTGTGCTGTCACCTGCATGCAGAAGGACCAGGGTCACGGAAGACATCGAAATGCACTGGGCATGCCAGCGGGGTGACAGCAAATGGGCAAGAGGGGGACATGGGGATGTGGCTGCAGGCTGCGTGATGGGGACAGGGGGGTGGCCAAGACTTGCAGGAGGAGCTAGGAGTTGGGATGCGGAGGGAACCATTTCTGTAGCCTCAGCTAAAGGTGACACACAGGGGAGGGTCATCTGCCAAAAAACATGTGGGATTCGGGATTTGCCCTGGGCTGAGAGTGGGTGCCTGGGGTTTTGCAGGACATGGGGGAATGTGCCTGCATCCTCCAGGCATCCAGGGTCTGCTTCCCTGCAGGAGGCCTTGGTGCTGGTGGAAGCACAGAGAGGTCGCGGGAGTGTTCGGCAGGAAGAAAGCTCTTGAGATTGTCCCTCTCTTGCCTTGTCTGCGTTTCGAGGACCAGATTATTTTGGAAACATACTGTAAGTGGAAAAAATGCCCACGAAGGAAAGAAGGCAAGGAGGGTAAGAAGGTGGTTGCGGGTGCTCAGCAGGAGACCAGCACTTACACACCGGAGCCCTTGGGTACCCCCCTACTTTTCCCTTTCTGCTCCTTTTGGACCCTGATTAGGCATCAGCTGAACCCCGCTGTAGCCAGCTCAGCCCCCTCCATGCCGGGAGAAATTAAAGAGGACTTTGTTTCCAAACAATTGCAAATGCATAGTTTGAGAATCTGTAATTTAAACGCAAATCCTCCTTCTGCTAACAGTGATGGATGGCTTTTTCCTACTGCTTTGAGAGCCCTTGGATCCTGCACGGCAGATGCCTTCCTGATTTATGGCTCGCCTCTTCATGCGACGGGGCGGAGGGGAACAAACAGCCCGATTCTAATTACCGCACTCTTGTTAGGATAGTTTCCCATATTGCTTCCATCTTATTACTGGGGGTCCCCACTCCACCTTTGTGCAGCCGGCTTGTGTTTTACAGGGTAACCTTGGCACGTATTCAGATAATCTCTGTTGAACTCATTTCGCTGGCGCCTAAATTCATGCGCACCCCAGACAGATGACACGATAGAAATTGTGGGTTTTTTTCTGGGTGGCTCAGGCAACAGGGGGGTCAAGATGTGGGGATGGGGATGAGGAGGAGGAAGGAGAAAAGCCGATGCCAGCAGTATTTACCCGCCTCGGATGGGCATCGGCAGAAAAGAGGGAGGGAGAGGGATGGGGCCACATGAGGGGCTAAAAATAAATGTTCTTCTTCCTCAAGAGAATCTTGCTGGTTCACCTCTTTCCCATTCTTTTCTGTGTGAGAGTGGTTAATTCTCCTTGGGAGCCCATTCACTCAGCAGATGTTGCTTTTCTTTGTATGATTAGCCTGAAATCAACGGAAAATAATCCTGTCCTTTAACAAATATTGAAGCACACAATTCCAGTGCTACAAGGTGCTTCAGCAGCCCGAACAGATGCTGAAATTACTGTCTGTAAAAAAAAAAAAGCGCACACAGAGGTATCCATTGAATCCAGCTTTTAAAATAGCATCGCCCAAGTTTATGAGCTGATGGGAGAAAAAATGCCTGTCTGCAGCTGCAGAGCTGGGGCTGGCTTGGGCTCCCCGGCACGAGGACAGTGACATCCTGGAGTGAGTCCGGTGAGGCCACTGCGGTGGCTGGCGGAGGGGGGAGCACTGGCTCTATGAGGAGAGGCCGAGAGGTGCGTTGGCTCGGCCCGGGGAAGGGGAACCATCCAAAAAGCTTCTGCCCCTGTGCTCCCAATTTGGCATGGGCTGCAGAGCTCAGCCCGGTGTTCACCATCGCGGCCGGGCGGCTCGTCCTGGCCACGCGGCAGATGCTGCCGCCAGCGATGCTACGGGCAGAAATGCCAAACCCTGACCCTCGCAGACCCCAGCGACGCCCACTGGCAGAGGGTTTCTGGCTCACGCTGACTTCTTGAAACAGGCTTGTCAGCTACGTTTTAATTCATTTAATGTGTCTTTTACTGATAACTTTTAAAATCAGACTGTCGCACTGTCCAGACTCAAATGCCAGCAAAGCCCAAGTATTTCACATCCGTGCTGTTACCTTTACCAGTCAAAGTCCTAATCTCATCAAAGAGCAAAATCAGAATTATCTGATGAGCACCAAGTCCCCATAAAAGCCAGAGGATGGGAATGAATTATCTTCCTGTCACCTGCTCTAAAATCATTGAATCCCAGTAAAATTGTCCTTTACTTGCTGCTGTGAAGTTACAAGGGATGCTATTCCCAAGCACTGGCCTGGTCCAGCCTTCTGCCAGCTCCTTTATGGCCCTTCAGTCAACATGCCTGACTGGAGTACGCTCTGATTCCCTCCCCATTGTGCAATGGGGGAAAATATACTTATTTCTGATCATATCCCTCCTGCTTGTGCTCAGCCCCTGGTGTGGGGACACCTGTGTCACTGCTCTGCGTGGAGCCCAGTCCTGAAGCCATCACCAATCGCGTCTTCCTACTTGTTCAGGTGATAATTTTCCCAACCAAGAAAACCTTTGGGTCACATAACAAGTACTTTTATTTCAACTAATTTGCAGTCAACGCCATTTCATATTTCAAACTCACTTCTTGTGTACTGAGGAGAGAGGAGGGAACAGCCCATGAGAAGTGGTGTCTTCTTAGATTAGAGACACCACCTTTTATGAACACTTTTTTAGAGAAACCACCTTCTTCCTCTCAGACATATGAAAATGCACATCCTTTTCAAATGGCATTAGATCATGGAATCCAGCAATGTATTTGTACGGGCAATTTGTTACTGGCCTCTGAAATCACTGCCCTGCCTCAGTGCAGCACTGGGGTGCTCTCTGCTGGGGTGGCTCCGAATCGGCATCTCCCCACCAGCTGAAACCTCGTTGGGCAGGAGGGGCTGACACTGCTGGGGTGTCCAGGTAGGCTCACCCAAGCAGCTGGGATGCTGATGCCAGCCCTGAAAAGCTCCTTCTCTCCCTTGCCCAGATCCCAAGATTGTTTAAAGGACCAAGCAGCTCTGCCGGGCTCCACCGCACTGCGAGCCAACAATGAGCCACCTCCAGGCTGGCCCAGCGCCGGCTCTCTCTAGCTCTGGAGGGAACTGGGGACAGTCCCTGCAGATGGGGAGACGTGAAACCTGTTAATCATCTCCCCAGTGCTGTGCCGTTGCATGAAATTGGATTTAGCACCATTAGCCGAGTGGCTTCTGAGCAGCTCCTTGACTCCTGCCGAAACCGCTCTCCCACTGCAAAGCTGATTAACAGAGTGCGTCCACAGTATTTAATTAACCTAATGAACCCTGACGATAAAATTAGAGTCCACTTAATTCCTAGTCCCCCACTGTGGCAGGCAGGTGAAACAGCTCACGGTGCCAGAACAGCCCACAGCAGCTTTGCAGTGGCTGCCGGGGGGGCGGGGGCCTCCCGTGCACCCTGGGCTGCGGGGAATGAATCACCGTCTTTGTCCACTGCACTTGTAAAACTCTTCACAGACCCAAAATAAGGGATTGGAGATAACCAGCTTGCATCGGAGCAATTATCAGGTCTTTGTTCTCCAGGGCCTGGAGCGCCTGCTGCTTCTGCAAAGCACCCCAGGTCCCACCTCTAGACATATTTCCTCATAGGAATGGAAAGGATAATAAATGACAAGCTCAGGGGCTCCGGCAGTCTGTGATCTCTGGTTGTGCCGCCCTGGGTGTCACGGACGCTGAGGCCCACATGGAGAAGGGAGGCAATGGATGGGGCAAGGAGGTGGCTATCTGTGCAGTGCACCTGGCCGGGCTCTCCTGGGCTGGCACGGTCTGGACCGATGCACGCTCCTGCCATAGCTGGCAGCAGCCAGCTGGATTGGTGCCTCCAGCCCAGCCTGAGCTCATCCTACCTCTGCATTGCTTTGGACATTTGGAAGGAAACAGTTGAAGCAGAGAGGTGTGGTATTTTTTTCCTGGTATAAACAGAGCTTTGTCTTAATGAGAGAATCATAGAATGGTTAGAGTTGGAAGGGATCTTAGACATCATCTAGTTCCAACCCCCCTGCCATGGGCAGGGACATCTTCCACTAGAACAGGTTACTCAAAGCCCCATCCAAATTGGCCTTGAACAGCTCCAGGGATGGGGCACCCACAGCTTCCCTGGGCAACCTGTGCCAGTGTCTCACCACCCTCACAGTAAAGAATTTCTTCCTAATATCTAATCTAAATCTGCCCTCTTTCAGTTTAAAACCGTCACCCCTTGTCCTATCGCTACAGTCCCGGATAAAGAGTCCCTCCCCATCTTTCCTGTAGGCCCCCTTTATGTACTGGAAGGCTGCTATAAGGTCTCCCCGGAGCCTTCTCTTCTCCAGGCTGAAAAACCCCAACTCTTTCAGCCTGCCTTCATAGGAGAGGTGCTCCAGCCCTCTAACCATCTTTGTGGCCCTCCTCTGGACTCACTCCAACAGGTCCATGTCCTTCTAATTTTGGCGACCCCAGAGCTGGATGCTGTACTCCAGGTGGGGTCTCACAAGAGCAGAGAAGTGGGGCAGAATCACCTCCCTCGACCTGGTGACCGCACTTCTTTTGATGCAGCCCAGGATGCTGTTGGCTCTCCGGGCTGCAGGTGCACATTGCCAGGTCACGTTGAGCTTCTCATCAACCAACATCCCCCAGTCCTTCTCCTCAGGGCTGCCGCATTCTCTCTGCCCAGCCTATATTTGTGCTTGGGATTGATTGCCGCAACCCACGTGCAAGACCTTGCACTGGGCCTTGCTGAACTTCATGAGGTTCGCACGGGCCCACCCCTCCAGCCTGTCCAGGTCCCTCTGGATGGCATCCCTCCCCTTCAGTGTGTCAACCATTCCGCACAGCTTGGTGTCATTGGCAAACTTGCTGAGGGTGAACTCATAAAGAGCCATAGCGGAGTTCTCTGGGAGGAGAACTGCCGAGCACCGTGTGCAGGTATAGGGCGCCTGCAGGTGATGTAAATTCTCCAGCCCTTGATGCTTTCTAGTTACGACTGGCTTTATCTCTGTGTGAAGATGGATTGTCACTTGGCCAGAAATGCTGGGCTTGAGGGAGGAATCATCGGGCAAGCTTCTCTGGCCATGGCTCTGCAAATCATAATAGTCCCTTCTGGCCCTAAAGCTTATGAATCTATAAACCAGATAATTACTAAAATAGCTATGCCATTTCCCTGTGACATAACAAGCATTTAAAATGTATTTTAATATACAGGATGTAAAAGAGAAATGTCCCAGGGAAACAGAAATGTCAAAGAGTGTCAATTCTGCCACTTGCAGCAAAACAAGTGGCTTTTTGTGGTGGAAGTGCCGTTTTTAGGAAAATGAGAAAAGGCCCTGCTCCCTCTCCGGGTTCCCAGGAGCCCCGTTCCCTGATCCGAATTACATCCACCTCTCCACTAACCCCTACAGCTTGCAACCTGCTGGGAAGCCAGGTGTGTGGTGAGAAGTGACAGTACAAGCAGGGGTGTAGCATCAGGTACTGCTCCAAAGGAAAGCTGCTTTTCCTCACTGAAAGTCAATGATTCTGTTTCTGCCCAATTTCTAGAGTCCGGAAGCCTTGCAGCCTTTTTGGATGCAATGACACAGCGGAGGAATTTAAGGGGCCAATTTAAAGGCAGGTTCTATGACTGGGGAGCCTCATCCTACACTTGCTTTGTGCTTGGTCCCCCTCAGGCTGCTCCGTTCAGAGAAGCAGATCCAAAACACACAGGAGAAAACTCTTCCAAGCCCAGAATGAAGAAGAAACCCTATGCGCTTATTCCTGGAGACTTGGAGTTGCAGAAACGTGACCCTAGCTTAAGAATTTGTGGGATCAGTTTCTTGACTGGATTTCAGTATGCCTTTAAAATCTCCGGGTCTGGGATCAGGGCAGTGAAACTGGGAAGAAGCAATAGTTCAGCTGCCCACGCTGTTTACAATTGCAAGGTGATAGTAATGGAAAAAAAGTGAAAAAATAAAATAAATGAGAGAACGAGTAAGATTTTTTTTACAATTTTGAACTTGTAATAATCTATACTGTTGGTTGCCCTGCAGATAAGCAAATGACAGATACACCAAATCCACCCAGATGGAATTATTTAGTGTGTCTTTCACTTGGAGAGAAATGGAAATGAAGTCTAATAAGGCTCCTGAACTCTTTCTTTACTGCCCTCAGAGACAACCAAAAGGCATTTAATTTCCTGCAACCCAAGAGCATAAACTGCACTCAGACACTTTATAAAACCCATCAGGCATCTTTCTGAAAGATTAAATAAGTAGGACATCATTTTCAAGAAGCTGAATTGGAGCTGCATGAGCAAACTGCCCGGCCAGAGCTGTGCCATGCCTCTGCCTCCGCCTCCTCTGATTTCTGCCCCATTGCACGGCTCTTCTCTCGCCATCAGCGAAGCAGAAATAAGCCTTTGATGGCATCATCCATCCCCTCGAGAAGCAGCAGTGCCCTGCCCGTGCCTGTCCCCTGGCAGCAGAGGTGCAGGACTTGTTTTGCCACCTGTACATCCCCTTTTAAAAGTTCAGAGCTCTCTGTGCATCACTCCCGGTGCCCGGCACAGGCGGAGGATGAGGGGCAGAGCTTGCTGTCCTTCCTGTCCTTCTGCGGAGCAGGGGGGGATGCTGAGGTCTGGTCCCTTTCTCTCCCAGGGCTTCTCAACAAGATGGAGAAAGTTTGAGGGGTCTGTCTGGGGGTCTGTCTGGCAGAGCAGCCCCCGCAGCGAGCGTGCGGGGTGCTGCGTGCCGGGCCGTGGGTGCTGAGCCCCGCATGAGGGGCCAGGGACCGGCAGCCCTCCCTTGGGAACACCGCTGCTTTTACAGCTGCACGGCTCTTGCAGCGCGTGGGAAGCTCGGTGAGCCATTGCCCAGGGCGAGGTTATATTTAGGATGGTTTTTGTTTAAGCGGAGGGAAGGTGGTCAGATTGGCAAGCACGTTGGGCTTCCCCATGGGAGTGGTGTCACGTTATGGGTCCAAGCGGGGGACGCAAAGGCAATTCTACCTGCAGGCTGTACGGCGTGGGGAGGGAGCTCTGCTGACCTGCAGCACGGGGGGAACTGCGGTGCTCAGGGGTAAGCAAGAATTAAGAATCATAAGCTCTGACCCAGGTGCATAGAGCTCTGCAGGGATGATGGGGCCACCCCCTTCCGCATTATCCTCTTCTCCTGCCAGATTAGGGTAATTCAGAGAAGTGGAGCGGGGCCAGGGAAGGTCTGCTTTCCCCATTCAGGTGAGAAATAGGGATCTCTCGGCTGCCTCTGCACCCAGGCAAGCAGGTCCCAGAAGACTTCCAGGTGCTCTTCTCTTGCAAGCAAGAGCCATGTGATTTGGGCAGCTCTGCTTCTTTGCCATAAGCCTTAATCTTGCAGCAAAAGAACTCAGGGAGCAAACTGCTTGTATTAAAGGAAGAGCCCAGTTTAAGGATAAGCTCCCAGTGCCTTCAAGGAAGACCTGTCGGCAGGGAAAGGGGATGATGTGACCATACGCTGTCGGCTTGGGCATCCAGGACCGCACTCTTCAAACTCTTTGCCATGGACAATAGAACCTTAAAGGTGCTGGAAAGGTAATGAAGTGTGCCGGTTTCTGTCCTGCGCCCTGGGACACAGGGGACAGCATGTTCGGGGAGCACTGTAGGAGGAAGGGACCGGGTCCTCCGTACGGACCGACAGCTCGTTTCTGCACAGGAGGCAGAATTTCTGCATCAGACACGGAAGCTGGAAGGAGCCCAAAAGCTGCAGCTGTGTTGAGCAAATTGGATCATTATATTAGAAACCGAACAGGAGGAATCTGTGAATGAGAGCAGCTTGATGCTAGCTATTTTTCATCTGAAGAGGGATTCAACAAGGCGAACCCACTTCCCACCGTTACCTTGGCCACAGGATGACGGAGATGACAGTTTGATATTCACTTCCATCATATCTCCTCCTATCAATGCAAATAGCCTGTCAGGTTTCTCCCACCCCTGCCTGCTTCTCCAGCTGACACAGTCCCGCTGGGAGCACGCAGAGCACCCAAGCCCCAGGCGTCTGGAGAGCAGCAGGGCTGAAACACACATCAAGGCTAGATGTGCCGGTGACAGGAGCCCTCCGCGACCTAATGCACTGCCCAAAAACCCCTGGCACCTGGGCCAGCGGGGAAGGGCAGCTGCAGGGCACAGGCAACTAGAGCCAGGCATCCTGGCAGGCCAGTGCCGGCTTTGGTGCTGCTGGAGCGGGATGTCACAGACCCATCTGGTTGTGGATCCCCAGGACCCACCTTTGGGTGCTCACTGTGCTCTCTGCATGCACTGGAGCAGGGAGCAAAAGGGCATGGGCTACCCTGGCTGCCAGCCTGCGCGGCTGGGCTCTAGACGATGCCGCATGGCTTTAATTAGGAAAGAAGTGGCCTGCAGCCCCACAAGGGAATTAGCTATGGGGACTGTGAGATGTGATTCCAATTCCAGCCCCTTTGCTAGGGGAAAACCCAGCGCTGTGCTTTGCTGGCAGCACAAAATGGGAGATAAGATCTTCTTATCTTCCATCTTCGTTCTTCTGCATGTGATTGTGCCTGGTTGAGAGCCCCAGCCATCCAGCGGCATCCAGGGCAGGATGCAAGCCTGAGTAGGGGATGTAGCACGCACGGAAGTTTGCGGAGGGACCTGTGCTGCCCATGGTCATTAGCTCCTGGGGACGGCAGCACTGCCAGCCTTGAGCATCAGCCGCAGGGGCGAGCCCACCTGCAAAGGTGCTGGGGGCTCCTCTCACCTTTGCTGGCACAAGCCTGCCTGTTGCAGCACACCCGGCAAGGCGATTTTAAGTTAAATGTCAGCTGTGATTTGGCATTTTATCTCTAAGTGAGGGTGAGTGACCTTTCTGGCTGTGGTTGGTGCGTGTTCCCGGCCCCACAGAGGCAGGCGCAGGTGGCTGGGGGAGGGAGGCAGCAGGCCACGCACTGATTTTTTGGCAGGGACAACATTTATTCTTCGCTGTTTGCCGTTTCTTTGCTGCCCTTGAGTCATTGTTAAATTTGTCAAGAGTGATTTACAACTGTGTCAACAAGCAGGATGCAAGCTGCTGGTCCACACCGCAGGGAGGGAGAGGGAGAATAGCTCCTGAGACACGATACGAACTGGAAGACTCGAAGAGAAAAGTGCAGGTACTCTCCTAAGCCACAAGCTGGCCTAGTTGGGTGTTACTGTAATTGCTCTGCATTTCCCAGGGTCTGACATCGCCCCTGGACATTTCTCTCGCCGTTCAAATGTGGCTGAGTCTGTTTGGCTGGGCTGAAATTCAGACGGGGGTTCAGTGTCTTCAGCTTGTTTCTGCAGCATGCTAAGAGAGCGACATACTTGTCTCCCCAAAGATGTTGCGGTCCTTCCCTTGCAGGGAAGGCTTTGCATGTCGAACCCCAGAATCACCAAAGTTTGCTGTTTGGGCCCTAGTCCAGGCCCTGGCTCAGGGCAGAGCTATTGTCAGTGCTAGATCTGGTCTTGACCATCTTAGTGGCCTTTGGTTTCTCCACGTCTCTCCTGAACTGGGGACAGGGACCCAAACTGGGGCCTATTTCAGGTGCAGCCTTGCCAGCACCAAGCAGAGGAGGGTAATAACTCCACTCCATCTCCTGGCCTCTATCCTCCTAAAGTAGTCTAGGATGTGGTTGCCTTGTCCTGTGGCGTGTCTGCAGACCAGCGTGCCTGTGGGCCTGTTTCTGAGGAGGAGGGCACAGATCCATCTCCTCCCTGAGATGACGGAGAGCTGGCCACTGACCACAGGGTCACCCACCATGGAGCAAATTCTCTGGCTTGCAGTGGACGGAGCCGGATCAATGCACAGAGGAGATGACTGAGCTTCTGCGTCACCCCGATCAAATCAAACACCCTGTCCTTTGCAAGGCACTGAAGGGTTCAGCGAGCCAAGACAAGGAAAGACACGATTCATTTCTACTTAGCACCACGCATGAGTGCCTGCAGAGCCCTGCTGCTCCGTTGGAAATGTCGCAGAGCCCTTCAGCTGGCACCGGGCGCCGCCTTCTCGTGGCAACGGGCCCTGCTTCTCAGGTACTTTTCTGCCTGCTGTGTCCTGACTCCGAGCAGAGGACTGTGGCAGTTCCTGCTCACAAATCTCTGCCGTAACAATTGTCTGAGGTCGGGTGGGGAAGGACACATCGTTACTCCCTGGAGACCTTCAGAAGTGGTATTGGGGATGCATGACATTTTCCTTCTGCTTTATCGCTGGAGCAATCTGGAGAGACAGCAGTTGTCTGTTGGAGCGAAATACTGCTGCCACCATGTAGTTGCATGTAGTTGATGTTTATTCCCCAATGAAGAGAATTACTGTAACTACTCACAAATCTATAATTGCCAATAAAAAGCAGCAATGGAAGCAACCACATACCGGAGCAATGCATCCCATTGCCGTGAAATGCATCCATGAAAGCAGCCATTCTCCCTCCTTTACCTTCAATAGGTAAAGAAAATTGCCATGCATCTGTACTGTGGGGTCTCAGACCCAGCTGGGTCATCTTACCATCCAAATGGCCCGAGGGGCATGTCATGCCAGGTTACAATTGGAAATGGCTTCAAGTTGTGCCAAGGGAAGTTTAGATTGGATATTAGGAAGAGTTTCTCTACTGAAAGTGTCATCAGGCATTGGAACGCGTTACCCAGGGCAGTGGTGGAGGCCCCATCCCCGGAGGTATTTAAGGGTTGTGTAGATATAGTGCTCAGGGACATGGTTTAGTGGTGGGCTTGTCAGTGTTAGGTTAATGATTGGACTAGGTGATCTTACAGGTCTTTTTCAGTCTAGGAGATTCTGTGATTCTTCAATTCTGTCTGATTTCTGACGGAAAAATCCCTTATCTATTTCCCTGTGAAATTTCTGCATGACGAGTGAGTTCCACTCCTAATTAGGGGCTATTCGCACGTGAGTCAACGGTGGTCGAGTTGGTTTGAATGCATCATCCTGACAACAAAACCTGCTGGTAAAAAGAATTACCTTAATGAGAAGTCCTCAGAAGGGTTGGAGTGATCGTCCTCGCAGCTCTGCAGAAGAAATTCTCATAGCAGAGCACAGGCGTCTGATAGGCAAAGGAAGATGTTTGCTAAAATTCGGGGGCTGCTGCACCAGAGAGGGTTTTGAAGCTGCAGGGAGAGCCTGCTTGCAGAGGAGGAGTCCCACTGCTGTGCTCCCCCTTTCACATGTGAAAGGGCTTATAAATAATCTGATTCCCACGGCTCGACAAACAGCGTGCGCCGGGGTTTCTCTGCAAAGGGCTGTATCTTAGCAGGAATTCCCCGTTCACCTCCCTTCCTTCAGCATTCTGCTCCTCGTGCTGCAAAGGCAGCCTATTGCTGTTATTATTGTTATTGCTGTTATTATTATTCCATATCACTTTTTAATTGCCTGGTAAATTTGCGGTAGCTTGAAAAAAAAAAAACAAAGGAAGATGTGCATTTTGAAATGCTAAATAAAGAGGGAAATGGTAAAGACAGGGAAAATGCTGCGCATCTAGTAGGATTATTGAAGAGGTGATGAGGACATTCTTAACCTTAATTATTTCAAATCAACTCATTTTGTAGAGTGTGTAGGTTTATGAATCAGATGAAACGTAAATTGATTCATAATTTCCTTTAATTTTCTGCTCTTCGGAGAATTTAAATCCCTATTAACATAACCTGTACCAGCCAGTTACTAAGAGACAGGAGAAAATTAGTATGGGTGAAGCTGGAAGACTGGCATTTTAATATGCTCAAGCCCACCTGCTGCGTGGAGGTTGTGATTGGGACTCATCAGCACGGGGCTGCTCCCACCCCCCTCCCGAGCCCCCGCCTGCCACTGTCTCCCATGGGACTCCCGGCTTTGGAAATGGAGGGCTCGGGGAAGAGCGAGGTGGGCATGCGTAGAGAACACGGTCAGAGCTTGTTCCTGCTGCTCCACAGGAATACAAGCAATTCAAAACTAGTGGAAAAGTTAATATTATCCACCACAGAGGTGGAGATCCGCTGCCCGGTCCCCTCCGGGCAGCCTCAACTTGCTTTTTGCAAGTATTTTTCCTCCCAGTGCCTTTCATTTTTGTGACGTTCTCCTCATCATTTGCTCTCTTGAAATTATCCTTCTGGTGCCTGTTTTCTACTACACAAAATTACACTTTAAAGGAAATGTATGAGTCAATCGTGTTGTGCAGCGCTGGAGAAAAAGAGTCTCACTGTAATTCCCGGTACATAAGGAATATGCAGAAATTTTAAAAGCTTCTTGCCCTCTGCTGCTGGATGTCCTGAGCGAGTGGATGTCCCCCAGGTACCTGTTCCCTGCCATAGCAGGCTGCACAGGGATGTGCGAACTTCTGGAGCACCGTATGAATGTAACACCAGCATTTGTCATTCTGGTTTTCAAGAGAAAGTTTTCCTTTAGGAAATAAGCAAATACAAGAACTAACAGCTACAGGAAAAAAAATAACCATGCCTGGTGGACTGCAGGAATAAGGATGCCTATAAGCAAAATTGCTTTCTTGCTCTTTTTATTTTGTACTGCACTGTAGCTGTTTCCTTTGCTGTGCACCTGGAGGCTGAGGGGGAAAATGGATGGAGTTTTGGGGACAGTATGTTTGTGCCCTTCTTCAGTGCAAGGCTCCAGCAAGCTGCGCTGCGGCAGTCCGGGCTGACCTTGCTTGCAAGTCCTTTTGGGCAGTGACAAATGCCTTCATCGGAGACTGCTCTTATTTCGGGCTGGACGGAAACCAAACACAAAAAGCACACGAGGCAGCTGGCCGTGTGGGAAGCTGGCTCTGAGCGCTCTCTCTCTGCAACGGGAACACTTCATTACCATCTTCACTTGTCCTGCACATTGTCCTCCTTGAGTCAGACGTACTGATGTGGGTTAGGCAGCTCGGGCACCTCCGCCGCTACCAGTGCCGGTGATGGCCGGTGCACGGGGCTCGGCAGGGATGCTCGCAGCCACCTGAACAAGTCACCACCAAGCTTTTTGCTCGGCCACCGTGCCGGATCCGGCAGCCAGCAGCAGGCACGGGGAGAGATGGGGAGGCAGCACCAAAGTTGCTCCCAGCCTGGGCAGGTGTTGGCAGAGCAAAACGCAACCCAGCCAGAAATATTTCGAGGTGGCATTTACTGTTCGCACTCCTGGCTGCAATCTTTTTGCTGTTCCCAGCGGGCAGGGAATATTATTTCCTTGCAAGAGTGCCAAGGCAGGGGAGATGCATTTGCGCCATGCGGGAAATGCGGCTTGTGGTGAAAGAGCTGCATGGGTACGTTCATGCTGGTGTGTTAAACGTGCTGAGTAAAACAGCAGGTCATGGTAATATTAATCTAATAAAGGAAAATCAATAGTGGAATTCAGTTCAGGAGGGAGGGATTTCACAACCGCCTCTTGCAAGTGCAAACACACATTATGTCATCAGCAGAGCGGTAAATCAGCATTTCTGAGACCAGCTGCCCAATTACTGAGGCAGTTACATGACGGGAACTGTAAATTGGATGTATGCAAATACATAGCATGAGACAGTAAAGTAAACACCTCCAAGAATTACTGAGAAATCTCTGGACCGAGTCACCAACCAGGCGGCTAGCCAGGTGTGAAGGCTCATGGGGCACGGAGCAGAAAATATGTCTGAACGCTCTCGGTGCTCGCCAGGGCCCTGCCAGGCCAGGTCAGGGACTTGCAAGCTCCCCATGACCTTTAAGACCCCACGGCTACAGCTGGCCGGAGCACCGAGTGCCTGGCATGGCTCGGGCTGTCTCGCAAAATACATCTTCTCCATATGCTGCTTCAGGGTCCTTCAGCGTTGTGGACCTATGGGTTTCTACAAAGCTAGGAGCTGCAAGACTTGGCCAGCTCCATGCTGCTGGTCCTGAAGGTGAGGTAACCATCACGTATTTCCACGTCCTTGCTCTGAACTGTGTCTTTCCTGAGCACGCACTGTGCTAAGAAATTTTGTCCATTTTGTCTTTTCAACAACTTAACAAAAAAATGAACATTTTTAATTGCTTTCCTCCACGTACAATTTCTTCCGTCCATCGTACTTACACAGATAAGGTAAAGCTGAGATTCAGAGGGAAGCTGAAGAATTTGAAGCGATGATGATGGGAGAACTCAAAGCATATATTTCTGCCCACAGAGGTGATGAGGACAAGGTTCTGTGTACTTACAGGGACTACTACAGCTCCAGCCTGACTGGAGCTGACCTTCTCCTGTGCCTTTTTTAAAGGACTTTTACTCAACTTCTTTCTGTAACTTTGGCTCCCTTAGACTTATTATCTTCACTCCCAGGTTCTTCTCCTGCTCCATGTGCTGCTCTCTTTCTCTAAGGGTCTGTCCATCCACTGACACCTGCCCAGGACAGCCCTTCTCCTGCCCTGCTGTACACATGTGCAGATTTTGGGGCTGGAGGAATTTCTGCAAATTTTCTCATTTAATCACCTGCATAAGCACAAATGATGGCGTTTCCCTGCTCATCTCCAGAGGACACCAATGATTTGTGGGTGACCCAACTCTGTGTGGCGCTGAGCCCAACAGATCTCTTGGCAATTAATCTCCTAGACAGCCAACTGCTCTTACAAGCAAACTCCTCATTGTGTTTTCTTGAAATTTACTGAATTTTCAGTGCCGGAGATTGTGGTGCCTTCATCAGCTACTTCAAAGACCAATTGAATATCATACATTCTCTCCCTGCACAGGTGCTTAAAGACTGTGGTCAAGTTTCTTCTTTACCCAACTCTTTAACAAGCTAAACAGATTGAGCTCCTTAAATCACTCATCAGTGTAAAGACAGTTAGAGCTAATTACCTCGGAGGCAGGGCTTAGGACCCCAAGCAACATGAACATGGCTTGGCAGAAGTGACTCCTGGCCTGGCTTCCTAAGGAAAATGGCCCTCACGCCCCTGGGCTGTTTGCCTATTGCTTGTCTGTCTGTCTGTCCATCCGTCCCACCCTTCTCATCTCAACCTGTTGCCACCCTATTTGTCAGAGGGATGTAGTGCCATGGAGATGCACACTGGAAGCCTCCTGGCTGCAGGGATGTGGCAGTCGTAACCCTCCCAGTCGTAACAAGGAGGAGGTCTTTGCACCCCGATTAGTGCAGTTAGTTGTGGGTTTATTGTGTGCCTCTCACAGCACAGACAGGCCAAGGGCACCCTGCTGAGCGAGGTATCGATTGTTAATTAATAGCATCTAGGCTGAGATGAGCACAGTGTGGAGCATGATGAGCTGACGGCCCTAGCTGCAGAGAGCTCCTTGACAGAAAGATGAAACCTTCTCAGATGACCCCGGGGGCTTCTTGGGCCGAGGCTGGTACTTGCAGGGTAGCAGTCAGTGGTGGTGAGCAAAGCATGGCTCTGGGATGAACCTCCTCCCCATTGCACCCCACTGCACCCACCAGGGTCTCAGCCCCACCAGAGGAACCCTTGACTTTACTGCTGTCTTGGCCCAAGATCAAGGTTAGGTGTTTCTGCAGGACCAAGAGCAGGTGGGAGGAGGAAATGCTTCACTCGCCCCGGTGCACCAAGGACCACCATGGTCTGGTTGCAGCAGTGCAGCCTCATGTCCATTTGGTCTCTGGCCTGTAACTGAGTGAGCAAAGCTTCAGAGAAGCAGAAGAGGTGGGGAGGAACCTCCTTGCTGCCTTCCCGTTGCACTGCCCAAACGGCACTAGCCAAGGCAGCAAAGAAGAGCAGACCTCCTGCTCGCCCGGAGGGATGCTGCCCCGTGAGAGCCTCTCTGCCATTTATCCGTCCCTCTGCCAGTCCCGATGGGATGTTTTTAAGCTTAGCCTGACGTTGTGATGCTGCAAAAATGTGCTGCCAAAGTCAGAGTCTGCCAGAGTGGAGAGTGGGTTAAAAACAACCCAGCATCCGCGGGACTGAGCCTGGGAGCTGCTCCCAAGCAAAACATGGCTGTGGTCCCAAACGATGGAGTGGGACAGCGTGTGCACTGGGGGCCAGGCAAGGTTTTGGAAGGGGTTTTTGAATTTGCCATCATTGGTCCTGGAGTCAAGATTTCATCCCATGACCCGGAACTGTTGGACTCTGTCCCTGCTGTGGGACCTGGGTGCTCGTCTGGCAGATGGAGCAGGCAGCCCTGGCCTGGCTTCCCGGGCGGCACGTGTGAACAAGACCTGGCGTGAGGGTCAAGGGAAAACCGCTGTTTCTGCTCCCCCAGCCCGGCCCCTGGTTAAACTTGTGTTTGTTTTAATTTTATCTATCCAAATCTATTTTAATTGGCAGCCCACCAAGGTCATCCCAACTACAGGCAGTTCACAACAAGAGCCTCCGTGCCTGGGGGACGTCTGGTCCCCGTGAGCTGCCAGGGGACGCGGGTGTGCTGTGGGATGAGGCAATGAGACCTGTGGTGCCAGGAGGAAAGGGTGGCTGTTAGCAGAGCGCGGTGTCAGCAGGGCAAATGACGCTGCATTTCCATCCTGTTGCTGGCAATTTAAATATTTCAATTATGCATTTATTATAATTTAGTCTCAAGCCAGCCAAGTGCGTAATGAGTGGTATCAGCACTGGCATAGGGAAATGCAGCTCCTGCCTGTCACTGGCTGCTCCCCCAGCCCACGTGTCCTTGGGTGATGAGACTGACTTTGACAGGGACAGAGTGCTGCCCAGTGACCTCTCTAAAGGGACACCTTGCTGCCCAGTGACCTCTCTAAGGAGAGGACCATTCGCTATCAGGCCTGGAACTAGCAGGGTTAGCACTGGGATATATGAGAACTGCTGGCCATCCCCATGGGATGGTCATGGTGTGGGAAAAGGCAGAGACAGGAGCTCTCAGCAGGAGGTTAGGATTTAGCCAACCACCCTTCCAAGCAGGATGCAAGTGGTAGGACCAGCAGAGTTGTGCAGAAGTCACCAGGATGCTCGACAGCCATGCTGCAGTGCCCAGGGGATGTGCCCTGGGTGGTTCACTGCCCTCCTCTTCAAACTCCAAATCCCCAACAGAGCCCACGGGGCGGTGAGATGGCCCTTCAGGGCTCTTGTGTGCCCTGTCAAATGTTGGAGGGTGCTGAGAGCTTCCGGACAGGGTCTTGTGGGGTCCCCAGTCTTTCGGAGCAGGCTGCTGCTGTTCCAAGGCGATGACACAGAAGTATCTTCGCAGCCAGTCCTGGGAAGCCAGCAAACGCACAGGGAGATAGTGGCGAGAGCCTCAGGGCTTTGCTGCAAGGCCAACACTCTCCCCATGTCCATGCACCACACCCCACAGCCAGTGCTGCTCTGGGTGCTATCTGGAAGATATCTACTGCTCCTCTTTCGCTGCTGTGAGAGAAAAGCATTGGAAGCGGGGGTGGTATCTCACGTAGAGATGCTGCTCTTCAGCTTGGGCTGCTCCAGAGCACGGCTTCTGCGCCTGCCCCTCTGGTGCCGGGCTGGCAGGTCTCTCCCACCATGGTTTCACGGAGCAGCAAACCCAGAACTGCCACCTGCCTAGTGCTGGTGTGCAGGAGGGGCATGACACTCCCCACAACACCACGTTGCCCCTCGGATTTGGAGCATTCCCCACAAATCTGGTTAGGGGGCTGTCCTGCTCTCTCGCTTTGGCCTAGAGGCTTGGATTATTTTAATCCAGGCTTGATAATGTGACTAATGCCGATCGCTGATTCATGATGTCTGCTTTCTGAACCATAAGTGCTTTAATATTTCATTTTTTGTTGCTTTCAGGGTTACATAGTTTATTCCACAAACAAGAGGTTGGGACAGTCATTAGCGTGTGAAATCAGAAGCGCACGCATCAGTAACTATGGCAACTCCGGAGAGAACACCAGCTTCTAGTAAAATCAAGAATTAAGCTTACATGAAAATGCTGAAGTAGGAGAGATCCTATCTGCTGAGAGCTTAGCGTACATTTAAAAAAAGAGAAGAAAGGTCTGAAGCACTCAAGCACACTGAGCCCACCCAAACCTGGGAGTGCAGGCGGTCCTGCAATCCAGCCACGCTGGCGCGTCCCCACATGAGGGCAAGCCTGCTCGCGTGTGAAAAATAAATGATGGCAACAGCTGAGCCCACCAGCCTCCTCCAAAGGCCTCTCATGCTGCCCCTGCACCCTTCTGCCTGCCCATGGGGGTTTGCGTTTCCTAGGTGCAAGCCGATGTTGTGGCGTAGCTCACGGAGCAGCGGAGCTCCGAGCAGAGGGTATCTGCCAGGGGATGTTTGGAGCAGCATCCATAATTGATGCTGTAAAAACAACGCCACCAGTTTTGGCCCTCCTGTGATGTTAGGTGTCAGATGCCCGCGCAGCTGCTTTCCGTACAGCTTGTAGATACAGCGGCTTGCTGCACCATGTGAAGGCATCACAGATTTCCCCCTAAATAATTCAGGCTGTCTTTCTGACAACTTCAGTACATAAGGACTTTTCCTCACAGCGATGAAGAATGTCTTTGCTTTGTGCTCCCGAAAGCTCATTGCCTCCTCAATATTTCCCTTATGCATCGTATAATTGAGAAAACATAAACGAAATAACAGCACTGGGGAGAAGTTCTTAGATGCTGTCCCCTCCGTGGAGCGATTACACCTCCATGGCTGGAGCGATTAGACAAGTGACGGGTTGGTATTAATCTGCGAGCAATCAGGCGCCAAGCCCAGGTCTGCTCCACGGACAGCATCTGCTTGCACCAAGCAGGGATTTTAATGCTGCGCTGAACAAGGCACTATAAATACCTCAGCAGCCCAGGAAATGCAGGAATTAACAGAAATTAAGGTTTTTTTGGAAGAGGCTGCTTTTTCAGAGCCTGATCTAGCGATGCTAATACCGCTACCTTTGATTATGTTTGCCCTATTCCCAGTTGCTTTTCCAGTGTAATCAGCCTCGAGGCGTTAAAATGGAACTCTTTCCTGCTGCTTTCCACTGATTTGGGAAGGGGAGAGGGAAGGAAACCGCCGCTGGTTGGTGCCGGCCATTGGGAAATCAGGGATGGTGTTTGGAGGGTGGGAGCTGAGTGGTGGAGGATGCAAAGCACACGGGGAGCAGCCTGCATGCCCCTGCCCACGGCAGGACTCCCTCCTTGCCTGGGGTCACCCTGGGTACCTGCTTTCTGCAGCAGTTCTGCTGTCAGGGTACTGTATGAAGTCCTGCTTACATTCTCCTTAAACCCACCCGCGAATGAAACAGAGAGCAATTAAGAGGTGACCCTGCAGGTTACAAGTGCATTGCAGCACGCCTAACACAGGTCGCTTCGGCGTGGACGTGTCCATCAGCTTGTGTCTCTCATCCAGAAGACACCAGCTCTGCGCCCATGGGACTTTCCAACAGCCAAAGCTTGTTGAGGAGCAACATGCTCCACACGTAGGGCAGTTAGGATGGGATTGCCCAGGCTGGCCCAGCAAGATCCTAGCACTCAGACCAGCTTCCAGCTGTCTTTACACCAAGATGGACACAATCGGACTGCACGTTCTCCATCTTTTAAGCACCTGGAGCTTGTGAGCTGCCCTCTCGGTAAATGCATCGCCAATTATCATCCTCAGCTATGTTTTCAGGTGTGGGGCCATGGATGCACAGGCATAATTTGCATGGTGGACATTCAGAAAGAAATCACAGGGCTTATCAGAATGGCCTTGCACTCCAAGGGATCAAGCTTTTACAAGGAACCCGTACACTTCAGCTGAAAAATCATCAGGATTTTTTTTTTTTATGTTGAAAACTACAAATTCCTTTGAACCCTGGAGATACAGACGATCATGGCCCATTCATTGTGCTCATCAGAAAGACGGTACTGTGTGCGTGGGGTGTGATTTGTAAAGGCACTTAGCATGAGCTTGAAACCCTGACCCAAATCCAAATTAAATACTTTTCTGGCAAAAGAGGTTTATTTTAGATGAGTTTTTACCCATACTGAGAGTATCTTGTCCTCTGCAAATTATCTGCAGGCTGGAAGTCTGTACATTTATTACACAGATAATAAAAGGAGCTTTTCCAAATGGCAGGGAAATTCCTTCCCTATTTTCTGCTCTTAGGCAGATGTGATGCATTTGCTTTCCACCAAAGTTTTGTGAGCGTAAGCTGATATTCTTAAACATTCACAAATAAAAAGGATCATAAACACTGAAAAGACAAACCAGCCAGGTCCATTTGCAATAATATTGCAGATACATTCATTTTATTCACCCTGTTTGATGAGGGTGAAGGCTCCTTGGGGCAGGTGGTCTTGAAAGCATTTTGACTTCTGTCTTGGATGTCTTTGGCCTCACATCTGGGTTTTGTCCCGAGCAGGCTTTTTTTGGAGGAATTAAGTATGTATGGCAGAGGGAGACAACATCTCAAAAGCAGCCCACAAAGTCCAAGTGCTGGGTGGGAGCAGACTGCAGGCGCTCAAGTCGGGAAGGCAGCACCAGGAGCGCGGCCGGACATTAGCATCAGCAGCAATGAATCTGGCTGTCAGGAGTAATCCCCAGGGGAAAACTCTGCGGTCCAAAACACCTCCTGATGGGGCTGGTGGAAATCTGCCTCCGCTTCAGAAGGTTCGGGTGATGCACCAGGCATCTGCTGCAGGAAGCATCCCACCATGGGCAAGAGCCTCCTGCCCCCAGGCAAGGGAAGCTCAGAGGTCCCTTATTTTAATGGGTTTGAACCTGTCCTCTGCGTTCTTGGCCCTGGGAGTCATCTCTTGCTCTCCTGCTTCGGTTGCTCTGGCCACGGCAGAGGTTGCCACCACTTGCTCCGTGCCTTAGGCAGGGAGAGCCCAGTGCAGCAGGCAGGATTTTCTCCATTTCAGGAGAAAAATGATAAAAGATAAATTCCCTTTGGCCCCATGCCCAGCTGCCTTTGAAGGCTCCTTTCTCTTCCTCTGTTGTCTCCTTTGATGTGGTTACTTTGATTTGCGCTGCAGGGGCTGTATCAGAGCCCTTGCACTTTTCTGGGCTGGAGGGACGCGGGGTTTAAGGTAAGAGCAGTGTCCCACAGCATGGCCCAATCTGCTCTCCATCCTGCTGCAGCATCCTGTGAAGCTACGGATGCCACTGGCGGTGGCTCATGAGGAATGAGCAGGGACCTTCCCAGAGCAGCTTCCAGCCCTGGGGTTTAACACGGCCAGGGCAGCTGGCTCTCTGCCTCCTGCCTTCAGCGGGATTGCCCTGCTGCCTGTTTATTATTTAAAATTGTGTTCCTGCTCACTTTGAACCACCTCAATTAGAAAATAGTACAACAGAAGACTGGTACCTGTGGGGTGCCACCAGAATTACCACCATCGGGTGATGCCTTTCCATTTCAAAGTACTTTGAGATTACGTACGAGTTAATTTTCAGTCTATAAAGTGCACACCTATGTACGTCGCGTGTGTATTAATCAGGCTAATAGGTGATACCGTGGCAGGTGCCTATGTGTAATGTCAACACGTTTACTTTTATCAATCAAGCTTGTAACTACATGGGGAAAAAAACCGCCAACATATGGGGTTTGACAGGATTCATTTTCCATTAAAGTGTACAGACTGGAATTAATTTTCCATTAAATTGTACAGACCACCAACCAGGGTGGTCTCACATGATTTGCAAGTTGCTCTGCCCATCGCTGGCTTTCGTCCCACTATGGCTACTCGTTCCTTGCCAGCCCCTTGTCCCCAGCTCCTGAGGACATCGCTGTGAAAGCTGATTTTACAGAGAAATGATCTGATTCTTCAGGCCTGTCAGGTAGAGAGGCTGTCACACAGCCGCTCTGCATGACGGCAGCAGAAGGCACCTTTATCCCAGACGTCTTCCTTCATCATCCCCAGCTAGGGAAAATAATTTGAAAAGTGACTGACACCTCTTAGGCAACGCTGGAAAGAAAACCCATTTGTATATAATTCGGCTGCTGCTTCGTGAGTTTGCTTAATTTTCCCGCATCCTGGTGGGGTGTGTTAACATGGAGCCAGAGTCTTTGCTTTAAACTCATCAGCTCCGATTATTGACTGCACTCCTCGTGGCAGCACCCGACGGGAGGATGCGGCCGCAGAGAACAGCATCCTACCTACTAATTGCAGCCTGTCCGAGGTGTGACTCACGGACAGTTCAGCCAGCCCTGTGGAGACAGCTTTCTTTGGAGGCGATGGGGTTCTGTTCAGGTTTCTGCTTCCTCGGCAGGAGATGAGCAGCATGATGCTGAAAGCCCAGGAAGGGAGTGTTTTATAGAGGGAATAAACGGCTGAGTTTGGTAGCTGTGAGACGAAGTTTGGTTATGGCCTTAATGGAAAGATGGCCCTGGATCTCAATATATATATGGATTAGATGGAATGTTAAATTCAGAAGTTTAACGCAGCACAGAGTTTATGAGTTTAAGGGGAGAAGCACCCTTTAAGGTAGCAGGGAAGGTTCCCACGCTGGCATCCCTGTGCAGAGGGATGTGCAGCGCTGCTGCGAGCCGGTCCTCAGGCTCCCTGGTGGAGGACAAGCCAGGGGCTGCTGGCAACATCCTTCTGACAGGGAGGTGTACATTGGGCCGTGAATTTCAGGTGGATGTAAAGCACGCAAATTTGAGATTTAGCAGCTAGAAAAAAGGTGCTGGGGAGATAGTCTTTGTGAAGCCTGGAGGCTGAGCACCCTGGGCTTGTGGCTCAGCTTCTGACGAGCAGACCCCGCATCTGTCTAGGAGACGCTGGCACTTGTGCAAGAGGTGAGAGGTGCAATGACTGCATCTAATGCAGTGTGAGAACAGACAACTTGGCAATCTCCCTGAGAACAACAGTGTGCTGGAGGCTGCCTGCAGAATAAAGCCGCTGAAATTTCACAGCTCTGTTATCACGCTCTGAAAGGCAAGCAGGTCTCCACTCTCCAAATGAGGACTGCTGGCCAGCCCTGCCTGCTTTGATGGCCCAAAAATTCTCACCTGCAAGTGTAGGTGCAGCAGAAGCAGCCGGGCGATGATGCCACCAGATGCTGGCAATTGCCCTGAAGGAGAGCAGGATGCTACACTCCCTAATTCACCAGAAATCAGAGAAAACCCCTCCCTGAGAGGCAGCCGGGAGGTGGGCGAGGAAGGGCTTGTGCCCAGTTCTGCAGGGGCCGTAGCCTGCATGGGTCCCTGCACAGCGTGAACATTAGATGAGGGCTTTTGCTGTCTCCCCCCGGCGTGAACACCCCTCTCCTGTGCGCCCCTGAGCCCCAGCCCTGTGAAAGCTCCCCCTCTCATCACGCTCTGCGCTCAGAATCCTGCACAGCTTTCTCCTTGGAGAGCTCTCCAGTTAACAAGTCTTTAAGGAAAGCAACAGCTCGTATCCCCTTGATCTTGAGGAGCTGTGATTAGTGCTGCTAGGGCCCTCGCAAACCCTCCAGGGCAGGTTGGGAGACCAGCTTGTGCTGGAAATGCTGCTGGCTGTAGCAGGGCCAGGAGGATTTTCTGGTCTGCTGGCTGGTGGGAGCACCAGGAGATCCTCGGGGATGGGTGCTGCTGTGGCAGCTCCAGGATACCCCAGGCTGGCAGTACTTTTGGTGCCTTTGCTGATGAACAGAGGACGCTTCTTTCAAAAGCAACTAAATAGCTCAGGAGCCTGCACGCCCTGGGCAGTCCTCATGATGCGCACAGTTGTACAAACGTCCCGCAGTGCCGGTGACGGCCCGGGAACCCGAGCAAGCTCCACAGCCTTTCCTTCTTCCCCTCGTGAGGAAGG
>NW_009650188.1:1727538-1728372 GCF_000708025.1 Charadrius vociferus
CGCAGCGTCTCCATCAGGCCGTGAGGTGCCAGGGACTTGTCCGTCTGTATTTTCTTCATCACCGTGACCTACATCCTCCAAATGTTTCCCAGCACCTCTCTGACTCCGGCAATTAATTGCCTGTGAAAGAAGCAACTCTTCTGCCCAGGATGACTTTCTTAGTAGAGAAGCTGGATTGCTCCACGCTGGCAAAGATTTGCAGAGCTCTGCTGTGAAATGCCAGAGATCATCATCTGCCCAGCTAAGGTGGGCTCCAGAGAGCGCCCAGGTGTGCTTTAGCTCCTCGCCAACTCTAGCGGGACATGAGAGGAGACCCACTGCAGCCTGTGGGAGTGGGAGACTATTTACCAGCCCACGGGCTGAGCCAGTATCTGAGCATCATAGCCCCGCTGAGGTCCATCGGCCTGCACCTGCATGGCTCAGGGAGCAAATGCAGCATCCAGACTGCTCCAGCGGCTGAGGGCCACCTCGGGAATGCAGCCGCCCGGGCAGCAAACAGGATCTGGTCAGCTCTTGCCCCTTTGAGCACACAACTGCTCCCTTTCCTCTCCTAATTGGGGAGGGGGCATTTGGGGGGAATTCTGACATTTTGGCTGTAAATGAAAACACAACATTTTGTTTTCCGCAAAAATTGACACTTTGCCAAGAAGACACGTATCTCTGAGGAATCCCTGCCTTCTGCTATACCTCCAGCCTGAACCCTTTTAACCAGTGCTCACTAGCCAGCCCCGCGCCGTCCCTGCTTCTTTCTGCTTCCCTGCTTGCAGTGAGAAAGAGGAGGAGGATTTGGGCTGGGTTCTGTGTTTCCACTGCTGGCTTTCCCCCTGGCTTTCC
>NW_009650188.1:1728402-1775196 GCF_000708025.1 Charadrius vociferus
AGAGCGTAATTAAGGAAAAGAGGAGCTCCAGATGACACTGGCTCCAGAGAACAGCGCTTTCCCCTCCCTCTTGGTGCTTTCGCATTGCATCGGGCTCTCGCTGGGGGCATGAGTCACACTGGTTCTGGTGATGGATGAAATTAGCTCCGATGTGAAATGGGAAATAAAAAGCCATTCACCGACAAGACAGCTGCGCAGGCACGGGGCTCAGGGCAACGATCCACTCTGCCTTTTTCTGCTCTTGCGCTTTTCACAAGCAGCTCCCTTTTAATTAGATGGGACGCAGTTCTAAGTCAACTATAAATGATATTATCAAACTAATAGAGTGTGATCATATCCTGGCTTTTATTGGTCTGGGAGCTGCTGCTGGCTGCCATGGGAACTGCGTGTTTCACATAGCTCCTCAGCTCTGGTCCGTACGCATCAAAAGAAGGGAAGAAGTGATGAACCCCCCCAAGTTTCCTTGCTTTGCAAGGATTCAATGACTTGTTCTCCCCTGGGACTCATCCATTTGGGATTTTTCACCCCCTTCTTCTTGGCCAAGGCTGTTCTTCAGCATTGCCCTTCATCTCCTGGCAGGCTCCTGCTCGCCGACCCCCTTGCTGCATCTGGGACGGGTGAAACTGGGAGGGATGGGGAAGGGCAGCAAAGAGAAAAGGGAGGACTCTCCCACCAAGCTGCAGAGCCTGTGTGTGAGTGCTGACTAGAGCAGAGTTTGCCTCACTCTGGGGCTGTCCCCAGGAACAAATCCCCTTTCTCCCTGGCTCTGTGCCCCGCAGGAAGGCAACCCTGCTGCAGCCTGCCTCTGTGGGATGTGAAAAGGAGAGGCTTCCTGAAAGTTATTCCAGGAGAGTGAGAGAAGTAGGGCAGGGGAGGCATTCCCTGGGTCCCACGGCATTCCCGAAATGCCAGGTGGTGAGCCAGGCAGTGGCAGGGGGGGATAGGGGAGCAGGGGCTGCAGGCTGCACCCCTCTTAGCATGCCTGTATGCAGCAAAGAGAATGCAGTGTAGGACATATTCACAAATGCAACCGAATGCAAAAGGAGAAGAGATGGAGAGAGAGAGAAAGACAACTTGGTCCTGGGTGCTGTTAGTATTTAAAGCTTGGCAGGAAGTTGCAGGCTCCAGGTGCACCAGTGCTGCCCTGGGCTGGAGCACATCTCATCTGGGTCCACCCAGCCAGCTGGCTCCGGCTGGGAAAGCCGGCTACAGAACTGAGCCCAGGTGAGCCGGCAGCAAAGGGCAACTAAGATGATTAGGGGATCGGAGCATCTTTCTTACGAGGAAAGGCTTGGGCACTTGGGTCTTTTTAGTCTAGAGAAAAGAAGACTGAGGGGGGAACTTATCAATACTTATAAATACTTAAAGGGAGGGTGCCAGGTAGATGAGAACAGTCTTTTTTTCAGTGGTGCCCAGTGATAGAACAAGAGGTAATGGGCACAAACTTGAACATAGGAAGGTCCGTGTTAACATGAGGAGGAACTTATACTTTGAGGGTGACAGAGCACTGGCACAGGCTGCCCAGAGAGGTGGTGGAGTCCCCCACTCTGGAGACATTCAAAACCTGCCTGGATGCCATCCTGTGCAACCTGTTGTAGGTGACCCTGCTCTGGCAGGAGGGTTGGGATGATCTCCAGAGGTCCCTTCCAACCCTGACCTGTGAACTGACCCCCAGCCCCAGCCCCACCTCCCACACCTTCTGTACCACAGCAAGCAGCAATTAGCTTCCCCTGTGCCAAAATCAGCCTCCCCCGTGCCTCATCAGCCATTCCCCAGCTCATCAGTGCTTATAAAGGTCAGAACCTGGCATGGTGGCTATGCATCTGCAGGGGTGTAGGCTCCTGCAGGGATCAGATGGGGCCTGGCTGAAAGGAAAGTTTCTCTGCTGTGTGTGTTACTCTCTTTCTGCAGCAAGAGACCTAGTCCAGCCTCAAAACAGGGGTTGCGGTGGTGCGCTGCTGTGGGCATCCTAGGGAAGACCTCCGAACTGACCCCCAGCCCCAGCCCCACCTCCCACACCTTCTGTACCACAGCAAGCAGCAATTAGCTTCCCCTGTGCCAAAATCAGCCTCCCCCGTGCCTCATCAGCCATTCCCCAGCTCATCAGTGCTTATAAAGGTCAGAACCTGGCATGGTGGCTATGCATCTGCAGGGGTGTAGGCTCCTGCAGGGATCAGATGGGGCCTGGCTGAAAGGAAAGTTTCTCTGCTGTGTGTGTTACTCTCTTTCTGCAGCAAGAGACCTAGTCCAGCCTCAAAACAGGGGTTGCGGTGGTGCGCTGCTGTGGGCATCCTAGGGAATGAGGGGTAGCCTTGCCTGCATCCCACTGGCTGCTCAGCTGGGTCCTGACTGCGTCCCTGCTCCTGCCTCTCCCTAAGACTGCAGCTCTGGCTGCTGGCACGGCTGTTCTTCTCTTCTTCTAGGATTTGGGTTCTTCTGAAGAAAAAATACCTTAAGAAGGAGAGGTTCGTTGTAACTATTAAGCTGAAAGGCTTCTTTCCTGCCTGACCCTACTCTGTGATGTCCCTTTGAAAAGGGGACATGAGCAAAGGCATCGAGCATGAAATCCCAGGCCCCAGTTGAGATCTTCTCAAGCCACCCCCTTCTGCACCAATATTTATTTTTTGGTTTGCATGGGACTAATTTTTTAATCAGAGTGATGTAGGACATGATCAGAAGCAATTAAAGGCTGGCAGACTAATTAATGTCAATCAGCATAGTTCATGGGTATCGGCCTTGTCAATCAAACTTGATATTGTGTGTTGGTGAGATTGCTTTTGGTTCTCAAAGCTAATGCTCTACAGAGAGCTTTTCTTTCCTGAGGTGCTCATTAAAATAGTACAAGTCCTTCAGGAATCAGTTAAAGGACATATTTAAAAGTTCTTTAGGCACTGTCAATTACAGATAGATCCTTTGCTAAATCCCACTTGGTGCTGCAGCACATTAAATGCAAAGCTTACTTCCGTGCTCCTGAGAACCATGCTAGGTGCATCTCACCCCTCCTGGGGCCAGCATGCTGCTGGGAACATGCCCCACAAGGGTCCAGGCCGGAAGAGATGGGTATGAGAAGCTGCTCAGCTCAGTAGAGGGGTGATTAAATGGGCATCATGGCAAGGCTTAAACAGGATGGTGGCAGGATTTCTTCCAGGGACAGACTGGAAATCTGAAATGGACCATCAAGTGGTTTGCAGAAGGATGTTTAGGAAAAGAGAATGATGCAGAAACCTGTTGTAAGCTTGATCCTGACAAAAGCAAATGCCCAGGTTGCTTTGGAAAGGTTGGGCTTGTAAGCGAGGAGACCTGCTGCAGCCAGGGCATTCCCAGCACCACTGCTGATCTCTCCACAAGGCCCCAGATATTAGCTGGCTACAAGCATCAGCAACCTTTCCAGCATTCCACGTGAACCTGTGGAAGAAGAACAGAGCGAGCTATTAAAGGACATCCTTCCTCTTGCAAGTCCATGTGCCCTGAACCTGGCGCTGCTCTTGTTAAAACAAAAATCAAAGAGCATTTATGGTGCCTGTGTTAGGATGGCACAGGCGCAGCTGCTATGAGCACTCACCACCTTTTAAATCCTGAACCCTGCGGCACTCATGTTCTTTGCACATACTAGTATGGATGTAATTTCCTACTTTTAAGAAAAATGAATAAAGGAAGAAGTCCATCAGGTGGAGCCCCTGGAAAGTGCCTGGTAGAGGTGTGAGGAGGCAGAGAGAGGATCTCGCAGGGCACAGCCCGCCATGGGAAGCGATGCTCAGAAGTCCCAACAGCCCGAAGCAAAGGTGGCACAGACTGCAGGGTACCACTGAGTTGGTGTCATCATGTTCCCAGCAGAAAACGCCTGGCCCATTGGCAGCACTGTGCTTGGGGGGTGTAAGACGTCACCAACCACGTTTCGTGGGCAGCGTAGTGCCAGCCGCTTCCTCCGCAGAGCTGGAGAGGGCTGAAATGCTGGTCTCCATCCTGCTGGCTTTTATAAGCCTCCCTGGGTCTGAGAAAGACTGGCATATAATTCAGCAACCTCATCAAATATTACAGTTCAACCAGCAGGTCTCTAAGTGGTCACCATTAAATTTATCTGTGTGATTGCTGGGGCTCGTGTTATTAAACTTTGGAGCTGTATAATTTTATCCTTTTTGAATGGCTTACAGTCCTGTGCCACAGCCTGTCAGCCAGAGATGTCTGAAGAACCACAGCAGGCTGAGCTTGGCTCTGGTTACCATTGCCATGCAATGCTTCCCAGCCTGGGCAGCCCCGGCACGCAGAGAGCCGCTGCCGACACGGTGGAACAGGGAGACAGTTGCCATTACGCGGGAGCAGAGCGTTTTTTGTGACACACTTATTTCCACGGTTCAAAATCATATATTGAGATTATGGTGGAAGATCCTTTGCCCAGCTATCACTTGAAGACAGACATATTATCTAAGCAAATGTTTAATTGCTCCTCGTTGGACACTGGTCATGGCACACTAGGCATCAATAAAAGACAACTGTTAAAATATGGGCTGAATACTCTCTCCAGTGCAGTGTGGTGGTTACGGTTGCAGAAGAGATTTGCTTCGCTGCCTTTTTATTTTTTCATTTGTTTCCCATTTGGGTGAGGTGGCTGATAGCTCTGCCATAACCATGTCCCTGCTTCCCAGCCCCAGCCTCTGACCTGCAGCTTTCCTGATGCAAAATGCCCCAGCCTTGAAGGGGCCACTGCAGACAGAGCCACACATTTTAATTCCTAACTGACGCGGGAAGAGTACAGCCCTGAGACAGGAAACGAGGCTGCATGATGCTCAGGAAGAGCAGGGAGATGCCAGTTGCTCTGAGGACACGGATGCTGGAGGGAAGCATTAATATTCTGGGCCACCACGTCTCCCAGCCATCTGTTGCACCAAAGAAAAGGACACCGAAATAAACTTCAAAATCCCCTGCGAGGGAGAAAACTCTGGATGCTATTTCTACGGCAAGCTGTTCAAGGCTTGCTCAAGTCATCTTTCTCCTTTCCAAATGTAGCATTTTTCAGAGCTGTCCTGCCTAGGGGAGCTGGGTTTGGTAGCTGTGAGGCTCGTAGGAATGTGATCGTACATGCTGGAGGCGCACGGCATGCCCCAGCACAGCCAGCCCAGCTTATTGCTGCAGATGAGGACAAGGCAGAAACAATGCAGTCTCCAAAGCAGCTAGTCTTTCAGTTGGCAGTCCTTGTGAAGCAGTTTGTTCCCGAGCAAGCAGCACTGTTTAAAGCATTTGGACATCTCCTGAAATGTCTGATGGACAGGAGGAGAGGTTTCCCCCAGAATGCCAGCAGATCGCTGGAGGTTCTTGTGATGCCCTATCTCCTGCTGCAAGTCTTTCCATCCCAGGAGGAGACCAGGAGGAAAATTTTATGAGGATTTATTCTTTATTTGGCGTTTGGGACTCTCCCAGTACAACACGCTTGCTGCCTATGGCCCATTCCCCTGCCTCGTAGTATGCACAGGTAAAGATTTATGCTATTCCAGGTGCCAGCAACACCAGAGAGATTAATGAGAGATAATTTCTTACAAAGAGGTTTATTGAGTTCTCCGACTTCATTCACCAGCTGTGAAGTGAAACATCTCAAAACAGTTTTTGAATACTAAGTTCTCCCTGGCACTAGCGCAAAAAAGGGAAACAGTGCCTTTTTTCTGCTCGAGGTATTTATTTTGCTGGGCAGAGCAGGCTTCATCTGCAAAGCCCTGGGAGCTGAGATGCTGGGTTGGTAGAAGCCTGACGGCACAGCCCACCTGGGGTGTGGGAGGATGTGCCTGGCATGCTCAAGGCACCACACTCTGCTTCTCAGCATCCTCAGCCCCGCAAGCTCCCGCAAGCCATGGGTTATTATTTCACGGCAGATTTGGAGAAGCAGGGGAGCCCTGGAGACCAAGGCAAGGGTGATCACTCAGCTAAAGCAATGTAAAGGCACTTAGGAAATGGGTTTGTGACTACAGCACCCTGCAGACCTCATGTCTGCTGGCCTTATGACCCGAAATGTTGGTTTGGTTTCATGGCAATATCTCTTCTGCCATGTTATGCTTCAAGGGTGAAGGATGAAGGTCCTGCCTTGGACCTCAATCGCAGCCAGTCCCCCTCATTGCATATGTCTCGTTGACCAGCTTTTTGGGACAACCCCCTTTCTTCTGCCTTACCCAAAAGCCAAGCAGGAGCCCAGCACCAGCAAGCCCAGCAAAATAATGCATGACTGTACTGTTGGAGATGATGCTGTTTTGCTGCAGCCCATTTTCTTCCTTGGCGCATGGCTCCTCTGGACAGAAGTCACCATTCCTGTGGTTGGCGGGTTGGAGGAAATTGGTGGCAATTAGTAAATTGTCTTTTCAAAAAATCCTTCCATTATCAATTGGGCAGGTGGCAGCACAGGGGCCTCGGGGCGGAGGGGGATATCTGTGTGCAAATACTGGCCACAAGGTGCTAATTATGCTCCTCTCCCATCTCAAGCACACTCCTACCCCTGCCAACGGACCAATCTACTAATTTTTCTCTCTGTTGCACTCAGTGTACCATGCCTATAATGGGATTGCATTTTCACACAGACGTTGAGGCTACATTAGCTGGGAAGGGTCAGTGGGGAAGCCCACAGCTGTAAGGACAGATTTCAGAAGATGATTTACCATTTCCCTCAGCATGGTACAGGGAGTCCCCAGTGAGCCATGGGTAGCCTGAGGGCTCTTCCTCTGGGATACACCAGTGAGGAGGATCTGGGCATCTTCTTCGCTTATTTGTTTATTTACACTTTGATGCCCCTTCCTTGGAGGTGACTTTTCTGCTATCTGCAGCATTTTTCCTTCAAAATCCCCCTCCTCACAGCATCCCAGCAAAAGGACTGCCACTCCTTCACATCCCAATGAAGAACTTGCAGAGATATGTTTGCAAATGCCTTTTGCACACATGAAATGCTATAACATCAGGGAAGCTCACATAAAAACAAACTGCAGTACTAAATTTCCTTTGACTGGTCTTTGTCTTCAAACAACTGTAAAAGAGAGCAATCAATATACCTTGCCAGGGTCTTTCTAACGCTTCCTGAGCCATTATGGTCATAATGTTTCTTCAGGCTGTCGTGTCAATACATTTGAGACACTGAACATGTCAAAACCACATAAAATCTTTATTAAGGTGAAATTAAATGAGCAAGCCCAAATCACTAACTTAAATGGATATTATCCTTCAAGGATGGCAGACCTAAAAAAACAGACACAGCTGAAAAATCCAGGGCACTCAAAGTCAGGATTAAATTAATGAGAAACTCAAACTTTTGCCACAGAGCCTGGGCAGGAGGAATTTAGGCGGATGGGAACTGCTGTTACGGTGCTCTGGACACCTGTCCATTGTTTTTATTGCAGCATTGGCCTGAGCTAAAGAAGTGCAGCGAATCTGGGGCAGGCAGGAGGAAAACAGTTATTGGCACGAATATTCAGTCTCCTTCCACTTAACGAATTAACCCAGATTGAACCAAAGAAAACAACAAAAATGTTTACTTATTTGCATATGGTCTGAGGTGACAGTGCACAGGGCTGTGCAGGGTGGCTCCGGGATGCATGGCACCCCCTGTGGAGCGTGTATGGGTTTTGCAAGGGAGGGAATGGAAGGAGTCTTTTTACCCTGCCCGGTTAAATACGACTTGACAGCCTCCATCCCTCCCTGCCATGCGGCGCGGCGCCCACTGCAGCAGGGCTGCGCACACAAGCAAGCGCACGGCAAAAATCAGAGGAAATCAGAGCGGCGAAGGTTAGGAGGCAAAGCATCCCACTGCTCCGCTGCCTGCGGGACAGCATCTCCCTGCACCCCAAAGTGGCTTTTACCCCCTCTGCCTTCCTGGGGTTGCTTTAGGAGGTGATACTCTCAGGTACCCGTCAGGCAGCGGCGGGTGTTGGGCTGGGGCTCGCAGGTCCTTGGCCACGCATGAGCAGCCATGCCCCGGGGCTGCGAGGGAGCCTGTGCTCTGGCAAGGACCAGGGTGGGAAAGATAATTAAACCCCAGCAAAAAGGAGGAGATGATGCGCTGGGCTGGGAGAGCAGCCTGACCCCAGGCACCCTGCTCTTGGGGTGTCTTTTGCAAAGTCTCCTGCTGCAGAGAGTCGGCCTGACCACAGGGCCATCCTTGTGCTGTATCGCCCAGGTGGGTGTCTTTCTTCTCCCAAACTCTCTCAAGCACTTTTGGACCCTGCAAAGACACCGGCGCCGTGCTCATGCAGAGAAGATGGCTGTAGGACAACAGGGTGCTTTTGGCTCGGTGCCTGACGCCAGCCACCCTCCTCCCAACCATGCACAGGGGCTGCAGAATCAGGTATTTTCACCCGCCAAAAGGAGACCGTTAGAGGACAAGCAGGACACATGAGAGCTGCCAGGACCCCGGGAAAGGAAAGCTACAGCTCGCGCCCCACTCGCCTTCCTGGTGCCCTTGGTGGTGGTGGAGCATGCCGGAGCACAGGTCATCTCAGCAGCAAGGTGCTCGTGCTGCTGTGTGCTGGATGTGAGCTCCCAAGAGGGTAAAATTCAGCTCGAGGCAGCAAGACGGATGGAGGTACTGCAGGTACCACGAGGCTGTTGGGACACAAAAGCCAGGGCCAAGCTCTTCTCACAAGCAGTGTCAGGCATGCAGCAGCTCCAGCCCATTGCTGCCTCTTCATCCAAACGTTTGGCAGGGGGACAGGACCCAGATGGATTTGTCTGGGCTCGATGCTTCGCGCCAGCCTGGTATGGCTTGCTTTGCTCCGCTTACTTGTGAGCTCTTGTTTTGCAGTTCTGCAACGCTTGGGAAGTGGATGGGTTCAGTCTGGCCCATCCCCACTGCCCAGGGAGCGATCACAAATCTTCTATGGCTGTGCAGAGCTGGGACAATTTGTTGCCCTTCGGGACCAGCCTGGCAGGAAGGCTCAGAGAGGCTCGGGTTTTGTATCTCCAGAGAATGCCATTGCTCTGGTGTAGCCCTGCAAGCTACGGGGTGGACATGGCTCCTCCAGAGGCTGTTGCTTGGTTTGGAAGGAGGCGTTCAGCTCAGCGCTGCCCGGTGACTTGGTACCTGGTAGGACAACACCAGTTGGGCCCCTGAAGCATCACCAGCTCTCCCTGCCAAGGGCAAGGGCTCCTTTGTGCCCATGGCCTGTTTTCGAATGGCAGTGAGCGATGCCACCCCCGTGGGTTTCCCACTGGAGGGCTGGGAATTTGCATCCCTTCTTCTGCATTATTGTGCTGCCTTCGCTTCAGCAGGTGGGAGTCTATAGCTTGCCAGGATGATTTTGTGTTTCACAAAGGAGCCCTTTGCCCACACACCTTCTCAGCAGAAAGCTGAAAAATCGCTCGGTTCCAGCCTATTTGGTTTTAATTGTTGCCTTTAGTTCTCATTGCCCGCAGCAAAATATCACCTTCCCCTAACAAACAGCCAGGCTGGGAGCCAGTCACCCTGCACACCCATTGCCACCATGACCACCATGCCGTCCCTCCTGCCAGTCCCACGGGGCTGCCGGGGGTCTTGTCTCTGCTGGGCAGGGCTGGATTTGGGGGAGGAGGCGGCAGCATTGACCTCAAGGAGCACCGGGCGAGGAACTGTCGCAGTGTTCCCATCACTGTGCTGTCTCCGAGGTCTTTGCTGGCTGCGCTGGCTCTGCGCGATGCTCGCAGACACTTGCTGCGCTGCCTTTCCCAGCGAGTTTGCCTCTCCCCTGCTTTCCCAGCCTTCCTCCGCGGCGGCTGTGGAGGGGCCAGCTCCTAACGCTCGCTTTCAAGATGGCTTTGAAAAGAAAGGGTTGTGTTGCTGAGTGAGAAACACGATGCACACAGAGCCCCTGGGGAATGTCGAACAGCAGAAGATGAGAGAAGCCTCTCCTCCCTCCCTTCCCCACCGAGCAGGCTTGGAGCTCCAGCGAGCTCAGGTGTCTTACGGGAGCGATGCAGTGCACCGCATCCCGGGCGAGCATCGTCTCCAGGACCTCCCCTCCCAGTCCCGCTCCTAACGGGGGGAGGGGGGCTCAGGGCAGCCCTTCTCCACAGACACCCCTCGCCGCAACCACAACAACCCCGTGTCACCAGCAGAAAGCAGGGCCTTGCAGCCTCAGGGCTGTGGGGACTCCTAAACCCTCTCAGAGGTTATGGCACCGGTAGGATAAAGCACTATTCCCTTTCCATGCAGGTTCTATCCAGGGAGCACAACCAGCAATCCCCTCGGAGCAACCTCAGCAGCAGATAAGGCTCAAGGGAACACAAACTGGCCGAGCCGGCACGTCCCAGCCTCGGGCTGCACAGCACCGCACCAGAGCCGGCAGCACCGCACTTCCAGCACCTGCAGGTTTTCCTCCGCCCAATGCTGGGGAAGAGCTGTAAAACAAAGGCTCATAAATTAATTACCTCAAAGAGCAGCAGAATGTTATTAGATACTCGGGAGTTAATTGTACCGGTGTTAATCGCATGTATTTTAACGGCACCAGTAGAGATGTAATATGTAATTCCATAGGTATTCCAGAATAATTTAGCAATTTAATTAATTTCTGCTAATACCCTTTAAATCACCTGCCCTCTTCCTCTCATGTTCTCTGAGGGAAAAGAGGAAGAAACTTTTCCAGTTGGCAAAATCTACTGCAAACTCACTTTTGTTGGCAAAGATACCGTTTCATTTCTCAGCAGATTTATTCCCGGTAGAGAACCGCCCCCCAAAGTCATCCCTGGGTGACAGGGGGGCCAAGGAGAGTTTGTCAGGGCTGTGATTGGCTGGTCCTAAATTTGGAAGGCTGGATCAGGGCTGGGTGAAATGTTTTGGACAGAGCATGATGGGCTGAAAAGATGGAGACTAAAATGATTTGTGGATTTAGGTCAAATTCGGTAAGCAGAGCCAGGAGAAAAAGTGGAAGAGAAATGTAAACAGCATCAGGCATTTTATTCCGTCTCCTCAAAATGAAATGTTTGGTTTAGAAAAAGCAAAACCATCCCAGTTCAGCATGTTTGAGATGCAGCTTTTCTGCTTTTCTCCCTTGTGCCTCCTCCCAAGTGAAGGCAGCTGAGAGATGCCCAACCCCTGGGGCAGCATTTCAGCTGGAAAAAAAAATGACTTATTTGCTTTCTGCGCCCACCGCTCGATGAGTGCAGGGCACAGCACCTCGGGACAGCACTTGTCATTCCAGAGAGGTGGATACAGGAGGAGACAAGTGATTTGGGCCATATGGGAGCTGCTCCCCAAGCTGCCCCCCTCCCTCCCCGTGCTGGCCAAAAAGAGACCACCAGAAGCCATTGCTCTCATGGGGCTTTTATTGTCCGGCTGGCCCTCGCCTCCCATCCTGCTGCCCGTGGCCGGCCGAGCCCCTCACCACCACACGTGCCGGCGGAGGAGACCCCCCCCAGTGCCCAGCCCCGAGCCCAGCCGCCTGCCTGGGGCAGCGCATCCTTCCCAGCTCTTTTTTGGGTTGGGTTGTTTTTTGTTGTGTTGTTGTTTTTTTTTTTTTAATTCTGAAATATTTTATTTTAAAAAATATAGTAGCTGTGGAAAGCAGCCCTCTTTATAAACGCTCGATGCCAGAGTGAAATGCATCGTCGCCATCCTTATTACTAAGCCCTCCTGAGTGCCTGCAGCAGCGCCGGCGGGGCCAGGGCGGCTGCACCGGCTGCTGCAGGCAGGGAGACTTGCAACGGTGCAGGGGGATATATATATATAGAGAGAGAGACCCTTCTAAAAATAGAAATATTGTGCTGAGTTGTTTGGAGTGAATGAAATACATAAAACACCAGCATTAGATTAGTTTTAGCTCATCAAACGTTGCTCCCAGCAGAGTCGGCACAGTGCGCTGGTGGAGGCGCAGTCCCCCTCGTCCTGGGGCCGGGGATACATGCTGACCTCCCCCCCCGGCCCCACTCCCCGCCGCAGGGCTTGCTGCTCTCTCCAACCACTGACCACAAGGACACCAGCCCCTGGGTCAGCCCAGGAGCCCCCGGGAGCCTTTATAAATAGGAAACTGTAAACACAACCATTGGAGATAAGAGACATCTACGATCACAGGGTTTACTGGTTTAAACGTCCCACCCTCCCCTCCCCCAACCTGTACACCTATGCCCCTGTCCCCGCTCCATAAAAAGGTCTCCGGTAACAAAATCTTCGTTCCAGGCTTGGACTAAAGGTGCAGTGCTTAAGGAGTAAAAAGGGATGTTGCAACCTTAGTGGTCTTTGCTTGGGAGAGGAGAAGTTGACGGGGGCCGGGGGGGAGAGAGGGGGTTAGCTGGTTCAGGTCCTTTGCAAGTTCATTTGGTTTGTCTGGAGGACTCCTAGGGTTATACCTGAGATGAAGACGTCTAGGGGACACTCCATAGCTCAATTAAAACATGGTTGGTGTTTTGTGCCTAGAAGAGCTCTCGCTGCTGGGATTTGTCCCTTGCGCTCGCCCCACGCAGCAAGATAGCAGCATCCTTCCTCCGCTCGGCACAGGACTATCTGAACCAATGCTCGGCTGGGGGTCATCCCTCATGTGTCGAGGATTTCGCTGGTGGGCGACGGCTCATGGGGGATTCCCTGTACGCTGTGGATGGTCTGGTTGTGGGAGAGGGAGTTCTGCTGCAGCTCCAGGGCAATGGCATTTTGGGGGAACTCCTTCACCTGCCGCTTGTACTCAAGGAAGGTGCACGCCTTGGTGGCTATCGCAATGATATTCTTGCCAATAAAGATGGTGGAGACCCTGCTGTCCTGGAACAAGACCATGTTGATGGCCCGGATGAAGATGGTGACAATGTTAATGGTGACCAGGCTGAGGACGGGGTAGAGCATCATTTTTTGTGGGGCAATGTGCTCCCCTTGCATGCTGATCTCACTGAGGGACACGCAAGGCAGGATCAGGAGGAGTATGTAGCAGTAGAAGAACATGAGCCCCTCCGCCCAGATGGGCAGGCCGGTCCTGTGCGGCTCCCACAGGTTGGCCTGGATGTCCAAGATATCCAGCAGGTCGAGGGCCACCCAGAAGAGGCGCCCCCGCAAGTCCTCTTTCTTCCGAAAGGTCCGTATGTACTCCATGCTGTCCAAGGCCACCAGCACCAGGTAGAGCCCTGGCACGCAGATGGAGAGGAGCAGGGTCAGGGCTTTCCTGGCCACTGTCTCCAGGTTCTTCTTGTCCGCTTTGTAATTCTGAAAGATGAAATACAGCTTGATCTCCAGCACGAAGATGTAGAGGAACCACAGGATCATGGCGTAGCCCCTCTTGGCCGTCTTCACCTCCGCCCCCACCCACACCGCCACATAGCGCAGCACGATGAGGAAGCAGATGTCCCCCACCAGCACGATGATGCAGACGCCGATCTTACGCGGGCCCTGGTTCTGCTCTACCAGGTAGGCGTCCATGAAGGCCATGCTGGTCATGATGACGATGGTGGTCAGACAGACATGGCGCTTGTCAGGTGGCGGCAGCACCATGGTGAGACGAGCGGCCCTCCCTCCGCGCTGGCACTAGGGGAGCAGTCCCACCAGCAGGGCACGGGACGACATCCGCAGCGAGCCCAGGGACCAAGGGGGCTGCTCCGTCCCCCAACCCCAGGAAGAGGTCCCCACAGGTGCTCAGCTGGCAGCCCCTCTCTCCTGGAGCTGTGGGCTGCCCCTGCAGACCCTGTCTCCAGCTCTTCACCCCTTGCTGGTTGTGCCCTCCAAGCACCACGGCTCTGTCCTCACTCCTGAGCTGGCCAAACAGCCCAGCCTGAGGCACCCTCTGCCACCAGCACCCAGGACTTAGAGAGGTGCAGGGCCTCCTGGAGGGATGTCACTCCTCCGTGGCAGGTCCCACATCGTTGTCAGGCTTTCCAGCGATCCTACGGCACTAATGCACCTCCAGGCTCAGAGGCCCAAATCCCGGTACAGATCTCTGGAGACGCAGTAGGTGACTGGGCAGCAGGCAGACCTGGCCAGCAGGGCAGGAAGGGGAGTTCTCCTTTTCCCGGCAAGACCTCTCGCTCCTCCGGAGTCTGGGGGGGTCCCGCTGTGTCCTCACGAGGAGCCACCTTCACACCTATCCCCACGGGGCTGTGCTGTGCTCCTGCTGCTCCCAGCTGTACACGCATCCCTCCATCCCTGGAAAAGATAGTAGAGAAGGAGCATTAGGGTCCCTCCGGGTGCCAGCCATGGGACGGCAAGGATGACAGCCCCCCTCAGCTCCCACCACACCGCAGCTTGAGCTGGACTCCACCAGGTACTGTCTCACCACCAGGGCACCCACCACCATGCCCTGTGCGTGGCGTGATGCAGAACAGCTTTTTATTGAGGTGGTACGCAGCCTAGGGTGTCCTGCATGGAAACAACAGCGTACTGCCCTTACACAGCCACTCTCCATCCAAAACTCCTCAGCAAGCTCAAGCCCTGGGTGCTCCTGCAGAGAAAGCGGGAGCACAACCCAGGTGGAGACAGGGCTGCCAGACCCACAGCTGCAGCAGGGGAGGGGGGTAAAGAAGCTTCCAGGGTGTGGGGCACGTCCCTCCTGGAGGAGGGCTGAGGTTAGGGCTGGCACATGGGGCTTGGGGTGTCCCCGGCAGGGGAGGGGGTAGCAAAGCTGTCCCTGGGGCGGCATGAGGTCCCAGCAGCTTTCTGGCCTGGCTCAGCTGCTCATGGCCGCAGCTCCTTCCCACCATGCTGCACTTGAGTAATTCATGTGTTAATCTGTTCTGCACCCGGACCAAACTCCTGGGAAGTGAACAGGTCCCATTGCACTCGAGCACTATCACACTGCTCACACACAGTGGAGGAGCTACAATAACAACCACAGTCAGATATGCCGACCCCATGCCATGTGACAGCTAGCCCTACGTCCGTAGCAGCTCCCTGGGAGGAAAGCGCTTGACGCCACTGACCCCCCCTACAGATCACCCCATCTCATCCTGTGGACACTGGTTGCTGTGGTCATGTCTGCCCGCGGATCCCCATCTCTCACGCAACCCGCGCTTCACCAGCCCTCAGCACCACGTGCCTGCACGAGCTCTGGTGGAAATGACCACCCTGGAGATAACCTCGCCTGAGTGACGCAGCCAGGCTGCTGGGGGTCGGGGAGCACTCCTAACCTGTCCCGCCAGGGTTAGGCTGAACCTAGACCTGGATTTGGAGGGCTCGTGAAGGTGCTGAGCTGAACCCCGCACATGCATGAAGTTTGGCTGCCCATCCCTTGGGGCCGGGGGACCTCCCTGCTTCCAGAAAGGGGCCCAGGACCCGGGGAGAGCCCCTGGAGCTGTCAGAGGGACTTGGTGCCAAAGCCCACCCAGGACTCGGTGGCACTGCTTCTGCTCCCCACCGGCTGGTTTAACAAGCACACGTGCAAACGGGGGCTCTCATCTTTTAGGGAGAGAGGCAGAGGTGGAGAAAACTGGCATGTTAAAATAATTTCTGAATTAATTGCTCAGAAAGAAGCCGAAGAGCCCAGGGGGATTCACTAGTACCCCTAAACGGTGCTTCCCAGGCAAGGCATTCGCCACAGCCCCGCTCTCACCAGTGCGGCTCTCTGCGATGCCTTGTAGCTGCCGTTTAGCGCTTCAATTTGTTCTTTCTTGAGGTTTCAGATAAAAATATACAGTCACTGCTGTAACTGCTTTTAAAATCGTGCCAAGTTTTACAGGGGATTTATAGCCAAGGATGGATAATTCCAGATAAATTAGGTCTTTCAGGAGAGAATGGTGGTTTTTTTTTCTTCTCCCCCTTAAGTATTTATGCCTTCAAAAGACAGCGGTTATTTAAAGGGCAGTGGGTGCATCACAGCACGTTAAGGTTAGGAAGCAGCTTGCTGGTAAATCATGCCCCTCTGCCCCTGTGCGCTACATGTGTGGAAGCTGGGGGAAGGCACACGCTCCCGGCCCGAGCCACCCTCACGCCTACGCGAAAGCACACAGAAAAACTCTGCCCTGCCTCCCCACGAATACCCAGGGCACCGGACGATATTCATTCACGGTGTTTACAACAGCAGTGAACAAGTCTTTCACCACCGGCGCCGAGCAGATCGTTTTCAGCAAAAAAAAAAAAAAAAAATACCCTCAAAAGGTGGATTCTTCCCTCCCGTCTGCCCCCGAATGATTTTGTGGCAGCTTGGGATGGGTTTGATAAACATGTTCATTTGCTGCGGTGACCTTTCGGAGTGGAGGAAGGGGATTGCGGGGCTGAGCTGAATCACAGCTTTCGAGTGCTGTTTTTCTCTCGGGTTAAATCTGGTATTACCCAGGGCAAGCACCTCTCCTGCCTTTTGCAAATAGTTTCCATGTATTTGCTGCAGTGCAAGCTCTTCTTCTTATTTTCCAGCTGTACAATAGCTGGTATTTTCCCCACCTCTTGCATCCCTGGTACTATATGGAAATACAGAGGTCTCTGCCTATCCGTGGAGCAGAGCCTGGCAGTTAGAGCAATGCGTGACCATCCTATCAAGAAGTGGGGATGTAAAACTCTCCTCGGAGAACTATTAAAAAAAAATCAAGTAGTTTTTAAACAACCATTACTCTAGGAAATCCGGATTCATAATTTTTAAATGACTGCATTGGACAGTACATTCCGAAACCGCTTGAGAAACGTGCTGGATACACAAGAAAATGAGCACATCCAATAGCCACAAGAGCATATCTGAGGCAAATATTTGTTTAGAAAAGGATTCACAAAATTTTTCTTCCTGCAGGAATTCTCGTAAATAAAAGGCAGCTCACCTGACCATAATGAGCTCACAGTGTTACAGATGCCAGCCAGCCAGGCTGGCGGCTTCCTACGGGAAGGGATCTAGCAGCCTTTCCATCCCGCTCGGTGCCAGGGCTCCCGTGATCAGGTATTGCAGCGATGCCTCAGTCTTGGCGACTACGGGATTCCTTACTGGGACAAAATTCAATCCATAATCGCATATTCTCTACCACTATCCTGTGCAAACAGCTCCGTCGCTTGCATCGGAGCGAGCAAGTGCACTCAACAACACCCAGAGCAGCTCGTGATCAGGTGGTGAGACACAGCCCAAGGGCAGTGTCCAGTTCCAGTGAGGATTGGAAGCACGGCACAAGGACATGCAGCAGCACCATGTCCCCTCTCCTTGGGGGACACCCCATTTTCCAGCCCAGTCTGCCCCTTCTCAGCATCTCTGCAGGGCAAGGAGAGGCTGCGGCGGGAATGTGGGGGGACTGTGATTTCCTGGAGAGGCTCAGGGGTCCTGCAGATGGGTCCAAACCCAACTGAAGTGCAGGGTTTGCACTCTCATCCCTGCCCTGCTTCCTCTGGTGCCGAAGGAAAACCAAAGCAGAGGTATAGCCAGCCGCTGCCCTTATTACTCCGGTGCCCCTGCGCTGGCTGTGGAGTTATTTCTTGGTCTTGTACCTGTTTTTCCCAGCCCTCCCGGCTGCTATAAAGCACCTGTGGTTACCCGAGGACGTGCGGTCACAGCCTTGCTACACCAGGCGGTTTGGAAGAAAATTAAACTGTGCTTTCCACCGTGACGCCAGTGGCTCATTGCGGTGTGATTAATTACCACTAGCTCCGCCATTACCCACGTCCGCAACCTGCAGCTGCCCATCACCGGTGCCCTCCCGCATCCTCTCCCGCCTCTGCTTGCCGCTCGTGCCCAGCATCACCTGGGATGGCACCAGGCACCGCATCCGAGGGCTGTGTGTGTGTAGGGAGCCGCCGGCACCCCCCGTGCACCCGCACAAACCGCATCTCCCAGGTCCAGGGAGCAAGCGGCCGCAGGCAAGCCTGGAGGGCTAGTGGAGCCACTGTCAAAACACAGCCTCATTAATGCCAGCCGGCCCTTCCCGAACCCCGGCTCTATCTGGCAAATTAGTTTAAATGATTTAACTGATTCAAATTCTGTCTATAAAAAAAAGAGGGAGCGAGCCAGGCAAAAGCATACACAACGCGCTTCCCAGGTAGTTAGGATGCCGCATTGCTTAAAACTCCATTTGCACTTTAATTGCTTTGATTTATTCCAGCTTTCCTGGGTGTAAATCCAAAAGTCCCCTTCACTGAGTCCTTCAGCCCTCTTTGAAGAGCTGCTGCTCCACAAAGCCCCTTCCCCAGCCGGCAGTGCCCACCCCACCATGCTCTGTGTCACGGCACCGTCCCCAGCGTGGGGCAGGACGGGGCGATGGGGATGGCCACCTTTTCCCAGGAGCCAAAGCCGGCTGCGGCAGGAGCCGCCCGGGCAATGGCATGGCTCACCGGCAGCCGGCTGCGCTTCGGGGAGCAACTGAATAACAGTCCAGCGACCTGCTCTCGGCAGAGGTCAGGGCTGGGAAGCGGCTGCTAATTGCTTACGCTTTTTGTCACCCACTGAATTATGTGCGAGCTCGGCGCACCACTGCAAGGATGGGGTTTACAGGGAGAGCATCCTCTCCTCTGACTGAGGAACTATAAATCATGTCGTCTCCCCTGCCGCTGCATTTTCCTGCCTCACCTTGCTGAAAATCGGTGCCGGTGGGTGTCTCGTTCAGCCTCACTGAACTGCGTGCTGGGATTTCACCTCTGTGTGTCCCCCCCTGGCTCCCACGGCAGTCCCTGGGGACTGACAGAGGTGGGGATGCTCATACCCCGCGAAATGGGGAAGATTTTTTCTGGGCAGCGGCTGTGCCCTGCCTCCTCTGAAGCAGTGCTGGCATCTCAAGTGCATCCTGTCAAGGAAATGAGATTGAGGAAGATTTTTCCGGACCCTGCCCACTAATTGTGTCTGAAGGAGGAAACAGCCCACTTGCTAATGATTACAGATAATTTACCGTGTAGGCACATCGAGAAATAGGGAAATATCTGCAAACTGTTCCCAGAACCTGCCCAAAATAAACAGTGCAGCAGGGCTGGCAGCTCAAACCAGCTCTTGCTTGTACCAGTGAGGGCATCCACTGCGCTCTCATGCTGCAAACCCCTCATTTCCCTCAGGGGGTTCATTTCTGCCCCCTTTCCCAAAAAGAAACCCAAGCGGAAAGTATCAGACCTGTTGCCTGAATAGGAAAAAAAATAAAACCACTCTCTCGATCCTATCATTTTTGTGATGGGATGGGAACTGCTGCTTGCCCAAAGCAGAGCCCTGCGCGGGATGGATGGACTTTTGTGTTCGCAGCCCTGTCCCCCTGTAGCCATCCTGGCCAGGGCTCTCCCACCAACGCAGGCGGCTGGAGCTGCTGGGAACATCTCCCCATCCACAAACATGCTGAGTCTGATGATACTTGACAGTTGTGTCAAAAAAAAAAAAAAAAAAAAAAAGGCTTTTGAGATATTTTGGGTGTTTAAACATAGTGTTTAGAGAAGGTAAATGATTCATTTTGACTTGTACATAAAATGTGCAATTATACTACTGTGTTTTGACACTACCAAAACAATTTACCATTTTCCCAGGAAAAAAAACGTGCTGTTTCTGTAGAGGAATTCCTTGGTGTTTCCAAGTCGGGTGGATTTGTCAAGATTTCATTCTGATCTGGACCAAACCCCAGATTTAAGTGTCAAAATCCCCCACGGTTTGTTGGTTTGGGCATGTGACACAGGGTATGTGTTTGGCAAACGTCTGGTTGCGTGCGTTTGCCATTGCGGGAGTTGCACGTGGAGCTCGGTGCCCCTGGCTGGTCCTGCTCGCAGAGGTGTCCCCATCCCCTTCTCCCTACTGCAGTCTCCCTGCACCCTCTGCTTACCCCTTAGCAGAGCTTTCCCCACTGGTCCTGTGGCTTTTCCTCTCTCTCCTGCCTCGAGGGTCCCTCTGAGCCTGCCTCACCCATAGAGACCTGCTCCTCTCCCATCAGCATCTTCCCTGTCCCACTGCCCTCCCTGCTCCCCTCCCATCCCGGTGCTCCTGCAAACACTGTGGCCGACATTGGCTTTCCCGGCCGTGATACAGCCTGCCCCTGCCAGGGGAATATCACCCAGGAATACTCTTGCCTGTCTTTTGCTGTTGTTGTTGTTGTTTTCCAGACCGTATCTCCACTTCTTCAAGATGCTGTTGGATTTTAAGTGTTTCCTCCAGCACACTCCCAGCCCACCCCACCCCACAGCGGGCCATCAGTAGATGGAACCAACACCCTTGCTGGTCCCCTAGCCAGGTCATCGGTGACAGTTCCAGTTCCCCAAGCAGGACCCATCCCCTGCCTGGGAAAATATTTTGCTTTCGGCTAAAGGAGCCATGCCATCCTTGTGCTGGGGGCGAAGCATGTCACGCAGGTGACCGGGCACTCGATGTATGGGAGCTCTCCTCCCCCAACCACCACACGGTTGACAGCGCACCTGCCACTTGCATTTGCACAAGTCATCGAACTAAAATACAGCAAAACACCACCAACTTTGACCTCTGCTGGTACCTTCCTGGATAGATAGGCCTAAGACAACTGGCCACCAAGTTTCACCTGCAAGCAAAGCCTTGAGATGGGATTTTCTCTGTGTTACAAATAGGCATAAATGCAAACACCAGGACCAAGCTAGGCCAGGAGCATAAAACTTGGATCCGATTTGGGTAGCTTGAGGCTGTACTTTTGTGTGTGAAGCACTGCCAGGTCCTCAAATAACCTCGCACTGTCAGAATTAGGGGAAAGGAAAACGTGGAGCCAGCACACAGCCCTCACACGGATGCTTTCCCCACTGCCTGCTGTAAACCCTCATCAACGGAGGATGGAAAAGCTTCCTGGCTCTTGCTCATCCTTGTCCTCCCTCTCCTGGGTGCTGGCAGGGAGGCACAAATCCCAAATTTTCCTGGGAGCGGTGCTCCCAGCACCCTCACCCAACGCACCCGCGTGCTTTCAGCTCTGCTCTGGCAGCATCAGGTGCCTGAAAGCCAAGCAGCTCTGGCAGCCCCTCGTCTCATCTAGGCGTGATTGAGAGGGAGTGAGCTAATTAACAGAAAATGGAAGGTGGTGTGTGAAGCTATAAATAGGAGAGTGCTGGGAGTTTCCTGCTGCTAGAAGTATGCTTGCAGGGGAGGGGGCTGCTGGGAGCTCTGGGCTTTGGGGCAGAACTCCAGAAACCTCCCAGGGAAGACGAGTGTGAGCTCTGTAGGTATTTCCTACCTACACGAGGCAGCACTTAGACAGGGATGGTTTTGCAGAAGATGGCTGAAGGGATGAGAGGCTGGCTCACAGGCTCTCCTCTTCTAGAGACATGAGCAGGGAGGCAACTGATGGTTTCTCTGACCCGAGGCCAGACTAAAGGCAGTAGGTGAGGGACCTATCTTCCTACCTTGTCCCTCACCCACACAGTGCACGGAAAGGTTGTGGGCAGCAAGTGCCTGATGGATATAAACCAGGGCAAGCTCAAAAGGGAAGAGCTGGGAGAGCAGAGGGGTCTGACTCTCAAACTGCAGTTCTGGAGACCCCTGCTATTTGATGCTGAAGGTATGGAGCACATTCTGGACTCAACAGCTTTTGGGAGGTGCTGTGCCAGCTCCCATGGGAAGGGTGCTAGGGTAGAAGGACAGCAAGAATGACTGCGTGTGTCCTGCTGCCATGAGAAAGCTTCCCCCTTGTCTCTCCAAGCGAGCAGAGGGCCCGGGTGCTCAAGGAGAGGAATTCACTTCAGCATCGCGTAGATGGGGAAGCACCTCTGGAGGGGGACCAGCTCACCCGCCAGCCCTGAGAGACAGCTCCTGGACAAAGCAAGGGGGGATCTCTGCCCTCTCTGGGAGCTCCCTCGGGCTCATCCCTGCTGCCAGGCTGTGGTGGCACGTTGCAGCCGGGCAGCAATTGGAGAGAAATAATTACACCCCTGTTATTCCCTCTCTGCCCTGAGCACAGGGTTAGCGGAGGTGGGATGAGCCGGGCAGTATGCAGAGCATGAGACGGGCAGTCTGCTGCTGCTGCCATCAGTCTGGCCTTTGATTAAGAGTGATTGTTCTATTGTTAATTAACACAAGGCAGCTGCTGGCCACTCTGGTGGGATGGAGGAGCAGAGCCCAGCGATGGCGATAAAACAAGAGCACGTCTGCTGGCTCCCGCTGAGCCTGGCAAAGCTGCCCTCTCCTCTGCTGTGCACCCGGGCTGCATGTGATGCCCTCTCCAAACCTCACCGGGGACCTCACCCCCTCCTGTGATGCCAGGATTCAGCTGCTGTGTGAACCAGTGGCAGAGATGGACAACTCGGGTAACCCCTGGGGTAATTTTGCTGCTGTCTGTTCTCCCAAACCACCTTGAGATGGAGCTACTGACAATGCCTGACGGGTTCCCGCAGGGTTTATTTCCCATCTACTCCTCAGAGGAGGCCTTCCAGAGACAGAGCCTCTCCTGTGACAACAGGTCTCATCCTCTGGTGACGCTTGGCATGCTGCTGCTCACCCAGGTCTAAGGCAGCCATCTGCCCTGCACAGGGTGACAGGCTCTCCAGAGGAACAGGCGTGAAGCTGCTCAGCCTGTTGCATTTGCAGCTGAGCCAGCATGAGGCAAGAAGGCACCTCAGCTATTTTTGCTCCCTGGTGACTTGTGAGCAGGGATCATGGCAGGCACGAACGTTCCCCAGCAAAAGCTTTACCATGAGCGTTGTGTCTTTGCTGAGTTCCAGTGCAGCAAAGCTCACCTCAAACCCCAGCAATGCAGGGACAGCGTGCAAGAGAGCACTGGTTGGTGATTTGCAAAATCAAGGGACCTTTGCCTTGCCACACATTTGGTGAATTTATTTTGGCAAGGCTGCTCCAATATTAATTATTGATAGCAATAGCTCACCGCCAGTTGTCACGAAATCTTAGCAGGACAAGAATTCCCAGTGGCACATCCTCCAGCAGACAGCTATTAACTTGTCTGGTCTTAAATCAGGGTTGACTCATGGTAGGGGGTTGGTGGTGCCACAGAGCGGGAGATGGGCCTCAGTGGATTCTGCTCTACGCTTGTTCTCCATCACTTAAGCCCACGCCACCGCCAGATCCTTCTGGAACAGGCGCTCTGCAGGACAGGGTGCTGGTGGGTCGTGATGTTTGCTCGGAGAAGGAGGACAGCAGGCAGATGTGGTTGGCCCTCCACACAGACACTGAGCTCAGCGTCACTGTCCCCATGCTGTGCATGCCCCAGCCTCTGGGGTGGGGGCAATAGTGGCATCTGCTGCTCTGACATCGCTTGGGAGATAAACATTGCACCCATTTCAACGCAGTGCAAGAAAAATAATGCCAGCCCAGAGGTCGCCAGGGAGACATTTCTCTTCCTCTCGTTTCCAGCCTTCCTTCTACCAGCCATCTAATACATCTAATAAAATCTGTCTTGCTGGTGTCTAATTCAATTCCAGCATCCCGAGACCAGACTTCTTATATCACTCACAGACCTAACCAGCTACATCCTTGGCATATGAGCCACGCCAAGGGGTTGCTACAGGCTACTCCAGAAGAGAGCAATTACCTGGGATCAGAACTCGCTCTCCCAATCAATTATATGTTTATAGGTTTTCCTTAGGTCACACATACTTGAATTATTTAGATGCTTGAACGCCATGGTCAGAAGCAGCTGACGACTTCTAGACTGAAGTCTGGGCACTAAATGAGGTGCCTTGTATTTCATCTCGAGGACAACTCTCCACAGCACCTCCTGTTTATACCCTCATGCAGTGTGTTCAGCCTAATGCTATCTCCAGCAAGGAGCTGGGCTTTGAATCCTGCTCTAAAGGCAAAAGACTTCCAAGGTCACATGGAGAGCCATGACCAAGCCTAGCTCCTCAGATTTGCTCCAGCACCTGGAGGCATGGGGGCAGGAAGGTGGCTCTGCTTCATGGAGCATTTTCTGGTCCGTGGCCCTGGTGGCTGCAGGCTCACATTCCAGGAGAATTTGGGAGCCTCACAGAGTCAGGGCTGCAAATGTCCTGACCTGATCTTTGGAGACTTTGCCTCCTCCAAAGGAGGCAGTGTCTGCTCCTGGGATCATGAGCACCCAGGTAGACGATGTGTGACTCAGACAGACTGATTCATACTCTTCTGAGCTCCCAGCCATTTGATGAAGGCTTCTGGTTTCGTCATCTTCTCAAGGAGGATCACCCATGCTGTGTCACATACTGCTAATGACCTACTGCACAGCTCCCAGTAGGAAGGATTTGTGTTTCCACAGTGCTGCCCTCCCAGAGCTCCTCCACCCACATCCCAGGCAGTGACAGAGGGATGCTCCATTGCTCCAAACCGCTCAGGAGCCAGACCTGAGAGGTGCTGGGAAATGCCGCAGCCCCTTGTGTGGGCACCAGCTGGCACACAGCTGGGAAGGGGTCAGGGTGGCAGGGGCATGCACGTGCCAGGAAATTTGAAGTAATAGCCTGTATATCTCAATCAGGATCTCTGGTACCCTCTACTTTGCATCCATCCTGTGGCATCAGCCAGTCGGGGACACTTCCATACACCTCATCTAGCTCCAGCCACTAGTGTCCCAGGCAAAACACCCACATGGCGCCCCTGTAGGGGTCTGAGCTGAGAGTTAGGCAGCACCCCATCGTGCGGGAGGTATATGCTGCTTGTTTGGCCTGGGGCTTGTTTGGATTGAGCTGTTCATTTGCATGAGTTGTTGCTTTTTCAGGCTTTTTTTGCTAATGAAATTCCTTCCCCCCCTGCAAAAAAAAAAACCAAAAACCTTCATTAAAAAAAGAAAAAAAGAATATCCAAGTCATCAATCTTTGTTGAGGATCTGTGCTCATTGGGGCAGGAGCCCCAAACCCGGCAGTGCCGAAACTCCTCAGGGTCCCGGCTGTCAGGTTCCAGGCAAGGAGGGCGCTTGGCGCGGAAGCTGCGTGGAAATCGGGAGATGCTGCGGCTTCCCCATCCGACAGCGCAAGCAGGCGTCCTCTCCCCCAGGAGGATGTGACAATTTGCTGTGCTGGAGCTCATTGCCAAGGAGATAAAATATTTATGGCCGCTCTCTCTTGCTTCCCGTTTCGAGGCACGGTGACTTATTTGTTACAAATTTACATGCATGTTTAAAGACATCTTTACATTCCTTCTAAGTACAAAAGGTTTATTCCTCCGTGTAACGTTTTGCCAGTCAGAATCAGCCACCCCATCTACCCTGTGCCTGCATTTGTCCCTGGCTTCAGTGCTCATTTTCCTCTTGGTAATGATTATCATTATACTAAGAAAAATGGGTCATTTAGAGCGGTTTCTCCCCAAATGAAAGGCTGTGGGATACAGGATATCATTAAAATTCTAAACCTGACTTCCAACCTCAAAAGCAGCCTCTTGCTATTCGGGCATCTATGCGAAGGGAGGGAAGGAGGGGAGAGGGTACGCAATGAATGTGCTTTGGCCACAAAATGACTTGCTGAGTTCGTGTGGCCTGTGCTGCCGACATCTGCGCTGGCATTAAACGCCCCTGGGCTGAGTCCCTCATTTGCCCAGCGGTGGAGGTTGCCTCCCAGCCAGCACATCCATGGGGCTTGCACTGCACCACGCATGGGACGGCGCTACCAGAGCATGCGATGGGAGTTAATTGCTACCATAAAAAGAGCAATTTAGCTCCTGCCAGGAGGGATGTGGCCGGGTCAGGTCCCCTGGAGAAGGAGAGGCTCGCAGGCTTAAAAGCCTGTGCTTGGACATGGGAAGAAAGCAGGCTGAAGCACTCGGACACAGCATCCTCGCGGGCAGCGCCTGCCTTGTCCTTACACGTTGCTAGGGCTTGAGTAACCCCCATCTGAGGGTGTCAGTGCTGTCCCACAGGCCAGCTGGTCCTGTCATCAGTCCCCTCCGACACCCCCGTCCCCATGACTGCAGGTGCCTAGGGATGGAGGAGACGCTCGCGCGAGGTCTCTCCCCACCTCCTCAGCCCTGGAGCCAGGCTGCCAGCACCAGGGTCCCTGCCAGGCTCCGGGCTGACTCCTGACCTCCTCATTCCTGATGACAGGTAAGTGTGCCCTGTCTGAATTGGGTGCTAGCTTTGTCTGCGACGGGAGTTCTCCCACCCACCCGGTGTGCTCTGCTCCCAGAGCTCCAGCATGCTGCTCCTCCAGAGTCTCGTTTCTGTCTCCTGGTATCCCCAGAAGGGGCTTCAGGGGAAATGTTTGGCTTGGAAAGGCTATGCAACTCCTGTGCGAGCCTGAAATCGTTGTGTACAGAGCTGTAAGGCAAAGCTAATCCATTTTGCAGCTTAGCTGCCTGCTGAAAGATGCTATTTAGAAGTGGGGAACTGCTAACTGTTTTTCTCACCCCTGTGAAATGAAAGGGACAAGGGATATGCAGAGGATGAGAGATGGAGACTGACCCAAAATAGCTAATTTAGAAACATCTTTTAAGAAAGTAGACTTGCCCCAAATTGTCAACTTTTGAAGTAATTTCTTTCTAACTGTGCTCAGAATGGACTAATTTTGCATTCTCTTTTTTCACATTTTAAATCAAAACGCGTACAGAAAGCTCTCTTGCTGCTGATCACAGCCAAGCAAACGCACAGCAGCTAACGCCACGTCTTGCACGTGGGACGCAGGAACAACCACATCAGTCCATCACGGTGACTACATGAAGCAGCTCCACATCACAACATTGACCTCAGGAGGTCACAGCTGTGAGTTACCGTCATGCATCACTTCCAGGCTTGCCATGCTCTCCCCATGCTATGCGGTCCCCAAGCACCCGAAAACTGTGGCAGCTGCAGAGCCTGGTGCCCCGCCGGGGAAGATGGAGGCTGGGGAGCGTGGGTGGGATGCGGAGCACCCCCAGGGTAGGGCAGGGAGAGCAGCTCTCCTCCTCAGGGGCCATGTCTCCGTTAGGGGTGTCTGAACGACAAGTTAGTTTTGGTCCAGTGGACAGGCTGAAAACCCAATATAAATTATTTCTGTTTGACCGCCATTTAATTATTTTCACTTGGGTGTTTGAGCAAAATAAAAAACTGCGAAGAATGGTTAGGAATCAACCTGAGACGCTTTGTTCAGCACCAGAAATACGTCCTTTCTCTCTTTGGAGTTATTTTACCCTTCTCCTCCTCCTCCCCTCCCCTCTGCGGCTAACTTTAGACTAAAGTAGCAAACTCTTTGGACTTTTCACAAACAATAAAGAAAACACCACATTGTGTGCTTTGCCTGAAAACACAGTTCCAGGAGAAGAGGATTTGAACTCCATTCCCAAGTTTGTCAGACAAAGGAAAGAGCAATAAAACCTCCTTCTATCCACTAATGGCCACAGAGCCATCACGCACCTTTGTCCCTTTTCCCCTAGCGGGAGGGAACCTCATCCCTGGGGAAGTGGCAATAAAGTGCAAAATGGATCAGACGTTTCCCATTTTTTCAGAGAATACATGTGAAATGTGGTAAATGTCTTTCTGGCCAGTATTTCTCACTGATTTTTCAACTGTAAGAGGCATGGGAAAATGGGTGTTTGTAGAGCAACAGGCATCCCTCCTGTACAAAACGGGCGATGATGAAAACCTGCTAAGAAAGCAGTAAGAACGGGGGAGGCTGGGGGATTGCTGTGGCTGCACTCGCAATCAGCTTTTATTTGAATTTGCCTTCTGAAACTTGCTTCTGGGTGCGCTCCTGACCTCCCCTAAGCACCACGTGAACACTTTGCACTGATTTTTGCCCCACTGTTTTCCCTCTCCCACCCTTGCTCAGCCTTACCCTTTGCCACCCTCCAGCTGGGCACACCACCACCCTCCCAGAGGGTCTCCCGCAGCCGCAGCCCTCCTTCCTGCCTGATTCTCCTCATCAGGCAGCTGTTTCTCATTAGGATTCCTGGCAGCCCACCTCCCAGCGCAGGGGAACCGGGGGGACCCTCCACCACCACAGCTCCGGGGGTGCTTGTCTGCTCCGCAGCCCCGTGCATTACAACAACGCTTCCCTGGGTTTACGTATTTGCATGAAACAAGCCGTCTCCCGCTCGCAGTAGTTAATTCCTGGGTAAGCAGGTAGCCAACATCTGCCACAGCAGCACCTCGAAGCCCGTGCCTTGTAGCCACCACCGTGCTCATCTCCTGCCCGCAGGGATGTCCCTGCATCCCACTCAGCCACGGCTCTCTGGGCACAGGCAGCCCAGAAGGGCCGGGTAGGAGCACACAGGCTAAATGTTGGGAAAAAAAACACAAATTTCTGTTGTCTGAGGGGTGCAGCAGAAATGTGCAATTGAGGGGGGGTGTCCTTGCACCCCCTGGTCCTCACTGGTGCCTGGCTGGCCCCTCTCACCCCAGTGGAGGGGGCTTCGAGGCAGGGTGAAAGGGAACAGGGCAGCAGGCACCAGGCTTAGCTCACCACAAACCAGCTGCCAAGCCTTCCCACCATGAAGACAAGAGGCACTAAGGACCTGGGTCTGTGGAGCCAGGGAATGGCTTTCAGACATAAAAGCCACCGCAGCTGAGTTATTCCAGGGGAAACAGCAGCAGCTTCCCACTCTCTCTAGGCACAGAGCATCTCTAGCACCCTGGGGGCTGATTTCCATGTGGTTTCTGCTATTTCAGGCTTCGGTGAACCAAGCGCAAAATGCAAACGCTGCTGTGGGCAGCCAGGCCTGGGCTGTGTTTGCTCCTGCCTCGCGCTGGGAGGACACACCGGTCCGGCGGCGACGGTTCTCCCTTTTGTGGTGCTGGGGGAGCCACCTTCTCTGCCACAGCTGGGACTTGGGTGCTCTGCTAAGAGGAGCTGAGCATTTGGGATGGAGCTGCCCAGCTCCCCAGCCAAGCAGCGCCCACCACCAGCACATTGTTGTAGGACACGGGCACGGTGGGACCCTCCTCTCACCTTGTGCGGCGTCCTACGGAGCCCTGACCCTCTCCCGATAAGGGAACGGCTCGAGCTGTTCATCACTTAACTCAGCTTTCTGCTTACTCAACTGCGGGCTCCTGCCAAAGGAGGGACTGGCCGCCTGGGCTGCTCTTGGCTGACACCACAGCACTTGTGCTTCCTTCCCTGGGGACAGCCATTAGCGCCATTAGCTCTGTCCCGCTCTGCTGCTCTCCCTGATGAGTGCTGGCCCAGGGAGGGGACATCGCTCAGAGGAGCTCTTGGCCAGCAGGGACGTAGCCCTGCTTCTGTGAAATGCTCTTTGGGCTGTTTCCCCCAGCATCTTACTTTAGCTCAATTTTTAGGGTGGTTTCTTCCCACCTTGGGAGCCCCACAGCCCTTCCCTGAGCTCTTTTCTTTCCAAACCCCTCTTCCCAGCTCCCTTTGTGTGCCACAGCCATCAACCTACTTCTTTGTGACATTCTGGGGCTGGGGGCACGCCATCTGGCCTGTAGTGACAGTCAGGTGTTTTTAAGCATGTAGCTAAACCCTGATGTCCTGCTGCAGGAACGGAGTGAGCTGGCCCGGGCAGGGCATGCTCCCCACCTCCTAGTACTTCTTTGCCCCCCAGAAATAAGGGCTGCTCCAGCTCGTGGTGTGAGCTGGGGAGGTGCAACGCCTCCTGTGGTGCTCAGCCCTGCCTCCCAGCTGGGGCAGCAGGTCCTCCCACCCTCCAAACCTACCCTGGGTCCTGGGACAGAGCTGGATGAGGAGCACACTGGTTTACGGGTTCTTTCATAAATATTGAGCCATCCATGGCTTTCTGGGTGCGTCTTTGTGTCCCCTTCCCATTGAAAGCCGATTTCTTTGTGCTGTACTCCAAAATAGCTCAAGTGTACTTGTAGGAAAGACCATGGAGAGCTGGCTTTTCTTTCCTCTGAGATGAAATACAAGTGCCATTCTGCATGATGTTTGTGTGAGCTACGTCTTACAGCATACCCTATAAGCCTCTGGCCCTGAGCAATGGCAGGACTGGGAGAGCCCAGCTAGCTTCAGGCTTGCACTAATTTGACCTCAGGTCAGCTTTAAACTGACTAGAGTACACCCAGTGCAAATCCTGAATTAGTCCAATTTATAACTAAATAATAACTACACACTGCTTTTCATTGAATGAATCACATGTGCGCATACATATATATACACACACCCCTTCTGTAAATTTAAACAAGGTCTTGAAACACAACTAGCCATTCATCGCCGTATAAATCTTCTGCTAATGCTTGGATCCCCTCCTCCGCTGAGCTAGGAGTTATCCCTCCAGTTCATACCCAGTTTGGCCTACAGCGCTCGGCTGAGCATCTTCAGTAAGAAAACAATGCAGATAAGGAGGAAGGAAAGAACGAACCTCTTCCAACAAACACAGGGCACATCTGTCCCCTTTCTGCTAGCTGATAGACATGCTACACCAAACACCAGCTCCTAGGAAGTCATCACTTATCCCTGTGTCTTGCTAGATAGCATCCGCTGCAGGCGAAATTATAGATGGACTGTTAGAAGTGATAGTAGATGCTAAGATCCCATTACAGGCGTCATTTCTTCTGTCAACACATGAGGAGTTTATATCTGCAACTTCTGTTTGGTGATGGTGAGCTCCCAGAGATGAGGAGGCTCCTCGGTGTCAAGCGATATACATCTCCGTGGGCTGGAGATAACCCACAGAGGCAGTAAGTGTTTTGGGACTCTGCAGTGAGAAACAGCATTACTTATTTTGGGCAGTGCTCACCAGGGAAAGTCCCTGGGAAAGTCTACATGGTTTGGTACAAATGCTACATATCAGGAACATGGAAAAGATTCATGAAGTCTAAACTGAGCAAGAGGTAATAGGCACAAACTTGAGCATAGGAAGTTCCATCTTAACATGAGGAGGAACTTCTTTACTTTGAGGGTAGTGGAGGACTGGCACAGGCTGCCCGGAGAGGTTGTGGAGTCTCCCACTCTGGAGACATTCAAGACCCGCCTGGATGCTGTCCTGTGCAGCCTGTTGTAGGTGACCCTGGTCTGGCGGGGGGGTTGGACTAGATGATCTCCAGAGGTCCCTTCCAACCCTGACCATTCTGTGATTCTGTGAAGGCCATTCCACCTTCCCTTCCCCTACTGCACTGAAAGTAGTAGAAAACAGATATTATTTTTTTTCATTATCCACTTAGAAATTCATCTAGTTGGAAAAAAAAAAAAAAGACACAAAACCTAAACAATCCATGCTAGGACCATGTTCGCATGCGAGCCCTGAACCTGAGCCTTGTGCTCCATCCCCAATTTAACCAGAAATCAGCTCACCGCTTGAAAGCGCCCAGCAGCCAACGGGGTTTTGCTGGCAGCTGCTGCCTTTGGCTCTCTACACTCCTGCATACTAATACGAAGGAAAATGGGATGGGTAATTTAATCCCACCCCGCTAGAAGCAAAGCAACACACAAGCCTGCTCATCTTCATCTCTAAGTTTAGCCCAACAGTGTATGAAAGAGCTGCCACTGGATTCTCGCCAGCCCCTACTTAGCTAAACTACCTGACTCGGCAAAACAGCAGAAAATTCTCCGTTCTGTGCCATTTCTGATCCTTGGGAGAATGACCCACATCCATCAGGAAACTTGCCCCCCGGGCCTGCGGGAAGCCAGTGTAATTTGGGGAAATGGATGGAGGGATGAAGGCTTTCTTGTGACATTGGGCACGTTTCCTGCAGATGTACTGCTGCCCGGAGCCCCGGCTCAGGGCTCCCTCCGTCCCTCCACTGTAAGCCCATGAACAGTAATGAATAAATCTGTCCCTGCTCACTCATAAATAGTTTATAAAAGGTTCATAAATGATTTCTAGATGTTTTAATGAATAGTTAATCAATTGTTGCAGGGCCCAACAGGTCAGCGGATTGCTTATAGCCATCAATTACAATGCTCGCTGATGAGCTTATAAGCATCGCTAGGACTCCACTGATGTCTGCAACAGGCTTGTAGCATCTGTAAAGAGTTAATAAATAATTAATAAATGATGCAAGTGCTCTTAATTAAAAGCCGTAGAAGGCCATTGAAAAAATGCATTCTTGGAAAGCTATGGGCAACACAGTAAGCAAACATCTGTACCTGGATTTGAGTCCCTGCCTCCGAGGAGCAAAGTCGGCAGAGAGGTGCCAGCCCGGCCTGGTGGGCAACCCGGCTGCCCGAAGAGTGGCAAATTCCCCTCGTTCAAGGCAACCCAGCTGATTCAAGAGAAACTCCGTGCCTGCCATGGGCTGGAGCAAGGCAGGCCACCCCTGATTCCCTCTTAGAGCCCGGCAGCGGGATGTGGCGGTGCCTGCACTGGGGACCTCAGCCACCTCATCCCCAGCTGCTGCAGAAGCATCCTCTGGGATGCGGTGGCTGCTGAGGGAAAGGCACCGGGAAGCCAGGAAACATGAATACTAGGGAAAATGAGAAAAATTCCCGATTATGTGGGGCTCTGGCCTGTGCCTCTGGACATCAAAATGCTCTTCCCTGCTGGCCAAAGGGTGATTCGGCGTGAGCTGCTGCTCCCCTGGCCTCAGCATCCTCCTCTGCCAAGGGGGGAACGACGACACACAGAAATGCAGTACCGAGGAGCTGTGCAACCATAGCATCATGAGGCAATAATGTATATGGTGTTTGGCCTCCTTAGCAGGAGTGCTTTATTATCATTAAATGCTGAATATTTCTGGATGATAAAAGCAATTAAGTGTAAAAAAAGGTAATGATCCATTCCATATTGCGTCCAAAAGATATGAAAATCCCTCATAAAATTATCACCCCAGCATTGAATTGGACCTAAATATCTTTATAATGTAAGACAGAGAACTTTGCTTACAGTCGGAACATTTATTAGGCATTCAATTAGCCACCGGAGGGTTTCTTAGTATTCCCCAATTCTCCACAAGCACAGAGGCAATTACAGGAGATCCTAACTTTTTAAATTAAAGACAAAAGACAGGAGAATTTGGATAAAACCTGCTTCCAGCTTCACCCTGGAACGTACATGCGGAGAAAATTTCATGCAGATCAGGCTTAATTTACTGCACAATTTAGTTCAGAGCCAGAGCAAGACTCTTCCTGCGCCTTTGCTGGAAGATCCTTCTGCGTGGGAAGGGGACCGGTACGAGATGTACTGCTCTGTGAGCCGGTCCTAAGGATGCTCCTGCAAGGGGCTGGGGCAGGGTGCCATTCCCCGTCCCCCTCCTCATCCCCCTGCAGCCCCCACCACCCCTCCCACACCCCTGAGCCCTTTGTTGGGGGTCCCATCCCCCTCGCAGAGCCACTCTGGGGGTGCCCATCGTGGGGGACTCCTGGCCCATGGGTGCTGGCAGTGGCTGTGCACGGGTGGCAGTGGGTTGTCCATGGCTGCAGCCTGTGCTGCCCGCAGCTGCTAAGCCCCTCCACGCTCCCCCATGCATCATCGCGCAGCGCAGCCATGCCCAGGGACTAATTTCAGTTGGAAATAAGGTGTATATATGTAATGGGCAGTTAATAGTGAGGGTAATTAATCACAGCAGCAGATGAGCGAGGGACATGATGGATTTCCTGATTCTGACATCTTTAAATCACAATCTGTTTCTCCTTCCAGACTTGCTCGGGCTGAGCCAGAAGTGATGGGGCTCACCGATGCATCGCCCAGTCAAACCTCCCCACAAACCAGTGCCGCAGTGGGAGCCCCCATCCTCACCCACCCTGCCACGGGGTACCGGGGCTCTCCCACCCCAGGAGAGGGCAGCGGGAGGGAGGAGAACCTCTCCCCGCACCTGGGGCTTCGATCACTTCCTCCTGATTTATATTTTGAGAGCGTTTCAATGGATCAAGATGTCAGATCTGTAGCGCTGCCAGGAAACACCATTTTCTTTTAATAAGCAGAGAGCAGCAGGTCATTTAATCTCCTGCTCTGCTCCTCCAGCGGAGAGGTAGGACTGCACCTTCCCAGGGCGGCAGCACCTCTCTCTTCCTTTTGGGGTGGCTCTGGCAGACCTTTCCCCTTCAACAGGAGAGCAGCACCCCAGCACAGCCCCTTCCCTGCAGCTGCTGGGGATCTGCACACCTCTATACATTTGCATGGCCATTTGCTTCTTCGGAGCTGCTCCGCAATAATGATGTGGCCTCACACAAGCACCGGCAGCCCGTCCCAAGCGTTCAATTCTTTCCATGAGTGGCTTTACCATCACGGCATTATTTTAAAAAGTAATCCGAAACCGTGCCTTCTGCCTTGCTTTCTGGCTCCTGAGCCTGCAAGACTTGCTTGGCTCTCGTGTAGAGCCTCATCCTCCAGCCACCAGCGCTAGACGCTTCACTCTGGCTTTTCAGAGCAAGCCAAAAACCTCCTGCAGCCGCAAGACAGGCTGCTGCCTTCCTGGGCGGCGGGGATGGCAAAGCTTTTAACGCAACCACAGGGGTCCCCAGCCTCTCACATGCTGCGTGGGGCCCCGGAGGACTCGGGCAGGCAGAAGCATCACTGGGAGCAGAAGGCAAGCCCCAGCGTGGTTCTGGTCTGAGGGTGTCCCTGGGGACCCTCCCCAGAGCTGGCTGGCACAGATCACTGCGGGAATCACCATGTGGTCGCCAGGGTGGGAATGAGACGGGCTTCTCCAGACCCATCCCGCTTGTACGCAGCCAAAACTTTCCTATAAATCCAGCCCTCTTGGAGGAGGCTGGGCTGTGCACAGGAGAAAGCGTGCAGGGGAAGGAAACACTGCTGAAAGGTGAAGTGAAAGTTAATATCGCTGCATAAATGAACTCAGGCACTCGGCACAGGGAGGAGGCAGGAAAGCATAATGCTGAAAAGTACTTTTTTTTTTTTTCACCTGAAAAGCAAAGCGCTCCACTACTTTTTCCAGAGCACTTGAAAACCTGAGCACATCCCGACTCCCTCGGGGCATTCCCTCGAAACCTCTGGCATTCCCTGAATGCTCTCGGCGGGTATCAGACAAAGGGCACGCAAACTGTTTAATCCCACGCTCCAGTGCATTTCCACGCTGCTGTTTTGCCAGAGCTGAGATCACTACAGCGGAGGCCAGCTGCGGCAGGCAAAAGCGGGCAGGGCTGCGGGCAGCATCCCCTGCCAGCATCCCCAGGGCCCGCCGCCCATCAGCGTTTTCATTTCACCTAGGGTGATGCGTTGATCCCAGCGACGCTGGAAATCAGCGTCAAAGCCATGCTTTGGCATTTCCCAGCTGCTGCTGCCCAAAGAATTAACGCTAACCGCGTGTTAACGTGGCAGGGCTGGGCGCCTGCGCTGCCTTCCCCGTGCCCAGGCGAGGACGAGAAGGATTGCCAGCGTGCAAGAGGTTCCCCACCAAGAGAGTGAGCGCCGGCTCTTGGGGCACTTAGATTCAGAAAAGAAAAAAAAAAAAAAAAAGGAACGAGGAAAAAAAGAGTGTATTTACAAATATATATATATTTTTATATATATGCTTATCTATATGTATGTCATTATGCTAAGTCATGGGGAGACAAAGTGGATCAGCTACAGTCTTGACGTTCTAAAATTAGATTTTATGTAAAGTAAGTGTTTGCTTCATGTAGGGCAGTTGGTATTAAGATTTATTTCCATCCTGACTTGTATTACTGCTTGATATGATTGGGTAAAGCCCAGGGCACATGCATATCGTTGCCATTCATAACATATACATGGATTCATGACTGAGCTAGCAAGCTGAATTGCCTTGCAATCTTTTCCACTGCAAAAAGCTTAATAAGCATATAAGTCTTAGAGCAAAAAGACCCTATGTTATTTGCTGTGCAAGAAGAGCTCTTGAATAGAGTTGTAAGAGCCATAGACAGCCTTGCACCAGCTGCCTACCATTCATTACCCACATGGGCTCACTTCTGAGAGCAGGACCCATCGTGTCTCTGGGACTAACGGTAGGCGACAGGGCAGTAAATGTTAGTGGAGCCATTGTATAAGCTCCAGGACAGCCTACGACTTCCCTTTCCCCAGCAAAAAATTCCCAGTGTGTTTATTTACTTCAGCTCTTTAACCAAATGCCTTTGGCAAAGGCACTTTACCGTTATTAAGAAAGCATAAATTGAATGCTTACAAACATACACTTGTGAACCCCCATGCTCCTGCAGAAATAGAAATATGGTTACCATCAACAGGCAGAAATAGTGATTTTAATAACGACTTTTATGTCCCCTGGGGCTTTCCTGACACGCTGAGGAATGTGTCCTTACTGCGGCTCAGCCGCAGGGCTGGGAGCACTTACCCGAGCCCTCGGGTGGTTGTCGTGGGGATATGGCATTTATTTCGTGGAAACAAAAGGTCCATCAGCAACGGGAGCCAGGGAACTAAGACTGCCCGCGAAGATCGAGGAGAGGAGACATAAACACGAGAGGAAGGAGCACCCGCTTATCCCCACGTGAGAGAAAAATGGGCACAGTTTGATTTCTGCTGCAGAGGAGCAAGGATGACGGGAAAGGCACTGTATCCACCAGGGAAGCTGCTGAGAAACAGCCCCGTTCAAGAGAACTCCACCAGTCCTTACTGAAAAAACTCCTGCCAAAAGATGGAAAAGCCACAGCTAGCTAAGGAGAAGGAAGATTTGGGTTTATAGAAAGTTTTTCTCCCGAGGAGAGAGAGATGCATGAAGGACTGGCTTCAAAGTCCTGTGTTTCCAGGGTCAAGGCTGAGATGTGACACCCTGAGGGAAAGACACAACCTGATACAAGCAAGAAGATGGAGATGTATCCACTGAGAGAAACAGCCTGACCAAGTTCCGTGGAGGAATTAGGATCATTGGCGCCAGCTGAGAGACCGGGTAGTTTTAGAATAAAAGGAACATGATGAGGGTTTGCTATACATCTCCCTGAGAGTCATTTTGGAGCAATGTTGCTGGGACTGATCTGGTTTTGCAAGAGGCTACTTTCAAGGCAGAACCTGAAGCGCAGATGCTCAAAGCCATTCTGCTTGGATGTGGCTGGAGCAAGCTTTTCACCTGCCGATTACAGAACCGACATGAGGAGATGCTGCTTTTGTTGGCTTTTTAAGCAGAAAGAACATTATAAAAGAGCCAGCTATAGAAAGTAAGCTTGGAGTGAGCAATCACCTCTGGCTTCAGTATAATTAAACAGAAAGGTATGAAAAACAGGCTGGTAAAGGAAGGCTCAATCCTGAAGAGGAGAAACTGGTTGAAGGGATCTCCAGCCTCCTCCACCTGGGTACTTTTGGGCCCTTTGGCCTCAACTTCAGCAGGAGCTGTTGGCAGCCCCAGGAATGCACCTGGCTGAGGTTGCTGAGGTGCCGTGCCGTGCCATGCCGTGCCACACTGCGTGGGGTGCACACCCTGCGCAAACCCTCTCACCAGCCTGGCAAGGCAGGGGCAGCGCTGCCAAACGCAGCGGGGCCATAAGCACCAGCAAGGGAGTAGCGCTATTTAAGCCAAAGGACAGTGCTGTCACAAGAACAGATGAGGATAAACTGGCGATGAATCCACTCAGGCTGGAAGAAGGAAGGAAGGATGGAGCTTCGGACCAGCCCTGGCGCAGAGGACACAGAGAACGGGAGTTGGGTTTTATTCCCAACTTTTCCAATGAGATAGCAGGACGCAGCACCTGGGGGACCAGGGCTCTGGGCTTGTAGAGTCCAGAAGTCCTTAGCCCACAGACCCGCCATCACCTGCCACATCCCCTTCCCCACGCATCCCGCTGTCGTGGGGTCAGGGGCTCCCTGCACGACACCGTACTCTTGCCTCCCAGCTCCACCGGAACGGGTAACCTCCCTTTACTTCGTACACGTGCGCTTTTTTTTTTTTTTAAAAATATGTGGCATTTCTTTACAACTGTCAGCATCGACCTTCATAGCTGCCATGGTGATGAGCACCACAGAGAAGCCTATAAATAACATGAATGTGCCACACGCTGGCCCTTTTATGGGCCCCACTCTTTTTGATTTACTTATATGCAAGATATTTTACAGGACAACCCAATTAAGCTTGACAGCCAGCTGACAATGAATTCCTGCCCAGCGACGGCTTGCAGACACTTTATATTACACCAGACAATGTGATGCAGAAGACCAGTAGAAACTACTGGTGGGATTTTGCATTTGTACTTGCTGATACTGCTGGAGGGTCCCCTACGATCTTTACAGCAACAGCCACTAAAGGACCCCTGTGCCGCAGGAGACAGGCAGAGCTCGCTCCGTTCAGCGCCAAGCAGCAGCACAGCACCAGGCTGCAAGTTTTATGAGGGATCCTGAACTTCTCCTACCACGCACATTGGGCAAGCATTCAGTTACAGGGTCCCACCGAGTTTCTGGGATGCTACAATAACGTGGCACGACGGATTGTGAGCATTTTGGCCACAGCTCAAGCTGAGCAAGTTGCTCTGCTGTGAATGTAGTGCAAAAGTGTGGTCAGCCACCCTGAGCTTTTTACGGCGGCTCTGAAATTTGGAAGAGGCCCCTGTGGAACCAAAAGCCTTTGCTCAGGGATACCTTGGTGGCATCGGCACCTGCCGCTGATCCAAACTCAGTCCCTTTGCCTGCAGCCAGGCTGCTCACCCGGGCTTCCACCACATCTTCCGAGACATGCAATCCTTACACGGCATCCACCGTAAATAACATCTCGCTTGGCCGTTTTCATCTGATACCCCTGTCATTCCAGCAGTAATTCCTATATTCTGGAGGGGCAAGGCGGAAATAAAACAGCAGACCTGGGGCTTGCACGCCGTGTCTCTCTCAGCCCCTGATAAGTCGTAGCTATTCTGGGAAAGCCTCTCACTCCCTGGACCCACTTCCACTTTTTCTACCCACCAAATCAATGGCCGTGATGGACAACCCTCACCCCAGAGCTGATTGAGCCAACTGTCCTTCCAAGCTCGACAGCATCTTTCTTTCTCTCTCCCTGCATGTTCCTGTCCCGCCGAGCCAGAGGAGAGCATCCTCAGCAGAGAGAGCTGAGAAATGAGGTTATTCACTGTGAAAATAATCAAAGTTGCTTTCTGCGTTGCTCCACGGAGAAGGCAGTGCCTGGATCCTGCCCCACCTCTTTGGAGAGGCAGGGGTAAGGAAGCCCCCGTTGCATGTGGGGAAAAATACAGATTCCTCGCTTACAAATAAATGCAACACGATATTTTCAGCTTTTTTCGACTGGAGCTCAGTCCTGAATTTCAGGCCCAAATATCCGTTCTCAGATTTTTTGATCTTGAATGATTTAACAGTATTGAGGAAGGCAGGTGCCTCATAAAATCACAGTCATTCACCTGAAAACCCAATTTTCCAGCAATTTTTCAAATGGAGAAAGTTTTGATCAGCTGCGGTTTGATGTTGAGCTGACACCTGAACCCGGGTAGCTGGAAAGTTAATGAAGAGCAATGAGTCTCAATAGTGTGACCTAAACTACCCGAGCTCTGCGATTATTTGACTTCAGCTTTATAAATTCACCCCAAATTCACATTAAGGGTGCTGGTTCTCCCCTCTCCGTCAGCATTTTCTCCTTTGATGTCTGCTGCATTTCCCTCTACTCTTTCTTCCCTGGAAGGTTTTATGTTGCCTTTGCCAAAGAAATCGAGCGCGACACAGCTTTGCAAAGTTCTTTTGCAGCTGTAAGTTTCCTCTATTTTCCCTGCTAGGTTTGGGTGGGAAAAGGGAGTTCAAAGCGACGCTCCTTTCTTCCCGTGAATTTGAGGCAATATCCTTGCGAGGCGTCGCTGCCAAAGCCTGGTTACGCAGGAGGGCAGAAGAGAATTAATTAAGAGGTGATTAAGCCTCACCATGACCTCCACCCCGAGCCAGGGAGGCAAAAGCACTGTCCAAAGTCTAAGGGCAGACGATGCTACGCGAGGTGAAATATTGTGCTGGCTATTAGGTGGGAGGAGTTGCGTAGCTGCAGAAAACACGGGAAGATCAGAAAAGCTGAGAAATCGAAGGAGAACCCAAAGAAAGCACGAGATTGATTTCTATCAGGGAAATAAGAAGGGAACAAACCAGTGATTATATTACTGTAACTGTGGAAGGGATGGGGAGGAGTAGAAGGAAGAGGCTCCCTTTTCCCGGGGAGCTGTAGGTGGCTCACTGCTGTGCCGCACGCTGAAAACCAGCAGTCACGCTCACCAAAATTTAAGATACATCAGGGGAATCCAAACACCGGCAAACCAGAAGCCGGATATTTTGCAAAGGGATTCAAAGAAGGCTTTAGAATAGGAGCCAATGGCTCCACAGGTAAATTAATTATGTGGAAGCTGCCCAGGAAAAGGACACGTGGCAGCAATGAAAGCTTCTTTAGCACCACTGGTACCAGCAGATGGGGAAGCCGAAATGCAGCACACAGCTTGCGTGGGGCAAAGGGAGGGGGTGATCGGCAGAACCACTACACAGCAGGTTCTCCTGGAAATGCAGAAAAGGGGGGAAGCTGTCACCAGAGCCAGGATCTCACTCACAGAGGTAAACTGCAGCAGCAAAAGCTTAAAATCCAGCTCTGGAATAAAATGGCAAGGTTGCAGTCCGCAGCAGGGAGCAGTCGCTTGGATGCAGGACTTGCCCAGCTTTAGCAGGAGGAAATCGCTTACGTGCTGCCAGCGGGTCTACAGGAATTTCTTCTGCTTTTTAAATGCAGTCATACAAGTCCACAGGGGTCAACCCAGGCTGTCCTAACTTTAATAACGCACAAACTCCGGATCTTTACTAATAAAGTTTCTATCAGACTGCACTTCAACCTCGCAATGTAAATGACATGCGAGGGCAGGGGGTGGCTATAGAAAAGCTAACCTAAATTGCCCGGCTCTGCTGCTTTTGCAGAAATGAACCCACAGGGAACAGAAAAGCCACCCCAGGGCAGTGGCAGCCGGCAGCTGGCAGCCTGTGCTATCTGCTAATTGCTAAGGACAACCAGGGACCTGCAATTTGTTTGCTATCTTGCTCGGTCTGATGTGTGGGAAGGGTGAGGGCACGCTCGTAACGCTGTGTGGTTTGCAAACAGCACAGGGAGGGGGAAACTCAGCCGAAATGCTCGAGTTGGGAAAAAGCAGCCACATGCGAGGATTAATAATAGCAGTTTTCTTCTTAACCGGAGTAACTAGCAAGACCCCAGAGATGTGCTTGCCTAAGCAGGTAACGCTATGAACTAATCAATGGGGCTAGCCCAAAAGCAACTCCCCACAGCTTCTAACACAGAATCACAGAATGGTTTAGGTTGGAAGGGACCTTAAAGCTCATCCAGTTCCAAGCGCCCTGCCACGGGCAGGGACACCTCCCACCACACCAGGTTGCTCAAAGCCACATCCAACCTGGCCTTGAACACCTCCAGGGATGGGGCATCCACAGCTTCTCTGGGCAACCTGTTCCAGTGCCTCACCACCCTCAGAGTGAAAAATGCTACATGCCGGGCAATGTAGCATCTTTCTACTACCCACCGAGCAAGGCTGAAGTGCCTTCAGGCACACACAGCCCCCATGCCCTGCTATTTCAATAGACAAGATTTAAACACCAGGAGCGCACCGTGGCCTGCAAATGCACATCTCCCCATCTACTTGTGCAACAGCTGTTGCAGTGGTGGGAAATTGAGAGACTTCTTTCAATTCCGGGGCCACATTGTTTCTCGGACACTCCAGCCCCGAGACCATAGGAGGTTTGGAGAGAGCATGTTTCCACGGTGCTCGTCTGTTTGCTCCCTTCAGCCTCACAACCTGAGGAAGAACCACTTGGCCCCAAAGGAACCAAGATCTTGTCCCCTCCATGGGTGCGGGGACCTGGATCTGCTTCCAGATGCTTCCTCTGGGAGAAGGGAAAGGTGTGACCGGCTCGTGGGAAGGGATGAAGCTTTCCTTATGAATCCCAAGCATCAAACCCGCATTCAAAGCAGGCTCTCTGTGGATGCTCTGCACAGCTGGGCTCTCACACGGGTTTATCTGCAGAGCTGTCACAGTCCGAGCCTCTGCTTTGCAGCCAGATTTTTATATTCTGTGCTGATTTCCCAGGGGTCTTCATTTGGGCTCATCATCCCCACAGGGATCAATAGGACTGCAGCTGCCGTCCTAGCATCTGCAGCCAGCTTTGCTGAGCAGCAGTGTGGTCTGCTGGATAAAGCAGGGGCTGGAAGCCAGGAGCACTGAAAGCCAGCCCAGCTCTTGCCAGCAGCCTCCGCCAAGGCCTCGGTGGAGCTGATCAGTGACTTCGGAGACATCCAAGGCATGTCCCGGCCAGGCATTAACACCGGTGACCTCGTCTCCGCCTGATGCTCAGGGAAAGCACCGAAAAGCCCTGGCTCCCTCAGGCAGAGGAGGCCAGGCGGTGGTCTGCATCCTCCACATCCCACCCCAGCCCTTCCCTTAGCAGATGGGTCTGACTTGTGAAGCTGAACGCTGAAAGGCTCCAGCATCCATGGCCGGGATCGAGTGAGAGGAACATAGTGAAAATAGCCAGCATAGTCCTACATCCTGGTGGTGGGGAGGTGGCTGGAAACATCTCCTGCTTCAGCTCTGCGCTTTGGTTAATGCTAGAGGAAAAGACCTTCTGCGGAGACGTCTGGTGCGTGCAGCTGGCTGCAGAGCCAAGCGCTGCTCACTAGCAGAGCCCTTCCATTCTCCCTGAGTGCCTCTGGCCCTTGCCAACCTCTTCTTTCTAAAAACCCTGTGGAATTACAGGTCCAACAGCAGGCTGTAACAGACATACCAGAGACCAGCAGCCATCTAAGACGATGTGGAAAATATTCCCATAACTGTGAGCTAAAATCTTGTCCAGGATCAGCTGCATTCCCTTTACGTGGGGATCCCGTGATCTGCAACTGATGCACCGCTTTGTGTTTCGACACCACTTCCCAAATATCTGTATTAATGCTAGCTATAACCTACCTTCCTTCACTCTTTGCTCTGTGGTCACTGTGCTTGATGTGCAATGCAGGCATTGCCCAGCACAGGGATTCAAGCCTGATTAGCAGCAGCAAAAGCTCTGCTAAATTAACCATACAACGATGCCATCGCAGCCCCTCTGATCCAGAGGAGCTAGACCCGCGGGCAAACACGCTTATTCCCCTGGTCACTCCACAGAGCCACGTGCTCAACAGTTTCCACCTTTGGCTGCTGCTGGAGCTGGGCCTGACCCACCAGCATGTTTCCCTGCTACGTGCTCCTTCAGCTGTAATAAAGCTCCAGGGGAAAAATTAAGGCTGTGGTTTGTCAGGTGTCTTCGTATGCGGTGATGGATTCTGCATCTAGTTATTAACCTCTTGCAAAAGCTCAGTGTTATCTTGTATGGAAGTAATATTAGGTTAAACAGCTGTTGATAACTTATCTCCCATTATCAGCAACTTCATTCAAGGCCGATATTTACTCACATCCAAGAAGTGTCGCTGTATTCCCAATGGCATTCTTTATGGAATCAAATGAGAGCAGCTTTTAACACATCTTGGGTACTTAGGAGGCCCATGTTACCCAAGCGCCTCCTAATCTTGAATGCGTGGCACAAGAAAACTCCTGGAGGCGACAAAGCCTGGACACGGCGCACAGTCTGGGGAGGAAACCTAATCTGGAGGAGGAAACCTCACCTGGGGGAGGAAACCTACCTAACTTGGGGAGCATCTCCTGCAGACACAAAGGTGCTGACCCAAATTCCCCACTTGCTGCCTCCTGCACTAACCGCTCGCGCTGCTGCTCCTTCCCACCCGTCCTCCCTCGGAAGGAAGGTCATCTGTGGGCTAACAGGTCCCAACCGCTGTGTCACCCTTTCCATCCCCTTTTTCATCCTCAAATGACAGCCCTTCAACAGAGGGCTCAGAACAGACATCCCTTGACACTCAGACCTAGTGTAGGTAGGTTTCTCTTAGATGAAAAAGTAAGTCTTTGTGCTCTAGCTGTGGACACTGTCAAGAGCGTGTCAGTGTTCTGCTTCATGGTATTTTTCCAGGGAGTCCATTCCCTTCTTTATTACTTTTGCTGATGCTATAATAGTACTGCAAAGCCTTAGGCAGAGACCGAGACCCCACTGTGCTGGACGTGGTAGAAGCAGAGATCAGAGAGAAGAATTTGCATCCGAAAAAATGAGATCCCTGCAGTCTTAACTTCTCCCACCAGTATTTACTGGGCATGATCACACACGCCAGGCCTGGGATGGGTTTCTGGGTTCAGGTCACAGGCGTTTCCCATCCGCACAGGCACATAAAGCCCCCCCACCACGCTACCACACACACACACACACACACACACACGGCACCGCTTGGAGCGGTCAGCAGTGGCACAGGCTGTCCACGCATGTGCTCCTGCTTTCCCTGCCTCCAGTTAGCAAGCGTGAAAGCAGAGTTTCCCAGCAAGCTACGCAGTCCGGGCTCTGCTCTCGGCTTCTCCTCTGCTCCACTCCACCACTGGTCCACGCTGAATGAGAAATTATACCTCAGTGATCGCTGGGCTGTTTTATTATGCCATTGCAGTTGGTGGAGTCAGTTGAACCGAACCCGTGATCTGTAAGCAAGCGGTGGCCCTAGGAATGGCCAAGGGCTGGAGAGAGACCATAGTTAATGCTTAGTCTAAGCTGCAAGTGGCAGGTACATTGTAAGTGTGTCCCCTGACTCAGTACCCAACTGCAGTGAGTTTATAGCCTTCAATATTGTTACATTAATCATAAGGAATCTCCCAGTTCCTTGGAAATACAGCGACAAGCTCTCCGGGGTTGGTTTCAGTAGTTTTATTCCTAGGTAATATCCCTCTCCCTCATTTATAGCTATGTCTAGACGCAAAGTGAGGAAGGCGCTATAAACAGTTGATGTAAAAACCCTGTCTACCTCCTAATTCCTGCATTTCACATCCTGACCGTGCACTGAGTGCTTGGGTATAAAGTCTGTACTCACACACCTTCCCATGCCACCAGCCCTGCATAACTGCAGCTTGCTGTCCCCAGCACCAGAGTGTGGCAGGTCCCCAGGGGCAGCCCGGAGGGTCTGCGGGGGTAGGAGGCTGTCTGCTCAAGTCCTACAATCTGCCCGGAGAAAACGGTCAAGCGGGAAGGGAAAAGGCAAGGTGTGCTGCAAATCTTCTCCAGAAGATGCAGCAGGAGCAGCTCTGCTCCTGGCAGCATTCCTCAGCACTGCCCTACCAGGCACCCTCTGACCACACAGGACAGTGTGAAGAGGAAGAAATCAAACTCACCCGTAAACACAAGGGAAGAGAGGAGCTATTTAATCCTTTTCGGGGGGATGCTAATTCATTATTGATCAAAACCAACAAAATTAGCATAACGGGATGAAATCCTAAAATGTTGACGGCCTCTGTGGATGTCAAAAAAGCATTTACTAAGTTTAAACATTGTGTTTAATGCACCCATAGCCCCAGTGACACCACCCCAGTTACACCTCATACAGAGGGAGCCTCTCTACCTGTTTTAAGTCTCCCCAGGGATCTCAAAATAACTGAGGCCTCTGAGGCAGACAGAGGATGGTGAGAGTGGTCGGGGAGGATATACGCTGAAGCCTGGGGATGACCCAATCTCACCAAGACTGGGCAAATCACAGGGAAGGCGGAGAATTAAATCACAACCCAATGGGAGATGATGGTGATGCTGCCCGAGACCAAGCACTCAAGAGAAGTGGGTTCGGGAAGGGGTTGATTAGCACCATCACACCTTGGCTATGCCGGGCCAGCTCAGGACCACACATCCTCGTGTAAATGTCACACAAGCGTGGCATCTAAACCTTTGGCCTGGGGTCTTGCAGAACAGCTTGGCTGAGCCAGCTCACACCACTGGTGACAAACCCAGCAAGCAGAGAGGCGGCCAGGGACTGATGGCGAGCAAGCTGGTGAACCTGCCTGTGGTGACTGCTCTCAGCAAAGGTGGTGACTTCATCTCATGACGCTAGTTGTTGTCAATTATTTTCCAGCTCTTGTGTGTATTCATGCACTGCACAGCACTTTGGAGCCTTCAAGATGAAAGGTACTTTCACCAGCACTTCAGTGCCTTGTTTCCTATTATAGGTCTGGTTTTGACACTCCCCCACCCTCTTATCTAACTTTCTCTACAAAGCTCTTCTCACTTTTTCATCTTTCTTCTATGGTCCCTAGCCAGGGGAAAAAAAAAAGAAAAAAAAAAAAAAAACAACAACCAAACCATAAAAACATATTTATTTCCTTTTTGGAAAGCTTGAGATTAATCAGACCCAGCGGTCTGGGGATAGGAGACTTTCACAAAGGTGATTCTTTAACAAAGAAGTCTGCATACTTTTCTCTAAACTCCTCTCTTGGAAATGGCTTGGTGCTTAAGGAAAAAAGGCCTTTGTTTTTTTTTTGCTTTTAACGAGCCTAGTGGATGTTTTAATTAAGTTGGATAGGAATTTTCAGAGTTACTTGATGTGAAAATGTGAGCCTATAAGAGCCGCCTTTGATGCTTGAGTTATGTTTTAAACACTTGATGAGTCCTGCAGAGCTGTTAATCCTTTTAGCATAGCTAATAGCTATTGCTAGAGTGCTCGTGAAATCCTGTTTTGTTTGGGTCTCTGCTGTGCTGGAGGCTTCCTCCAAAATGGTAGCAGTCCACCCTGGAGCTGTTTGAGGACCCCAGCCCCAGCACCGTCCCCGCACCACTGGGAGTGGGGGACGGGGACACCTGGGGACCCCAGGGTGGTGGCTGCTAGATGGGAGCCACGGGGGTCTCCCCGCACATCTCAATGGGGTGATGCTGGACCACTCCAAGCACGTCCTGGTGGCATCCCGGAGTTGTGCTAGGGCAAGGTCAGAGGCATGCGTGATACCTCCCCGTCCCTGCAGATGGGTCACCCGAACGTGGCACCTGGTGGGAGCTCTGGAATGGTTGCTCGATAGCAGGGCACACCGCAGTCTGCGTGTGCAATCCTCTGCCATGTCCAGAGTTGCTACCTTAAAATTAGAGCTTTCTTTCTCAAATATTTTGAGTTCACCTCTCTCCAGACCTGGAGAGCCACCCCTCACCTTGTGAAAAGGCTTTTTTCTGCTCTATAGCTCTCGACTTGCTTGAGGGACAGGTGGGGAGGAACTGACTTTGGGGAAATGCAAATGCCTTCCACAAAGGATGCTGCAGGGAGAGATGAAAGCCAACTCCATTTGCATTAGTTCCGTAACTCTGGATGTTTTCCCTCTGCCGTTTAGACTGGAATTCACACACACACACACACACGCACACACGTTTGTGCCACAGAGCTATTCCGTTGCCAGCTGCTCCTCCCAGGAGTTTGAAGAAATCCCCGTTTATACACGAAGCTCCTTGTCAGAGCATCAGCGGCAACCTGTGAAGGCAGAGGGAGCGCTCGGGTAGCTGT
>NW_009650188.1:1775209-1777268 GCF_000708025.1 Charadrius vociferus
GTGGCTCTCGGGGCCAGCGTGACCTCGCTCCGGTCCCCCTGTGCACAAAGCGGGGGACACCCCGAGCCTGCGGCAGGGCCTGCACCTCCCTCCTGCCGTCGCTCCTGGGGCAGCGTGATGGTCCCATTCACCAAATAAAAGCCAGCAAGGTGATGAGCTCCACCACAGTGCCTGGGCTGTGTTTTTATGTGGCCCATAGCAAAATCTCGGTGGCAACCTGTCAGTTTTTTAAAGCAGAAAAACAGGCACAGGGAAACACTCTCTCTCTGGATCTACGTGCTAAATAAGTGAATAAACAGGGCTGACTCCCAGGTCGGTAAGTGCCTGTACACGGCTCTCCTGGGGGATATCCCGCTGCTGCCGCCACCTTTCCACGGCGAGGCGGCAGAGGAGCTAGGGCCCAGATCCTCCGCTAGGTTTTCTCTGAAGAGCTCCTCGGAGTGCCTGCAGCACGCAGCAGGGCGCCCGGAGCCAGATGGGGACATGGGGACGCGGCGTCGCGGACCTCTGGCTCTGAACTAGAGCTCCAACCGCAACGCTGTGCCAAGCCACGCTCGCTTCCTCAGCTCCCAACTCTGAAACCCTCCTCCAGCATTCGCACATTGCTTTGTATTTATTTCCCCTACTATTTTTTAAAGGAAGCGGGAGGATACTTCTCCGGCAGCAACCCTGGCTCTGCCAGGTCCCGGGGAGTTTAAGAACAGTTATGTTCAGGCAGCCTTTGAAGCCACGGAGGTAAATGGGACGGGGCTGGAGATCCTAGTACTGCTAGTGTCTTAACCAGAGGCGATTTTCTGTAAAACTGGCTTAAACAGGCAGCCAAACATCTGTTTTCATTCTGACAGCAAAAGCTTTGCATTGGGAACCAGAGAAAAATCCATTTTATATTCAGCCCGGTCTACTGTTTGTTGCAGCAAAAGCTGTAGAGAGCCCTAAAATTGCAGGATCCGTGCTTATTTCATCTTACATCGGTGACGCTCAGGAGAAGAGGATTTCTGGAGGAGGATTTTGCATGCAGTGATCAGGCTCTTGCACTCACATCCATTCTTGCAGGTGAGCCCAGAGCACACTCTGCACCCAACAAGCACCCAGGGGAGAGGGCAAGTGCCACCTGCCACGTGCGGCTGTGGGGTGGACATCCTGCAGCCCGAATGCAGCCCGGCACAGTGGCAGATCAAGGAGCTACCCGGGACCCACAGGGCTCAGCAGGCTTGGGAGATGTGGAAGGGATGGTACCAGGACTGGGCATTGAGGGTGGGCTCAGGTGAAGGCAGCTCACAGTTAAAGATTCCCAGCAAAAACCACCATGGGACACCTAAACCCTCACGCCAGCTGCCCTGCTGCCCAACGAGAAGTATGACAGCAGTGTGTCCAGAGTGAGGACTCCGGATCTGACCCCCTCTGGCTCAGGAGCATCAGATCAGGCTCCCCAGGCGACACGCCGGGATGAGCACAACTTCCGCACGGATCGATACCCCCACGCCCACGGGAAGTCACGGCTCAGCTGCACAGCCTGTCTGCCCGACGGATGGTGACAGTCTGCCACCGTGCAGGAAAACGGGGGGAAAGGCTGCAAATGGGGATCTTCCAAGCACAGGAAACTCCCCCCCCCACACTCCAAGTAAAATCTGTGCCTGACGGTGCCAGCAAGGCAGGACCCCCAGCAATACCCACGTCCTCCCGTGCACAATTAGGTCCGCGGGTGGGCAGCACCTCTGCTGGCAGGGTAGGAGAGGGGAAGGTCTCACTCAGAACACGTTCAGCACCCCAGGGGAGGGCAGACCCCCTCCCCATACACCAGGGTGTGCGGTGACCACCGGGCTGTACCACCTCTCCCGTGAGGGATTTCTGGGATCGACTGCGAAGGCGAAGGGTTTCCAGTGCGGAGACTGGGAGCATCCCCTGCCCCAGTGCAAGAGGAATCTCCCGGCACTCAGCCCAGCTGCGAGGAGGGCTGGAGGGAGTTCACATTCCCTGGGGAGGCCGGGGATCAAACGCGGCTCTCACATCCTCTGCCTGAGGCCTAGCCGGAGAGCATCCCTGAGTCGGGGACGGCCAC
>NW_009650188.1:1778248-1784786 GCF_000708025.1 Charadrius vociferus
CGCCGCCGGGGGGAGACCGGCCGCTGCCGGGCGGGGGTCTGCGACATCCATCTACCCCCCGCCCCCAGCTCCGAGCCGTCTCTTCTGCAGGACCCCGGCGCAGCCCCGTCCCCCGGGATTCCCGTTCCCCGGAGATGGGGTTTCCTCCACCGCCATCCTGCGGTCGGGGACCCCCATCTGCGTTCCTGGTACTCGAGAGTGACTCGTCCTCCCGGATCCCGTCCCTATGTCGCTGGGGGGCTGGGACTGGTCCCAGACCTCGGGGCACCTGTCCGCATCCCTGAAACCTAAGGGAGTCCAGAACCTCTGCCTCCATGCCCCCGTCTCCATCCCCGTCCCTGGGGGCTGCGGTCAGTCCTAATGGTCCTCAGCCCCTGGAGATGGTGTCAGTGCCAGAGGCCAGGACTCCCTGTAACCATCCTGGGGAGCTGTGATGAGTCCCAGAGTCCAGATCACTGTCCTTATGCTCTTCTCCTGGCTGTGACCTGGGGGTGGCTCACCTGCTCTGCTGGAAAATGGGGAGGGGGCTATCAGTCTTTTCCCCCACCATGTGGCCTGTCCCCCATAGCAGAGGTCCTACAACATCCCATGGGGAGCCCTGTCTCAGTATCACTTTTCCAGTCCCCCTCCTGCCCCTGCTATGCCTCCCTATCTCTCCCAGCCCTGCCCAGCCACAGGTACAATGCTTAACCCCGGGGGGCATTGCTGTGGCAGCTCTGACCCCAACAGCACTGAGGGCACCCTGCCATAGGTGGGGTTTGTGTTTGTGGGTGGGTGACGGGGATGGGAACTGATGCCAGGAGAAATCTCTTGAACTCCACAGACCTTGGCTTTTGACAGCAGCGGCTGAAGTGCAGTGAGTCCTGTCTTAGACATCCAGCCTCAGTTTGAGCGTTTCCCGAGGGGCAGAACCAGTGACCCAGGAGAAGTGGCTCCCTGGTTAGCTGTATTCATCACCGAGAACGTGCAGCGCTGAAAGGTGAAGGGCAGAGGGATGCCAGCCTGCAGCCCTGCGCGCACCCCTCCTACCTGCAGGCTCACAGCACTTTGCAGAGAAGGAACTGTTGCACCTTCACTCTTTGCAAAGGAAATCACTGTCCCTTCGTGGCATGAATGGAAGATGCAGAATTGGCTGTCCCAGAGTCTCCCACTGCCTCTAAAGCAGCGGTTACTGCTGACACGTCTGACTGGCTCAGCTCCCTGATGTGGCTACAGTTCCTCTGCACTGGGATGCTAACTACTGGGAAATTATCGAACCCAGAGCCAGCAGCTTCTCGAGGTAACGGCTGGAGGCTGCTCCGTAACGCCAGGCTGGGCGTGCATCGCCAGGGGAGGCTGTGAGTGCCAGCGGAGGGGGTGTGGGGGGTGTTCACAGCCTCTTGCCTTTAGCCAAAGCTGCTCCAAATGAACGAACCCCCCCGCAGTTATGGATGGGACTACGTGAGAAGGGGGCCCTCTCAGGCAGCTGAATGGAAGCAGATTAAGGCAGTAAGTGTGTTTACATGAATATGAGCTTAATCCACTAACCAGATCAATCAAAGCTGCAAGTGATGCTTTTCCCCTGGAGTGCCTCGCTACTCCTGCGCCTGCTTCTACATCGCTGCAGGAAAAGCCGCTCTGCCTGATGTATACAGCAGCTGCCCTCCTGCATCTGGACCCGCTTTATCTATGCAGGCCAGCCACAACCCTAATTTCCAACCATATTAACAAGCAATACTCCACAGTATTGTTATGAGGGACCTGTGGACATGCCAGGTACGGCAGGAAGGCCTCGCTTGGAGTTGGAGCAGCAATATAGTTGGGATGTGAAGTCTTGCAAAGCAGGACGATTTAGAGATCTCGCTGTGTACTCCTGGACACTTATCACACTTATGCCGAATTATGCTTCACTTACACAATCTCGAAGGTTGCTACTCCAGTGAGGCAAAGCCAGCTCTTATGCTAATGCGATTATTTGCTAGTCTAATAACTCTTACTTGCGTTTACTGTGCAGCTTAATATCACCAACACTCCTTAATTTCAGTGTAAAAGTGCTTTTACAGTGAATTATAACAGTAGAGGTTAATTTGCAGAAATGCAACTCAACAACAAGCCCATATCCATGGACTTTATAGCCGGAGAGATTTGTACACCGTCACACCTGACCTCATGCACACTGCAGGCTGCTTACCCAGTTATTTCTGCACCGGACCTCATATTTGCCTCGGCCGTATGTACCGGTTTCTTCAGTGTGGAGCACGTCTGTGTTTTCAGATCACTTAAAAACTGAACCTCCGGACCCCGTGTCTCTCCATGTCCCATGCCCACAGTTCCATGCCACCTTACCTCCCAGGTATCCTGGGTGGCAGGAGACATTACAGAGCAGGCAGCATACAGGACATGAGCTCAGAGAGATTAACCGTGAATCAAAGCACTGGGTCAGTTGAGCCAGTTCAGAACAAGGTTTAAGGATTTTAAAGGTCCCTGTTTGGAAATATACGTTAGTTGGTTGTCTGCGTCATAAATCTCCCCGTTTATCCTGCTGGAGCTGGATGAATAATTGAAGAGAGGTTTGTGGCTAATTGATTTGCTGATCAGTGGAAAGAAATCATGAATAATTTATCTGACGAATATTATTCAACCATCCATAAAGCTGGTCAGTTACTGAAAATAATTAGTTGCAAACACTCAATTTTTCAGCCAATGGCTTTGTTCCTTTGCAAACACACCTCACACTTCTCGCCCTCCAGCATGGGTCCCCACGGATTTCTCCTGGGTCCAGTGCTTTTCAACACAGCCTGAGCAGTTCACCATGGCTCTTCTGCTCCTTCCACTACTTCATGTGCGGGAATTCTTTTCTGCTTCATCCTCCCATTGCAAAGCTTCCCCCTCCTCCCCTTGCCCTTGCAAACACGGGTCCTCTGGCTTGCACTGAACTTTTAAAGTAGGATTCCGCAAACATCCTCCACGTGGGATCAAGGCATTTAGCAGCTTCACTGGTGGAAGGGGAAAACGCAAGCGCACATGTGCGTGACACCATCTGCTCCTGGCTCTTTTCAAGCAGCAGATTTGCTATGTTTGTTTAGTGCCGTAAAGGTACCTGCGCATCCGACCTGCAGGGTGGAGATGCTGTCCCTTACCTGAACAGCATGGAGCAGAGAGCTGGGGCGAGCATATTGGAGGAGGAATATCCCACACTGAGTTCCAGACACGCCAGGGCAGAACCAGGCTCCAATTCTGTTTTTAAGTTTAAACTTTTAAGCAGGCCACATAAGCGTGTCATTTTTCCCGCATCAGTACGACTCCTGGTCCTCCCTTTGCCAGCACCCTTTGGAGCACCGAGCGCAGTTAGCCCAGCCACCTCTTCTGGGTTCCAAAAAAAATGGAGGAAAAGAAGAGACCCTGGGGTTTCTCTAGGATTGCTATTTATTTTCCAGTTCTTGCATGTTAAGATTTCTGAGAAAACAAGCAATCTCCGGAGGCTGGTTGATGTTATTTGCCTTCTAGCAGAAATCCTATCAGATTCTCCTGTGGTTCCCAGATCCGGCTGGGGCAGCTCCCCTCCCTCCTCCTTTTCCACCCTCAAGCAACACGCTGGCACTCTCCCCATTGAATTAACATCATCTTTCCCCTGCAGCATCTTCTGAGTGACTTCCTGGGCTCACAAGCAGTCACAAATTTATTCTCTCCATGGCTGGGGATACCGAGCAGCAGGATCCAGGAGCTGCCTGGTATGTGTGCGGTCCTGTGCCAGGCTGCTCTCATTTGGGAACGAGAATATCCTCTTCCAGTTGAACCTGGGGCGATTCAGAAACCCCTACAGAAGTCCTACTACATCTAAGTTTAATGGAAATAGGACACTTGTCTGAGCACACGAGCTTGCTGTCCCCATCGGGGTGCAGAGAGCTCCCTCCCTCTGGGAACCCCACGAGTTTGTGCCGGCATCCACAAGCCTGGAGCAGTTTGAGGGAGTGATTTCGTGGAGAGCTCAGAGGATGCCCAGCCTTAAGCAGGGCTGCTGAACGCCCTGGAACGTGAGCTGGCGCTGCTGCTGTAGCCTTGGAGGGCTGCCGCTGCCGTCTACGCTCGCCTCCTCTGCAGGAAGTTCACAGCCTGGGACCAGAGGGCTAATTTCATTATGCAATGTTTGTAGCCAGAGTCAGGAGTTTAATTATGTCTTTCCTTTTCTTGCCGGCTCTCAGCAAAACCACGTTTGCTCCACTCGGTGCGATGCTCAGCCGTGCCTCCGAGAAAGGGGGCTTGTCACGCAGTGGGGAGGCGGGGGATGGGGGCTGCAGGTCCAAGGGTTTGCAGTTGAAGTCCCTGCTTTGGGTGCTTACCTCCATTCACCAGTCACTGATGCCAGGCTGGGAATTTGCATGTGGTCCTTACGGCCCAGAGAGAGGGGATGTGCACAGTCCTCTGGGTCTGGGACCCCAACTTTCCTACAGCTTCGGAGCATCCCCCCGCGCTGGGCTGCAGCAGCTCTGTCACTGTGTGCATCCCGCGAGGGTCAGGATGCAGCCCAGGACGGCGGCTCTTCTGGGCCACTCGCACCCCTTTTCCTTCCTTCTCTCTCTCTCGGGGCTGTCCCACCTCAGCCCTCTGCCCGCTGCCAGGGACACCTAACCCACACTGCTGGGGAGCCGGGGCTGCCAGTGCTGCTCCGCCACCTGAATATACGGTGCGAATTTAATGGATTCCTCCCTCCCCCTTGCAGCAGATGCGCCGCGTAAATCAGCGCCGCAGATGAGCCATGCTGCTCTACACCAGCTGGGACTTTTGGCCCTGGAAGACTTTGTTGTGGCCCCCGGTAAATACCGGGAGGCATTAATCCAGGCGGAGCTGGCTGCCAGCCCACCCCACGCACCCAGGGAGGTTCCTGCAGCCTGTCCCGGGGCCGGGTGAGCCAGGACAGTCCTGAGAGGAACGGAGAGGAGATGTCTCACGTGTGCGCATCACTTGGCCAGGGGGAAGGGGCTGTGGGAGAGGAGGTGTCCTGGATACCCGCCTTACCTTGATGCCTTTATCTTTGCAACCAGCTTTGGAGAGAGCCTGCCTGGAAGCAAAGGCAGCGATGCATGGGTATTTTTCACCTTCAGATTTGCTGTTGAGCTTGTTTAGGTGGAGGATGGGCTTAATGGTCCAGGCTTAGCTGAAAGAAGGGGGAAAGTTTGCTCAAGACAACCTAATTGATCTTAATGAGACAGGAAGGGCTTTGTGCTGCAAACACCAGTGTTTGTTTTGTGGGTTTAATGTGATTTCTGGCTGGGTTTGATTACTCTGGGGAAGTCCTCTGGCCTAATAAACAGAGCCATAGGGAATTAGTACTGATAATTTCAGATGCTGCTCTCAACCTGAAACAGCACAGCCTTCCAGGGTGGAAGCAGAACCAGGGAAAAGCTAATATTGAATGGATTCGATTAGCTCCCAATTACCAAACAGCTTGGGCTGCTCTGGTGGGTGGGCAGCGGCCAGGGGTGGGTGCCCAGGGAGAGGGCATACAGGGCAGTGTCCTCGTGTGGAGTGACAACGAGCACCCTTGGGCACCCAACGGGGGCTGATGTACCCAAAGAGCGAGGAAATTGTTTGTGGAAGGTCTTGTGGGTTGTTTTTCCCCAGTTGATAACAATGAAAAGGGCTGTTTTCAGGGGGAAAATTCTTTTTCAAACACTGGGCATTTGGATTGCGACTCTCCTAGAAAATGGTGTAATTCCCCCTTTCCTATAAACTGAAAAATGGGACCACAATGTGGTTTTGTGCTTGGTTTTTATTGGTATCTCCTTAAATGGAAGGGAAAAAAATTACTCTGAATCTCACAGCCGCTGCTGAAAAAGTGGTTCTCCAGAGAGCAATGTTTCCACCGAGAGGTTTCTTCATGCCTGCTAGTGGCTGCCTCTCCCTGTGGGCTGTCTGGGGTGCACCCGTGTCCAAATCTGCCCAAAGCAAGGGCTGGGGCGAGGAGGTGGCCGAGCTCATGATGGTGACACACCTTGCTCCTGCAGCCATGGACTCAACTGTGGCCGAGAAACGCCCCGGAGATGCCAAGAGCTGGTGTACCTTGGGAAAACAAGAGTGGGGATGGTGCCCAGCTCCTGCTGCCATTCTCGGCACCCTCGACTGCCACCTCCCTGCTTGTCCCCCCGGGCACCCCCCGGCGAGGTGCCTCCTGCTGCTGTCGGTGGCAGGGGAAGGCAGGCGCTGCCCTCAGAGGGACACCAGTTTTTTGAGTCAAGTGGCTTCTTCTCATGGCAAGGGGGGGTGGGGGCAAAGGGAAGCATTTGGTGAAAACGCAGCAGTTTCTTAGCGCTTGCCTTCCAGACAAGCAAAACGTTGAGACAAATCACCGCAAGCTCTCCTTGCTTCCATCAGTAGGAGGGAAAAGAAAATGCTCATTTGTCTTTCTTTTTTTTTTTTTCTCATTTCTTTGGGTTTTTTTCTTCTCCTTTCTTTCTTTTTTTTCTTCCCTTTGCCAACAAAACTCCCTAAAAAGACCCTCCCTCCCTGAAATTCCTTCCCCCTCCTCCAACTCCCCCCCTGCGGGCATAGCGCGTGGCCG
>NW_009650188.1:1785026-1795399 GCF_000708025.1 Charadrius vociferus
GGGGGGCAAGGCTGTTCCCGCTGGGGCCGGGGCATGCCCAAGGGTCCGGCTGGCTGTGGTCCATAGGAAAACCAGGAATAGTTACTGTCTGCCTCTGCCTTTTCCGCATCAGCATAGCTCTGGGTTACGGTCCCCAGCTCCCCATCACTCGGCTTCCTTCAGAGCTTGAAAAATCCCCTTTGTTGTTTTCTTGCCACCTAGGACCAGGGATTTGTTCTTCTCATCGCGTTTGCTTCCCAGATCAATTTGTTGCATTTCACATTGATTGCTGTCTATTTTCTCTTTCTGGCTATTGGTGGATTTTGCTTTTTATTGCTAATTACTCTTCTTGCTCCTCTGCTGAGGGAAATACTTCCAAGTTCATTTTTAACTCACGTTAAGGATGTTAAACAATATTTACTAGAGAGAAATATTTTTAAATGAGGGGGTCTGGACAGGCTTCTGCTGACTGCTTTGGCTTGCAGCTCTTGCCAGAGGCCAGTGATATTCTGAAATACTCTCTCATACCCAAAGCTCAGACAATGCCACGGTCTCACTGCAAGTTATGGTTTGAGACCAAACAGCTGTATAGGGAATGCCCAGCTGGAGACCACATGGGTGAGACAACAGCTCCCTGCAAAAACCCAGGCAGCTGCAAAGCTGGGTTATGTTTAATTTCAAACGCCTTGAAGGTTCCTGTTTGATTTCTGGGAGGATTTCAGACCCAGAGCCAACAGGGGTACACTTGAGCTATATCTAAGACACTTTTCAGGGCACTTGCTGGGCCTTTCAGGAGAAGCTGGGGTGGTGCTGATTGCTTTGCTCAGTGAGGAGGAGAGGTCCCAGATGGGAGGAAGGCCAAGGGAAGGGGGATTTGCACAGCCCGTAGCAATGCCAGCGCCGTGCACATCACGGGCAGGGCAGCGGGCAGGGGGGCTTCAGGCAGCAGCATGGCCCCAGCAGGATGAACCGCCCAGAAATGGCTTCGGAGGCAACTGATGGCCTTTCAATGCCTTTTAGAAAGAGACAAATGATTCAGGCCCAGAGCTGCAGAGGAGCAATTTGGATAACAAGAACTTCTGTCTGATGAGATAGATCTATCAGCTGAGGTTTATTAATCCGAAACCCTGTCTGAAGCTGTCAAGTCAATCAAGGACCGGAGCTGCTGGCCTTGCTCCTCTCCCTGCCAGTCAGCCGGCTTGGCGAGGCAAAGGCACAGGAAGGCTCTGCACATCATCCCTCCTATTTTAGCCACTGGAAAACCTGGAAAAAAAAAGAAAAAAAAAAAAAAAAGAGGTTGGGAAAACTCACCAAATTCTCCATTAAAAGGCTGCAAGCTCAAGCTTCAGAAATTAGGCAAGGCTAGTTTTATGGTAGGCGGTTTGACCTTCGTTCTGCCCCCATTTACATTATGACGCAGTGTTTAGTTAAATGATCACTTACTCCTTTCTCCTGGGGCTTTTCTCTCATTCCTCTGCACATGGAGCAAAATTAAAGTTGCGCAGGAACCACAAATCTGGCCTTTCCCAGCATTTGAGTCCTTAACTTGCCACCTGAGCAATGCTTTTTTTAACGGAGCTTTTTGTCCATAGTATCTTAAATAATTTGGTATCAGTTCTGTTCCCACAGAATTCATCAGATAATTAGCTCTTGGTTATAAGTGAGCAGCGTATAGCATCGTTACCTTGTCTCCCCTAACGCAAGGCTTTGCATGACGCTGTGGTGTGGTTTTTCTATTAAAGCAGACTGGTTGGTAAATGCCCCAAGAGGCTCCCTTGATTCACATGCTGCAGATCAGGCTTCTATATTAAAAACCCATTTAAAGTTCCCTAGCAAAATGTGTGAATTAGAAAAGTTAGATCGTATTAATTCTTTCTCGAATGTCCCAAGGATAAGCAAGCCCGGGATGCCGCTCTCTGTTCCCATACACTGCTCTGTGCTAATGTGCACTGATTTTCCTGGGGAGCTGGAGATATCGCTGTCGAGCGGTGCTCTTACAAATAGGTTACTGGAGCTTTGTGCAGGGAAAATGGGTTTATTTTCTGTGGAGATGATGGTGAATTTGCATCTCAATGAATACTTTTCCCTTGAAGGAATTTTCCATTGTAGGACTAATAAATTTTTCTCGTGGGTAAACTGCTCCAACCACCTCGCCTGTGGGTTGTGCGTCCCCAACCTTTGCAGCCTCATCACGAAGGTGCAGACAGGGAAGCTCTGGCCTGTCCAAAGGGTGCTATTAAAGGGCCAGGAGTGAAGACAAGCCATCCATGCTCTGCAGGCTGGCTGCATTGCACAAGTAGCCGGGCTGGAGACGACCAGTATGACGGGCAAAGCTGCCCAGCATCTACCTGAGACTGAAAATGCCACAGCAGCTGGAGAATTTTGTATTCCTCCCCAAATCCCCCAGCAGCTGGAGCCAAGGAGGGGCGGTGGGGAGGGGGGTCATGAATTGTAGCTGCACGGGAAGACACTGCTCTGGAAAGGAGCAGATAATCGTGGTGGTGATGAACTGCATGAATCATTCAGAGGGATGTAATCTTGCGCCATATGTTATATGTCAGTACGTGGAGAACATGTCGCATCCATTAGGATAATAATTGCATAGTTCATCTTCTTTTTTGGCCAAAAAAAAAAAACCAACACACCATTCTCTAGACTCAGCAGCACTTGCAGGGCAGAAATAGGCCGCCTGTAGCACCATGTTCCTGCAGCGGAGGGACCGGGTACCAAGGGCAGGCACTCGGGGAAGCATCAGGCTGTGCGGAAGGAGGGGAGAGGGAAACAGCTGGGTGGGAAAGGAGCTCGGGGGGGGAGGACATACTGCTTCAGTAGGCCAAGAAAGCTAAATAAAACATGAACTTCTCTGCGGCCACCTGCAAGGAGGTCAGGATGGATGCCAGGCCCTGGGTATAGGAAAGCCAAAGGCTTTTGCGCACTCACATTATCCTTATTTCCAGCCAGAAGTGCTCCAGCCTCTGAATTTTGTTAAGCCTTTTCTGCTAGATTAAACACCCCCCCTGCTGCTAGAAATGCCCTCCTTGCTTGGGCTCTGCAGCAGCCATCGGTGCTCCTACCCTTCCGCAGCTCCCTGGAGGGCTGTGCTGGAGACCCTCGCGGAGCAGGACGGGCGGCACAGACACAGGGGCGAATGGCTGCTGTCCCCGAAGGACCCCACGCACTGTGGGGCGGTGTGGGGGCCAGTAGCAAGCCACCCCTGTGGGCAGCACATGCAGAAGGGGTGACACGGCACGTGCAGCCGAACCGTCCTCCCAAGGTACGCCAAATGCCGCGGCTCCGGGCAGGAATTAGTTTTCATTAGCAGTTTTCCAGGCTTTTAGGCAGCCAAGCAGCCATGCCTGAAAGACTCTGGGGTGAGCTGTCATTATCACACAAAGGTAGCTAAGCTCCCAAATCCTATTAGTGGAAAGGGAAGAGACTGCTGCCGATGGCCTGAGGCAAGACAGCATCCAGCTGTGACAGCCAGGGAAGGGCAGCATCACCTTCCCACACCTCACCTTCCCGCACACCAGCAGGGCTGATGGTCTTTTCTCCCTGAGGCCAGCTGAACCGGCGCAGCCCGCATCCTTCCAAAACTATTCAGCATCTGTGGTACCCACCATCCCTGCTGGGGACTGCCTGTACTGCCCACATCCTGCCACTGTCCTCCCAGGCTCCTCTGCCCGCTCTCCACTCCGTGAATGCCTTTGTACATCAAGGAGCTAAAATCCAGCCCCTCAGCACCCCTGTCAAGCAAAGACATGCCAGTGGCTCTCCCGCCGACTTACATTGGCTTGGCGGGTGAAGGTTACTTTGCAAATTAACTATATTTAGCCTTCCAGGTTTTTGTAAGACACTTGATTCAAGCATTACATGACATTCCGATTTTAAGAAAATAGTGCTGCCTAACATCAATAAAGCCTAAGTTAAGAGGCAGAAAAATTGGCCAGGCTGGAAATTGTCATCAGCAGGGAGTCATCACCCACGGCTGCCGCCATCAACCTGGGGAGGCCTCCGGGATGTCCTGCGCCGTGGGCAGGGAGCGATGCCCTGCGGCGAGCAATGCCCAGGAGCAGTCCTGTGGGCACGCACGTGCCCTCACACACACGCATGTGGATGCTCAAGAGGACAGGGCCACGTCTTCGCTCCAGGGGACTGAAGGAGAGCTCTCGGGCACAGCCTCTCCTGTCTCGTGCTGCCCGTCCTGCCGCCAGAGCCTCCCGCCTGTCTTTGTGCAGGTCCTGCTAACAGCGCTCACTGAGGTACTTCCAATTTCACGGCTCTAAATTATACTCACTGCTCCTCCTCCTCTCCAGCGGCATAAGCCCATAAGGCTTTTAAAAGCACAGCGGCACTGAGAGACCTTCAAAGAGACACGTCCCCTGCAGCGAGCGGGCACCGGCGCCTCTTCTTTCCAAAATTGTAGCAGTGAGAGATGCCAAATCCCTTCCGAAATGAGAAGCCCCGGTGGGGCAGAGCTGTGCGAGGGTGATGCCTGCTGGCCCTGGGGAGCGGGATGGGTTGTGGGTGCCTGTAGCCCCAGAGATGGTCTGCTGTCCTCAACGGCAGGAGCGATTGGGGGGGGGGGACACAAACGACAGCATCACCCCAAGCCAGGGGGTCTCTGCTCAGCTCACACGCCATCGCCCTCTGCGCTCCAGCATTGATTTTTAGGTCCAAAGGGCTGAAAATAATCACACAAGGGAATGGTGGGCTGACTTTTCTTCCCAAGCAATTTTTATCCTTCTCTGATTGCCTGGAGCATCCCTTGGACATTCTAGTGATAAACTGCCAAAAAATGAGCTAGTGGTGTTCGCCATTTCTGTATCCTTCTTACCAGCAGAACATTGAAATGGCTTAACAAAGCCACCCCAGACAGCACGGGGGAACAGAGTCTGTCCTGCACCTCCAGCTCCCAAGCTGGGAGGACTGGGAAATTTTTCATTCCCCAGAAATTCCAGCAGAAATTTTAAGGAGAAAATGCCATTACTCAGAAGGGAACGGGGCCAGGGCTGGAGCTGCAGAGCGGGGACCAACTGGGAGTTTGCCAAGGATATGCACACTTGTCGGAGATGTGTGGGGCTCCCTTTTGGGTCCAGCACCCAGACCAGGATTTTGGGGAGGAGACACCAACCTCACAGCACTCGGAGCCCTTTTGCTTTGCATTTCCCACTCTGACAGTGCAGTCGTGGCTGGGAGCAGGGGAGGATGAGAGCACAGCTAGCTCCAGCGAGCTTTCTGAGGCTTTCCGCATGTTATACTCTCCGTCAAGTGATTTTCACCCCCCAGCAAGCTCGAGGGAACGTGGTGCGCGGCAAAGAATTACAATAAAATTGAATTATTCTGGCGCGAGAAATTTTTCTCCTCGCCATTTGTCAAGCTTTCTGCATCTCGTTCCAAAGCAGAGAAAAATCACCCAGGATCAATCAGAAAGAGGAAAAGCTGTAAAACCTCCAAAGCAGGTGTGCTGGATGGCACAGCATCCGAGCAGCCCCTGGCGTGCTCAGGCTCTCTGCTGGGCTTCTGGACACCCCCCCGCAACCTGTCCCCCTGGTGTTGTGCCCCTCCGACCCCAGTGCCAGGTGATTTCAGACAAAAAATTTCTGCAGCAAAACAACTGATGTATAACATCGGGCAGGACAGTACTGGGTGAGGCTTCTTCCAGGGAAAGGTTTGTTTCGCTCCCGTGGGGACCGGAGGTGGGATGGTATTGCAGAGGTTGTGCTCTCCTGAGCCTGTGGCACAGCGTGCGGGGAAGAGTCACCTGCAAAGATGAATTTCCTATCGATTTCTATAGCTAGATGCCCAGTCTACTGCAATTCTTCATTGGCGAGCTGAGCAGCACACGGAGATGGGAAACTGCAAGGAGGGCTTGAACTGTAGAGGGGTTTTCTGAAAATCCAGGAGAAACTCATTTTGGCACACATCTGATGATGGAAATAACTTGAATTCTGTTAGCGATATAGAGAAATGAAGCAAATTGTTGCCCTTCCTTCCTCTGCCCAAAAAAAGTCATTTTGAATAGGTCAAACTTTGCGAAATTGGAATGAAATGGAAATTAGCTTGCATTTTTACATAGTTTTCCCCCATAAAAGTCTTGGGGGAAAAAAATGAGTCAGAGATTTGCCAAAATACACTGGGATTTATTTCATTCAGAAAGCAGAAATCTGAATTTTTACTCTAATTAGGTATTTGACCCCCCTGATGCCATCCCCAGACCTTCTCCATCAAACCAAAGCAGACGGCGTTCAAAAGAAAGACACCTCTGAATGCCATCCTTCACTCCTTCTGCCTTTGCCATCTGCATCACTGGGCCTTAGGGAAGTCCAGATCCCACCACCCATCCTTCCTCCATGCTGTCACACCCAAAAATGAAAGAGACAAGAGGCTGGAAGGCGCCCAGTGCCTTGCTCCTGCTTGGGAAATCTGGGGACTGTGGAGAGCCTGTGAGTGCTTCTGGGCATTGCAGAGGGACGCTCTGGACCCCATACCTCCATCTCCCCAACATAGGAAAGACATGGACCTGTTGGAGCAGGTCCAGAGGAGGGCCACAAAGATGATCAGAGGGCTGGAGCACCTCTCCTATGAGAACAGGCTGAGAGGGTTGGGGTTGTTCAGCCTGGAGAAGAGAAGGCCCCAGGGACACCTTATAGCAGCCTTCCAGTACCTAAAGGGGGCCTACAGGAGAGCTGGGGAGGGACTTTTTACAAGGGCATGTAGTGAGGGGCAACAGCTTCAAACTGGAAGAAAGTAGATTTAGATTAGATATTAGGAAGAAATTTTTCACTGTGAGGGTGGTGAGGCACTGGAACAGGTCGCCCAGAGAAGTTGTGGAGGCCCCATCCCTGGAGGTGATCAAGGCCAGGCTGGACCAGGCTTTGAGCAAACCCCTACATGGCAGGGGGGGTGGAACTAGATGATCTTCAAGGTCCCTTCCAACCTAACGATTCTTTGATTCTGTGATCTCTGCCTGAACCCTCTCTGGATTCTCCTGCCCTGCTTTATTTTGCTCCTTCACAGGTCTTCATCAGGGCAGCACTTGCAAGTACCACGAGCAGTGAGCGCACCCACTCCTCCTCCAGTATCCACCAATTTGCACAACGTGTAAGGTTTTTTTGCCTACTTGTACTGGGGTTTGTTAAAGTTTAAAGGAAACGTCACCAAGAAGGAGGAAAATACTCTGCTCTAAAAGGTGCAAATGGGGAGATGGAGAGCTTTGTAGGGCATGTGTTTCTTCTTTCTTCTGAATTGAGATTATACCCAAATTCACATCTTCCTCTGGAAGATTTTAACGAAATAGCATTTTTTGGATGAAACGACTGTGTCAAAACATGTCCAGCCAACTCTATTCAGCTTTACCACATCTATTTTATCTGTGAATACTACTTCTCTCAACAGACCAAGGACTTTCTATTCCAGGGTTTTTTCTTGGCCTAGAAAAGGTCAAATTCACAGAGTTTGTTTAAACTTCGTAGAAGAAGCTGTATTGGACTTGGCATATGTCACCAGGGGTGGAGGAAGCAGAGAGATGTGGCTCAGTGGCCAGATGGATGAAGGGCTGGAGAATAGGACAATTCAGCCCGCAAGGCAGCTCAGAGCAGAGCACTGAGTGGGGACCGAGGTGACTCCAGCAGCACTGGGTCCCCTCACTGTCCCCTCCTAGCACACAATCCAGCCAGGATATCTGCCCCCCTACACTCACTAGATGCCCTCGTTAGCGCTGCTGGAACCACAGTGCTGATTACAGCCGCTGTCGCCAGTGGGGCATTGGTAGAGGTGGATAAGGGCCCACGTGCTCCATCATCCCATCCCAACGGATGACTCAGGAGCACTTCAGAGCCATCCATTCCTGGCTTTTCTGTTTGGTCTCAGTGGCTTCTACAAATGTTGGGGACCGGCCACAAGCACTGTGCTTGCCCAGGGTCTGCAGGAGGTGAGGTGCTGTTCCCCAGCCAATGAGAGATCAAGCCCCACAGAGCTCCCACCCACCAGCCTCCCCGTACCCCCAGCCCAGTGGCTTCACAGCTGCTCACAGTGCATGGGGGGCTCCTGTTGCAGACATCGAAACCCACCAGTTAGCCAAGGGCAGCCCCCTAAAACACGGGCAGAAGGAGCAGAATATCAGCGATGCCAGAAATCCCAATCCTTGTCTTGCAAATGGTTGACTTTGTGTCTTAAGGGTTTCTTCCCTGCTCTGCGAACTCCGGGTGCTGCCCGCAGTACGGTTCATCTCTCTTCGAGCCACGCTTGCCTGCACGGTGCCAGCTGGCAGGAGTTCACTTTGACAGCCCATATCTGTCAGCAGCCAAATACCTTGAACTCCGGAAGGTATCGCTGTAGATAGTAAAGCAAAAAAAAAAAAAAAAAAAAAAAGGAGGTGGCATTTCAAAGATTTTTTTTTTTCTTAAAAAGAAAAGACAGCTACAAGCCTTTTTCCTGTTAAAAAAAAAAATAAATAAATTAAAAGTCAGTGCTTTTTGCTTTGTTCTGTATAAAGCTGTTCTTAAAAATTGCTTTTCAGAAGAGGTTCTTTGCCCCAGCCCAGCAATGGTACTCAGGGCCAGGCTCTGCCTCAGCACCACCCTGTTTTTTCTGGGTGCACAGCTGGACAAGTCAACGACTTTCTACTCTTTTGCTCCTCTGACAATTCTGATGAGTAGGAATGATCTGTCACAGTTATTTTGTGTCAGTGTTGACACAACATAGCACTTCTTCAGACTTTTTGGTGTCTCAGAAATACCAAATAAATTAATAATGTCATTTACCATTATGCAAGAAACCATTTCCTCGAATCCCAAATGAGAGAGGCTTTCAGATGTGACCGGTTTGTCACTAGTCTTTACATTTTCCTTTGAACATAACTAATAGTTTTGTTGCTTCAAATTAAAAAAGAAAAAGGAAACATTGCATATAGGGTGTTTTTTACAACTCAACACTTCACCATTTTTTTCTCTTTTTTTGGGGGAAAGAAGGCAAATCCAACTTCCCAAATTCTCCTCCGAGACATTTGGCAGGTTTGCTTCAGCCCTGGGCAGCGATGCGTAGGAACCCCTGGCTGGGAACATGATGTCAGGAGCTTCGCTGCTGCCTTCCCTGACTGCCAGCGCTGCCCCTCCATTCCCTTGATCCCCTCAATCCCATCCATCCCCTCCATCCTCTCCATCCCCTTTATCCCTTCCATCCCCACCTCCCCTCCATCCTCTCCATCCCCTCTATCCCCTCCACCCCCTCCACACCTCTCCCAGCCAGCCCTGGGGAAACACCGCTGCTTCTTAGAAGTCGCAGGCACGCACACCGTAGGAACCTCTGTGCCTACCAAACCTGCTCTCGGATAAGCAAAGAAGTACACATTAATCTAATTACCAGTGTCCTGTAAGAGCAAATATTTAGCTAGTGAATTCAAGGTAAGGAAAAAAGAGCTAGTTTAAAATAGAGCTGAGAAGGCTTTATACAAATTACATCCTTCCCAAAAGCAAAGGTTTTCTCTGAGCTCATGGAGACGTCGTGTCCCCAGCATGGCACCTCTGCCTGGCTGTGTATCTCAGCCCACTGGAGACTGAGCACAAGGGACCTTGAGCCAACTTTGAGCCCCAAACACGGCAATCACCTGCTTTCACAGCGGAAAGGCAGTTTGCATCACCTCCCTCCGCAGACACTACCGTCCCTGGTGGATCCAGCCCTGGGGAGCACGCCAAACCCCCACCCTGCCATAGGGCAGCCTCAGGTCCAGCTTGCATGGATGCTCAGCTTCCAGAAGTGTCAAGCGCTTTTGCTCTGGTCCCCCTGGCCATGGTTCAGGTGGCTTCTTACCGAACACTCTCCTTGGGTTGGCTCCTGCCCATGTACCTCATCACCCTTCATCATTTCTCCCTCTCCATAGGTATGTGCATCTCCAGAGTAGGACCCTCACGGGTGTTACTGGTCAGAACTGGTTGGGACATTTTTATTGGGAAGCGTATGTGAGGTTTGTAGTCAGAAACCCCCAGTTATTTGATGAAACCTCACACTTTTTACCAGCGCTCAGCCTTCGCTCTACTGTTTGTGCTTGCAGAGCAGCACCAAGCAGACCCACATGCCAGAGGTGACGCTTGGGAGGCACGAGCCTTTCCAAGGCTGCCAGAGCCAGAGCGCACCACCTCCTCGCAGCCACGGGCAGGGGCAGAATGGGGTCTGAGCCGGTGCTCAGCCCCTATGCATCATCCAGAAGTGCCAGCATCTCCCCTGGCGTTATTGCTATTGGGCTGTGCTGGCTCAAGTCATTAAGTTTGATGTTTTCCTCCATGCATTTCAGGTCTCTCTGGAGCTCCGAATCACACCTCTCTGAGGGTTAGAAGAGCCATTGCTCTGCTGTGTTCCCTGCAGGACCAGCTCCCCGCATCCCATCCAGACCCCAGGCA
>NW_009650188.1:1795453-1795797 GCF_000708025.1 Charadrius vociferus
CTTAACTACACACTAAATTTGGGTTAATTATGAACACATGCTCTAAGATAAAACTTGAAGGAAGAGCTGAGCATCAAATACACAATGAATCTAATTAACGTGAACACAGCTAATTAGATTTGAATCTGCTCACAATATTGCGTGTGTGCTTGAAACTGCTGGCTTTATGGGAGTAATTATAAAAAGTTAAGTAGGGTTGGATTCACAAATTAAGCAGCCCCAATGATTTCCTTTTAAGCATGTGGTCTTTCCATATATTGTTGTTTTATTTGATTTCTCGAAGAAACTGTTCGTTGTGGACCATTTATTCCTCCAGAAGCTGACAGATTTCAGTGCCCAGAGCT
>NW_009650188.1:1795817-1807186 GCF_000708025.1 Charadrius vociferus
GAGATGAGGATTTGCAGGAGGAGCCACACAGCACAACCTTTAAGGGGGAAAAATGCCTCCTGCCTGGGAAGTCACCTTCAGAGCAGCAACGGTAGGAACCCAGCGACCACTTGGCCAGCCAGGTTGGGGTGGTCAGATCTAAACTTCTCCCAACCCCCCGCCCCCCAGGGGCTTCCCACATTTGGAAGTGATGGAGATCAAGGCAGGTCCTGCCTGTGCAAGCTGTCATCCCTGCTGTGAGCCTGCCCTGCTCCTGAAGCTGGACCATGGCTGCTCAGCACACCTGGGCAGCTCTGGGAGGTGGTGGGTGGGAAGCTTGCCGGGGCCAGCCCAGGATGGGAGCAGAGCTGGGAGTATGGCACAGGCTCTGAGGAAGAATTGGAAGCTGCTGTGAGTTCCTCACAGCCATGTGATGCTGCAGGGAGAGAAGATGGTGAAACTATGGCTGAGAAAATAGTGTTTTGCTTCTTCCTATGATATCTGGAAACGGTGAGTACCTGTGGGTTAAGGAGCCTGCTGGGGCAGCCCCTCTCCCTGGGAGGGAGCAACCAAGGGACAAAGACTCTTGGAGCTCTGCTGGGGTGAGCCTCGAGGTGGGGAGGCTCCTGGAGAAGGGCTGTGTTGAACAGTCAGCAAATTCTGCTGGTCCCCTCAAAACACAGTGCAGCTTCTGGAGTCCCTGGCAGTCTACTGTCTAGCGATGGAGGGGACCTCTGTATGCAGTGGAAGTACATGTATTAAATAAGATGTATCACATATGTTAGAAGACTTTAGCCCCTGATGAAATTGGACTGCCCTGAGTCGTTAAAGCTGTTGCTTTGGCAATTTATTTGATTTTTCTTCATCAGTTGTAAAGGAGGAGGGAATGGAGCTCTTGGTCTCTGTTTCATGCTTCTGACTCTTGCTGCTTCTTGCTGTCACATAAAGATGTGTTCTGGTTTAGGCTCCTGCCAGCTTCTTCATAGCTGGAAATCCACCATGGCTGAAGCTTGGTTAAAGATTGCCCTTGTGTTCCCATCCTCTGGCCAGCGGGATTGGGGGTCCAGCCTGGACCAAATCCCTGCATACACCCTGCACAGCCCCTGATGTGCATTTCATGCCCCATCCCAGCTGCCTCAGGAGCTTTCTGCCTGGTTTTGTTGTGTTGTACCTGGAAAATTGGCTTTTTATTCCAACCGACTATTTATAAAGCGGAGGAAATGAACTGCAGGGTGGGGGAGACGCAATGGAAACTTGCCTGGGAATTTCGGATACTAGCACATCCAGCAGAGGCAGTTGGCTTTACTTAATTAAAATGATCGTTGTGCTGAAATACCTAATTAGATTCAGGCACCTGTAGCCAGACAACTGCAGTATTATGCATTAGCTACCGTGGCAGAGACATCACTGCTGCGCTCAACGGCTCTGGCCTGGCACTGTGTCAGATGGCTGCCCTGGTTCATTGGGCTTCCTCGTGCTGGTGCTGTGTCCCCCTCTCGGGGACAGTCTCCTCCCTGTCTGTGGAACCATCCTGGAGAGAGGGGAGAAAGTCTTGCGTCCCCTGGTCATGGTGCAGGGGGCTGCTATGCGCTCCCAAAGCTGTGTGTCAGCTCTGTCATGATGTGCTGTGCTCTGCTCAGCATTCTCTGCCCTTCAGGCAAACCACTTCTCAAGCTGAAACTTGTCACCTGGGTCATGTGTTGTGTCACCTCCCAGGGCATGTGCCTGCCACAGTCCTTGGTGCTCCAGGTCCAAGTGGCATGTCCTGCAGTGCTTCTGGGAGCAATTTTCCAGCAAGAAATAAATGAGCTTGAACTTTTGCATGCACCTCTCAGCCAAAGTGCCTGAAGGTTTAGCTGATCAGGAAACATCTGTCACCATCCCGGTCACAAGCACTCGATGGGCACCGAGATAGGCCATAGCAGTAGCGATGGCTCTTGGGAAAGTTGAGTTTTTAAAACCCCCAGCCCCAAGATCAGAGGCTGGAGAAGTTGGATACACTCCTTGTTGGAAATGCTCAGCTCACACAAATGTCTCCAGGGCTGCAAGGAGCTGGAGCAGGCAGTGAGGTACCTGCTGGGCCACAGTCATGCATGCTGCATGCGCGGTCCTGGGGATGGAGGGTGGTCTCTGCTTGTGCTGAAATGACCACGTGGCTACATGCAGACCCTTGGGTTTGTGTCACTGCCTGCCAGTATGGTGCAGAGCTTCCTTCCAGCTCTGGCAGCAGGACCTGCCACTTGCGAGCTTCAGTGGTGGCTGCCTGTGCGATACTGGCACCGCACAGACCATCACATCATCCTGCAGACCCTCCAGACCTCCCCCAGGCTGGGACCACTGGGAGAAAGGTCTTCAGGGCATGTCTTGAGTGGCTGAGCTCAGCTGGCTCTGCCAGGCCATCTGTGTGGGAGCTTGCTGGGGTCGAGACCAGGAGAGTGCCAAGTGCTGATGTGCAGCTTTATCGTATGATCGATCCAGTGATGGAGGGAGCTAGGAGTTAATGAAGCCAGCCATGGAGTTAGACAGGTGAGAATTGTTTGTGTTCCCTTAATGGGGATGAATCACTAGCGATGCCTTCCCATTCCTTACTGTTGGGGCCAGATGGATGGGTGGATGGGCTCCCCAGCAGCCCCCAGCCCTGCCCAGCAGGGGTAGTGCTGTAGGGGTACGATGCAGCAGGGTGCCTGGCCCAGAAGCTGGAAGAAGGACAACCACACCTCCAGGGGAGATGGGATGCTTCACAGCGGGGGGCAGCAGCCAGGCCACAATTTTGGGTGCTGGGAGGGAGAATGAAAACTCCCCTGAGCCACCGGAGCAATTTCATGAGTCACCGAGTCCTGAATTTCACTCCAACCCACCCATCTGTCATGACTTGGCTGCAAGACAGAGCCATGAATGAGTGATCTTCCCACACAGAGCAGAGCAGGAACAGACGGGAATACGCCCTGTATTTTCAAAGTGGAGGTTTTGATTACCGCGGAGCACAATAACTGACAAGCGCCTTGTGGAGTAATTATTGTTGTGAAAGTAAAACCACCACCGCTTGCCGTTGAATGTGCTGCGAAGCAGTGCTTTGGCAGCACAAGATACAACACCAAAAAGGGGATGTCTACTTGCAGTGTGGTGATGAATGCGGCTTGGGGGGAAGAATATGGGGTTTAACGGGGAGAGGGAGATGTGGCCACAGAGCTTTGGAGTCTTTGCCTTTGCAGGGCATACAAGTTCCTCCGGGAACCCAGCCAGAACGTGGCAAAACTCCAGCAAAAGATCCTGTAGATCATTGTAACGTGACTGTGTCTTACAACTGCACAGCGTGTGCAAGAAAGGGATGTTGAGATTGGCTGAGCTTTGTCCTTTTAGAAATTGTGAGCTGATCTGTTTCCTTGTTTGAAGACATCTGACAGCTCAGTGATGCTCACAAGCCCCTGCGCCAGCAGAGGTGGATGGGGAGGCTGGAGGAGATGGGTATGTGGTCGTGTTCCTTGTGCTGAGCCCTCTCCCTCCTGTCAGCTGCGCAAATTGGAGTTATTGCCACAGTATTTCCCAGTCTTCTTGGATCCAAAAGCACATCAGTACTTATTTTGTTGAATTTACGCACAGTCTCCTGCAAGGAGCTTCTTACAGTTCTATCCCCAAAAATATGTGCAGAGGAAAAGGTCAGCTCTTCAGGGCCCAGCACTTTATAAAGCCTATAGCAAAGGGATATAATATTGCAGTTGGAGTAGAACTAGTTTCTCTGTTACCGAAACCCCCTCAGGTCGCTGGCGTGTTTGCTGGGCTCTGAGCAAATCATTTCTCTCCATTTCAGCCATTTCTCAGAGTGCTTCCCATGGGGTGCTCGGCACCCCCACTGCCCAGCTCGGAGCAGTGGGGTGCAGAGAGCCTTGCTCTCAAGGGGACTCCCAAGCGTGACGGTAGGATGTAACTGGGTTTGGAAATTACATTTGACCCCGCTTGCTCACAAAGTCTTTGCTAGTGGCAAAATGCTATATCTGCGGTGGTGGTGGTGGGGGGAAATAAATAAATAAAAGCCTCTTTTCATTGCTCAGTGAACAGCTCACTCGTTCAGCTTTTACTGCTTGGGTAGTACCAGGCAATTTTGGAACCAGTCCCCATCCAAAGTCCATTTCATTTCAGAGCAAATCAAACTCTGGTTGTTTTCTTCCAATTGTGTTTCTGGCTTGTGAGGAGCTGAGACAGTTCCAAATAATGCTTTTTCTCTTGAATGCTAATGAATGCTGAGATTTACAGAGCTATGGGAGATGTTCCCAGCAGACTCAATGAACCAGACTTTCTTAAAGTGGGGCTGGGGAGGGAGACAGAGGGGAATATCTCCCCCCCAGCTTTGGACGGCTCCCTCCATGCTTCTGAGTGTACTGCTGAGACTCCCAAGGACACTTTTGCTTTCTCAGGGAAAGAAGCTGGTCCATCCTCCAGTGGGCTGTGGGACTTCCAAACTGGGGAGGGATGTACCAAGAAGCTGACGTGAACCTGCGTGTTTGCGGTTACTTGCACAGGTCGGGGAAAAACTGGATGTCAGGCTGGGTAAAGCCTTGAACTGTATTCAGGGAAGCATCCAAACACACACATGTACCCATTATCAGCCAAGTTACCTTCCCAAACTCATTTGCAGAGATGCATTTCGAGCAACATTCTGGAAAAAAAAATTGATTTTTTTCTTACTGGTTCAGTGACCAGAGTTTGTTTATTTTTTAAAAAAATCCTTATTTCGCATTGAATGAAGCACTGGATTCAACTCAAGAGAAAACACTTTGGTTTTGTTCTGCAGTACTTACCATTCTTATTTAAATTTAGCTTGATTTCTAAATGAAACATTTCTAATGGATCACTGGAGCCTTTCGGGATTGTTTCTATTTAACATTATGACTTAGAAACCATAATATTTCGGGGAAGAAAAAACACTTTGCCAAATGTACAATCATTTAGCTAAGCCTGAGATGGCGAACAGCCTCTAAACAGATGACCATGTTTCCTCAGCCTTGTTTGGGGTCCTCTGATGCCAAGGTGGCCAGGTTGAGCTGGTATCTCTGATGTTCCTTCCAGACCTGGAGAAGTTCCAGGTTTTTCTTTGTCCATCTGAGGCTGGGTGCTGTTTTGGTGTGATGTGCAGGCTGGAGTTAACAGGCTTCATACTGGGAGATGTGTCTGGTTTTGGTTGGGGGACACCCCCAGCCCCATTCTGCCTTTTTGGGTGTCAGGGTCCCTGCCCCAAGTCATGGGCTGGGTGGGGGGCTTAAGCCTCTTCCCCGTTTCTCCCCCTGCCTCCCACACCCCTAAATTATTCACTTCATTGCTGAGATCTCATGAATTATTGATCCCAAGATTTGGTGTCTCCTAGCAACATGTTTACTTATTCCACCATCATCCTTGTCCGGTCTCTTGGACACATGAGCTGTCTCTGGCCCTTCTCCCACTGTCCCCCTTGGATCCCCCTGCCTGGATCTGGGTCTTGCAGCATGGCTGATCCCTTACCTCTAGCCCTGCTCGGGGAGATGGGAAGGGTTTGCCTGAAGCTCTGAAATGAAACTCTCCTCTAAAAGCAAAACCTGAGGGCTTGAAGCCACCTTGGGAAGAGTCAGTGCTACCTTGTGGATGCTCCCACCTAACCTGAGCTGGATCGGCTGCTCCGCAGCTGCTTGCTGCTGCCAGAGCCCACATCGGTGTGCGTGAACCTGGGAGTCACCTCCTGGAAACCTCTGGGAGGTTTCCTGCCTCTGCAAAAGCAGGGAAAGAAGGATTAAGGAAAGTCATCAGGGATGAACTTGTCCTAATAGTGTAGCTGGGAGGGGAAAAACACCCCAAAACTACCTCTGTCTTGTAGCAAACTCGTTTGCTTGGCCATTTCCCTGGGAGAGCAAGATGAGCAAGTGGCATGTGAGAAAGAGCTTTTCAGCACCTCCCAGCTGTGGTCTCCCCCCTGTATCTCCACCTCTGCTCCATCCCTGCAGCCTGCATGGCAATTACTGGAGACCCACCTGCAGGTGGATGGGCGGACAGCAGTTGGATCCACCTCTGACAGCTTCTGGTAGTTGACCTCTCCATCCAGCTGTGAGCGGGGTCCCAGAGGAGCCCAGACGAGAGCTGCTGGATGGAGATGGGCTTCCCTGCACAGCGCTGCTTTGAGCGGTGCCTGGTTAGGCTGCTCCTTAGCACTGTTTTCTGACTGGAGGCACCACGCTCAGATGAGCGGGATCCAAGTGCCATGTTTCTCAGGACTAACCCCTGTGCTGTACGGGGCCAGTGGCCACTGGGCAAGGGGAACCTCGAGCACTTGAGTCCCCATCCAGTGATCCTTTATAGCTCCCCTCTAAGCTTCTCTCAGCTTTAAGCTGAGTTTAAAGAAGGCTTTGGGGCTTGCATGGGTTTGGGGGTTGTACCTGCAGCAAACCTTTCCTTTCAGCTCCTGCCAGAGTGGTCCCGTGCTTTGTGCGGGTGCCTGATTGCATCCCCAGTGCCTATGTTAAGAAAGGGCTGATGCAGCCCCATACTAGAATTTCCTTCATGCATAATTCAGAGGATCCTCTAAAAATAAAGTTCCCCAGGCAGCCTCTGAAGCCTGAGTAATTTGCCTCCAGGATCATGGGAGAGGTGAAGAGCTCCGTTCTCCCTCAGGGCAGCTCGTTAGCAGAGAGGCTGAGGTCTGGCCAAGGTCCCAGCGGGGCACTTGCTGCTGGTATGGCTCAGGGAGAAGAAACCTGCGTGGCACCATGCAAGATCAAGGTCTCTGCCACGTCAGGGGGCACAGCCTGGTCTCTCCCTTTCTCTTACCATGGGGCCAACCCGTGAAAAACCTCCACTGACTCTTTTTTTCCCTTGTTATGTTGTCTTACCAGTGACCAGCAGCGACAGTGTAATGCCATGGAGGTTTCAGAGAACCATGTCATAAAGAGCAAGGATAGCACAGGTTGTTTGTTAGCAAGATAATAGCAACAAGATTACTATATTTGGCTGTTACGTGTTGATTTACATGAGTATGCACAAATGTCTGCTGCCAAATCGAGAGCTGCATAAGGTAAAATGCAGTACATCTGCCCATGGGAATGTGTTTTGAGTGTGTGACATCACACCCAATCCAAGGTTTAACACCCCTATGTACGATTAAAAAATAAAAAAGCAAAATCTCACCCTTCCCTCCAATGTCCTCTGCTCTTCTGAGATACTTGATGGTGTTCTGCTTTACTGAGTCCAGGCTTTACGCACCTAGGTCCTACTGTCCAACTGGTGCCCAACTTTATCCTTATTTAGTGACTCAGTACAACATTTGAAAGGGCAAAGCTGGGAAAGTCTGTTCCCTCCTGTTTTTAGCATGTGGCAACCCACAGATTATCTGCTAGCAACTCTTTTCTGATCAATGGACTCGCAAGGGAGATCCTTGGTTTTAATTATGCCTTTCCCTGCATGGAGAAACATCCCTGCTGATTTGCCTGCAAATCTGTGACAAGGGCAGGCGTTCCCATGGGTGGCAGGGACAGGTGGGCAGTGCAGTGCACCCCAGTTCTTCCCTTGGTTAATGGCTTTGGTGGCAAATCCCAGGAAAAGCAGAGCATGACCAAAGTAGCCCAAAGGCTCTGTTGGCTGTTCAGCCCTGGGTGTTTCCAGGGCTCGCTAACAGACTCGCTCCTGCCCAAAGGAACCCTGAGCAGCCAGAAGTGGATAGTTTGGTCAGAATAAAAATATGATGGGCAGCAGGCAAGAGTCCCTTTGCATTTTGGTTGCTTTGAACAATCTGGTCTAGTGGGAGGTGTCCCTGCCTATGGCAGGGGGGGTTGGAATGAAATGATCTTCAAGGTCCCTTCCGACCTAAACCATTCTATGATTTTCTGCTGGTCTACTAGCCCTCTCCCGATTTCCCAAAATAGCAACCAAAATAAATAGTTCTTTTGTACTGGTATGACAATAAAGGGTTTGGGAGAGGCTCTGTGCCCTGCTTGGGCAGGGATGCAATCCTGCTGCGTGTACCAGCATGACTCCAAGTGCTGGCACACAGGTCTGAGCTGGTAAGGTCTGGAAGACCAGGACAATCCCTGTACATTGGACCTCCTTGTTCTTTTCTACATGGTGGGTACTTACACAGTGGACTCCAACATCACAGGGTACGATGGCTAATAAGCATCTGCATGGATTTGAAAAGTTTCTAGGCAATTAATTGAAAATAAAGCTGTCATGGACAATTATACATAGCAGCGGGACTGGCTTTGCTCTTGGGTTGCAGTGCTCTGTCACGTCCTGTGCGTTGCCCATGACTCTGCTGTGCAGCTGATGGTGTTCACTGGTTCCACGAGCATCTCTGTGCAAGTTCGGCTACTGCCCTACAGCAAGCTGCCTGCGTGCAGGCCTGGGGTTTGCACAGGTACGCCTGCAAAGGAGATCTGTCCAAAGGAATCATATTTGCAGTGTAGTCTGTGACAGACAGGTGTGAGGAGATGCTTCTGTTACAGACCGAGAGATATGGGGACCATAGATGAGAAAGCAGCTGGGGACTGTGCTAGACAATGGCTCTTAATTTAAAATAATGTTCCCAGGCTGTTGCTGTTGGTATGGACTTCTGCTTCTGATGCTTTTGAAACAGACCTCATTGCATTTTTCCTGTTTTATTCTGGTCTAAGCTCTCTGGAAGGTGATGGGGTGACTCTGGGTCTTGCTGACAGGGCTCTCCTTGTCGGTGCCAACCCGAGCGCGGGGCTCCAGCCCCACGACTGCGACTTCAGCAAGGCTGGGAAATGGCTGAGATATATCTTATTGGACAGGAAATCAATATCTAGTTTTAAGATACTTTTCTATTGCTGTTGATTGCTTTATATTATATTAAGAGGCAGTATATTCACTTGGCTAGCTACTGCATTATTTTAAAGCTTTGGAGTTCATGGCAATGTTGAATATATTTTTTTGCTCTTCCATCAAAGATGGGAATTCTTCCCCATCCCCTGACCTTTTGTGTTAGCAAAAATAATGCTTCTTGCTTTGGAACTAATGTTTTCAGAATGGAAAATATGTGTAATTGAATTCGAGACAGCTGCTAGGATTTGCAGAGAGCCTGAAATAGTTACTGCAAGATACAAACTGCTGTGTGCATTTCACTGTGGTCCTACTCAGAGCGCAGGAGGCGTTTGCATTACGTGCTTATCAGCATGTCCAAGGAAGAAAAGATCAAATAGAGCTGTAATGCAGGAAAACAAAGCGGGGAAGAAGATGGAGATGTGCAAATTCAGCTATGCCATCCGGTAGCAGCTTGTGAAGGCTGCAAGGAATGTCCGTAGGTCCCTTGATGTTGCAGGGACATCCAGCGCTCAAAGTTTCTCCTTCACTGGGGTCAGAAAGCACAAACCTTTCTGGGGTCCAGGGACTGAAGCAGCTGGAAATCAGAGAAGTTCAGGCAAATCCCTTGGCTGCAAAAGATGACACAAGTCCTGCTGTCCCTGGAGTGGCTGGGACACAAGTCAGCTGCTTTTCTCTTTTTAATCTAATCAAAGCAGGCACCTGGAGTGGATAGCAGAGCAGAGCATGGCTCCCCAGCTGGGGGGGGGGGGGGGGGGGGGGCGGCAAGGGTGTAAGCAGGAAGACTGAGATCCCCTTGAGGGATCCTTGATCTCGTTAGCTGTCCACAGGAAGAGCAGTATTCACCTTGTGTTGCATCGTTACCACTCAATTACCGACCACTGCTGGCCGCAGCTCCGGTCGGGTGCTGGCGGGATTGCTCTTGCAGGCAGCGCCAGGGTCAACAGCTCTCCGTGGTCTTTTGAACAGATGGGCAGCGAGGGCTAAATGCAAGAACTCAGCTGAGCTGGCATATGAGGGATGAAACAGCCCGTGTGTGCTCAGTTTCCTCCCTGCAGCCGGGAGGAGAGGGTGACCGGCGGCTGGCACAAGCTCCAGGCTGGGTCTCTGCTCTCTTCCTGGCGAGGTGCACCGTGGGCCACGCCAGCACCAATGTCTGACATTTGGTTCAAATGTTTTATTTCCCATGGAAGTGGCCAGCTGAGAATAGCGCTGTGGAATAGTTGAGGGAGAAAAGGAAATTCTGGGAACACCCACAGTTTGGTGAAAACAAGGTCATTTCTGCAAGCCCAGGTCCCTGCAAAACGTTTTGGGCAGAGTTGATAAGAAGCTTTCCCTTTTGCTAGCAGACTCCTTCGGGCCTTTTTCAAGATGCAGACAAAGACATCCCCTGCCTCACAGAGCATCTCTTGGCTACAGCAGGAACGTGCAGTGCATCGAAACAACCCCCCCCTCGCCACCACACACCTCCGCTGCGGTGTCCTTGCAAGAGGAGCGTCAGACCCATGATGTCCTCCCTGCCCCTGTGCCCCCTCAGCCCTGGCTGTGCTTATCAACCCCATGTTGGGTAGGTGGCACCTGCGTTCCTGAAGGTGCCTTGTCAGACAACCCAGCTGAATGGCAACTAAATGGGCTTATTTGGCCACAACTGAGGACCTCTGGGGAACACCACCTTCCCATCCTGAGCAGCAATGCCTGCCCTGGGGCAGCTCTGAGGACAGGCTGTTGCTCTTCACAGAATGGTCAGGGTTGGAAGGGACCTCTGGACATCATCTAGTCCAACGCCCAACTCCTCTACTGTTTTAGCTGCTTTGCGTGGCAGAGGGGCCCACTGTCCTGCCAAGCCCACAGGCTGGTGCCACCTCGGTGCGTCCTCCATAGCTGGTTTAGCCCTGAAGCGTGATGGGAATCTGCCCCCTTTGCTATGGGGGTCACAGATTAAGGGTCTGGAAACAAAGTTTGGGGTAGGTGATGGTGCATCAGCAGTAAACCTGCCCTGCAATCAATCTGTCCTCTAGCCGGCAGGAGCAGGCAGCTGCCTGTGTGGGCCTCTGCCTGAGAAAATCAGATGCTGGCTCCTCTGCATCTAGCAGGGTAACATGCACTCTGAGGATGGAGCACAGCTTTCTGCTCCCTAATCCTAAGGTGTCGAGGGCAGGCACTTTGTGTAAGTGACAATCGTGCTTTTCCAGCCCGGGGAGGGGGTGGGGCTCTACTTTCCATCCTGCCCTGGGGCAGCTCAGCCCTTGCCCTCCTGCTTGGCCCCCATCTGCCCTAGCCAAGTGCAGCCCCATAAACCCCACTCCTCTTTCTGCAGTTTGCTGCTCTCGGACCCTTCCAACCTGCCCCGTTGGCTGCAGTAAGCGCCCGTGACCACCCCATCCTTTGCCTGTGCATTTGTCACCTTGCATGGGAGTTTCTATGTTTGCACCAAAGGAGACTTTGCCACTCACCGGCACCTGAGCGATGCCACGGCTGCTGGCTAGAGAGAGGCGCTGGATGCTGCAGCATTCAGATATCTGTCCCTTTACAGTACTTTATAAATTTAGGTTGGGAATATTTGTTTTAAAGCTGTGACCCATTTAGCACATTCA
>NW_009650188.1:1807205-1827362 GCF_000708025.1 Charadrius vociferus
CCTGCTGAAGTGACAGTTTTAACATTTCCCTTTAACCAGTACAGATTGTGCCACCCCTGGGTAATGTGTTAGCAAATCACATTGTTAGCGCTGCGCAATAAACCACTTTTATCTCGTGCTGGGAGAAGCCACAGAGACCTCGCTGAGATGGCACTTGCTTTGCAAGCTGAGGGCTGGGTTTGGGGCTGGCTGACACTGGCTGGCCAGCACCCTGCACAAAGGCTGAGCCTCCAGGAGGGGGTGATGCTCTGCCTGAAATGGGGGATCACGACTCCCAGGGGTGCTGTGCACCACTACAGAGATGATCTCAGCATCGCCTGAGGGTGGAACGAGTGGCAGAGGCTGAACTCTCCTCTTGCCTCCCATTGCTGGCTCCAAAGGAGCTCTGCTGGGGACAAGGGAGAGGCAGCAACAGGGAACACTGAAGCCTTCAGCGGTGGCAGCCCTGAAAGCCCCATGCTGCATTCCCGCATGTCGAAGACATCCTAATTTGAAGTTCTCAAGCAGAATAAAAGTTGTCGTTTGCTGTTCCTTTCAAACCCTGGAGGTGAGAAAACAGGATGAGGTGCCTCAATACCTCAGCATCTCACCAAACAGCCTGTCGCAGGTTCCTGTAACAGAGGACACCAAAGGAAGCTTGCTGCCATATACTTATTATTCACATAAAAGTTAATTCCTTGGGGTTTTTTTGTCAAATGGCTCTCCTGGTACAGACCCATTTATTTACTGAGGTGGCCAGATCTATGTAACTTCAAACATTGGAAAAAAGAGTAAACGTTGGAGAGCACCAAGTTATTTAGGACTTCAGACGGACCCTTAAAGTTCACCTACATAAAGCCTTGCTGCCTCCTCCCTCCATGCCCTCACACCTTGTGCTACACCAAGAGCAAAGCTGCAGGATGTGGCTGGATTTTCTTGGCTGACGGAGGTGGGGTTTGGCTCATCTGGGCAGTAATTTGAAAGCTAAAGGTAGCCCTTCAAGTTCTTCAAAGATGGCAATTTGCTTTCTCCAGAAAAGCTCACGGACCCAATGGTAACTGTCACCTCAAGTCCAGTGAAAGAGCAGCAATGTCTCAGGAGAAGACAAATTACTTTGTCCAGAAGAAACACCACCAAATACAGATGGAGAGATGTGCTGCCCACATACTACATGCAAGCTGTAGCCCTCCAGAAAACTTCTTCCTACCTGCAGAGCTCCAGTCCAAGCCTGGCACTTCCCAGGGAACGTGGGCATGCCACAGCCACGTCCCACCCACGCCTGCTCTGCATGGTGCTCCTCACTCTGTGGGCATCCCAGCCTCTGCCCTGAGCCCTTGCACCCACCTCCAGCCCCTGGGGGAATCAGAGACAACCCCCAGCAACATGGTGGTGTGAGGGCTCTGTGATCCTCAGGATGCCTTCAGCTGGATCCGTGCTGCAGGTGATGGTTCTTGCATTTCCGTGTGCTGACCTGGCACCATAAATTACATCTAACTGCTGTCACCTGCCGAAAGGGAAAAATAAATCTCTTTGGCCAGGCATGCCTTGTAGGGCAGATTGCTGTAGAAGTTCAGAGCAATTTTGGCAGCTTTTGCAGGTTGGAGGTTCCTGTGTCTCGTTATGGGGAGGAGAGGGCAGCACTGGCCAGTGCTCTGGAAGAGCTCTTAAATCCTGCAGTGGCACTAATGACATGCATATCAATTTGCACTGACCCTAAAAGCCACAGGATGAATTTGCCACTTAAGAAGAGGTTTTTAATGTACTTTGCACGCTTTAGCATCATTAATGGCTTAATGAATTAGGCTAACGATGACTTTCGAGTTGCATATAGGCCTACATACAAATGCTTAGCCTGCTCCAGGGGACTGAAAAGATAATTTCCTTTACCTTTCAGGCCATTAGGCAGGCTGGGAAGAGAAGGAGATGCACAGATGCTGAAAGTGGTTGGAGATGAGATGCCGTGCCAGGCAGCACTGGTGAGTACCTGATCGTCTGAGCAAGAGGGCTCTGCAAGTGATGGGTCCCAGGAAGGTGGCTGAGGCTGAGCAAAGTAACAGGGGACAAACGGAGGAAGGGTGTTACCTGCCATTTGGGAGGGAGAGGGAGAAAGAAATGGGTAGGGGAGGGGGGGACCAGCAAGAGAATAAATGCAGGGGACAGAGCGTGGGACGGGGCAGCTGGGGAGTTGAGCCGCGGTGGCTTCTGTTCCAGCTCCAAGACCTCTTGCAACAAAGCTACATGCTCTGCACCAAGGTTGTTTCTGGAGCATTTACTCCAGTTTGCTCCCTGGTGTCCTTGCGCAGCTGGCCAGGGAGCCTGGTCCAGACAGGCTGGTGACCTAGCAGCCTGTGTTTCTGTACCGCTGTACCGCTGTATACTGTCCCTACCACAGTCCTACTGAGGGGACTCTGCAAACCCTGCCCCTGCAGAGCCTCCAAGTCCTCGGTTTGGCTCTCTGCCCTGGGATGCTCAGAGCTGTTCTCATCCTGGGAAGGACCTAACTGATGTCTCTGCCTAAAAGTACGTGATACACTGCTTCTAAATCTGACGCCAGGGCGATTTTTTTCTTCACTGAGAAAAAGAGGGGAGGAATCGGTGCACTGTAATGATTTCCCTCTCCTTAGGCTTGGCTGAATATTGGTATTGGCTCAAGCACAAGGAGGCACAACAATATCTAAGGAGCAGCAGTGGCAGGCAGGCTCTCAGGAAAGCCTTTCATCTCTAAACCAGGGCTGCCCAGATGGCTGCGAGGCTCAGAGAGAAGGAAAACAACCCTTTCTGCCCTGGCCACGCAAGAAAAACGAGCAGCATAAGAAGGCTGTGGATATACTGGAGTGAGTCCAGTTGAGGCCACAAAGATGTTGAGGTGGACAGAGCACAGGACTGATGAGGAGAGGCCAAGAGCACCGGGTCTGCTCAGAAAAGAAGGCTTGGAGGGTGATACTGCTGTCTGCAAATACCAAATAGGGGGGTTATTGAGAGGACAGATGAACGCAGCACAAAGGAATTCAGAGTAAAGCTTCTCAAGGAACGGACCTGAAGGAAATGCAATGCTTCCCACCATCCCCACATCGCTGTGCTCCCTTTCTCCTGCCCCTCCTGAACTGGCAGAGTGCCTCACATGGGTTTTTGCTTGTACACCTCCATTTGTTTTCTCCTGGTGCAATCTCTTCCTCTTTAAGTAGCGCTCCCAGCAGCCACGAGATGGAAAAATGAGTTATGTCTGGCTTATGAAGTTGCCAGCTGGAGTTACAATGAACTGTACTTATATCATAAATCATGTGCCCGACCCCTCTTCCAACCGTGGCTCGGCTACAACTTCTCTCATGTGAAAAACGCTCAAAGGGTGGAAGCAGCACTTTGTCCTGGTCAGGAATAGGAAGCTCACAGCTTCCAGCTGGTACTTGGGAGAGCATAGATTAGCCCCAAAACCTCTCTTAAAGGGTTATCCCTCTAAAAATATCACGCACATGATTCAATGGGGCATTGATCATGCAGGCTTTTATTAGTGATCGAGGACTGTGATGATCAGCCAGGTAGCAAATACAGTGTAATTCTTCCAAAGTGCTGTGCAGTTGTGGATGAAGACAGTGTCAGGACGCAGAGAAATTATGAGTGTTCATGAGGAGTGTAATGCTGTGCACAAATGGACTGATGAGATCCTTGGACGAATAAAAAGGAAAAAAGCTAAGCAGAGATATGGGTTGGTATTGGCACTTACTGACTTGCCTACACATCTAAAAGCACATGTAGGAAAACCAGGAGAGCTCAGAGAAGGGTCATTTCTAAAAGGCACTTTACAGGGAGAAACTTAATGGTCTCAATCCATTTAGTTTGTCTGAAGATTGAGATGGTTTGAACACAATTCTGTAAGAATCTATGTGAGGAGATTATACTTCTACGTCTATTTATTTAAGGGCATGTTTATATACAGGGCTCTTAAACCTAGCAGGCAAAGCCATAAAAAAGATTAAGGACAGGATACTCTAATGTTTTTACGCAGGGAGCATAATTGACCCTCAGATGCTCCACCACAACTCCAAGCAAGATGTTCCATCATGCAGCATTTCAAAGCCAGATTTTGATGACTCTTTAAAGAGCTAGGGTGTAGCTAGAGGTAAAACCTCTTGCTAAGTCAGCTAGAACAAGCAAATGATGCTCTGGGAGGTCTGAGTAATGCCCGGTGCTGGGTCTCTTGGGGCAGATGCCCTTCCATGGAGCAAGGAGCATCCATGGATGACCGGACACTGTCCCCAAGTCTTGCCACGGAGCAGACTCGTTGCATGCCAGCCTCCAGCCGAAGTGTTGGGGAGGAAGACAGGGGGCCAGCCAGGCAGCAGCTGATGGCCCAGGAGATGCAGCAGTTCAGGCCACCCATCCTTGCATCTGCAGGCAGAGCTCACCAAGGACATCGGGGGAGAAAACAGGCTCTGCTCCTCTTCCCCCTCGCCTCCCATTCCCTTTATTTTTCCCTGCCTTGTTGCTGGGTAACTCTGTTTGCCCAGCATGGAATGTCTGTTTTCAGAAGAACTCAAAACCAAAGCATTTCTTCTTCAAACATAAGAAATGATTAATCAGAAACTTTGCTTGCTTTTTTTGTTTAGTTTTTCTGTAAAACTACAGCCGGTAGGAGAAAAGAAAAAAAAATGGAATAGGCTTAAAAACTTCTGACTACAAACATGAACAGATCTTTTTGCTGCTCTTGGCTAACCTCACCTTAAAATTAAATCCAACTTTGAGGTTTCAAGGCTGTCATAGGTGTGTAGTGCTTAAGACAAGCAGAGAGTGAGGTATTGGCGTGGTGTGCAGGGGAAGAGTCCTTCCCCCAGCCAGGCAGGGGCCCTTGCCCTGTTTCGATGCACAATCTTCCAGACCATGGGCTGATTTTCCTCTCGAGGACAACCCACTTCTGCTGCTCCGCTTGCGGCGTTTGCAGATGCCCAGAGGTTTCTCTACGTTAAGCATCGAGCCCTCTGCAAAGCCGGGTAAAGCTTCAATTTCTCTCTTCTTTCATGTCGCAGAGCCTGCTCAGGGGGGCTTATCACAGGCTTAAAGATAGCTTGAAACATGGCCATCAAGTAAGACCTCCCAGTGCTTTCTTTTGAGAAGAGGTCACCTCTCTGCAGGGATGGCTATGGGAGCCAGCAGCATCTCTGCCTCGTACGCTGCCTTCGGGGACCTTGACTTTCCCTGGCAGATTTTTCTTTCCCAAGTGCAGATCAGATTAAACTGTTATCTCAATCTGAAATGCAACGGATTTCTCTTCTGCCTGCCGCAGCCCACGTCAGAAGCAGATATTATAGCACAACACAGCCTGTGAAACGCTAATCAGACACCTAACGGGAAATGCTTAGAATAATGAGCTGAAAAAAAGCTCTGAAATTCATTCCCCGTGGCAAAGGGGAAGCTGGAGGGAAGACAATTTGCCGTGGTCCAGGAAAGTGCTGTATTCCTCAAAAAGAGGGATGTGAAGCAGTCCTAAGCCTATCTTTTGAAAATTACTTAGCACGCACAAAAATCAGTTAAAATGGGCATGATGGGATTTTTCATAAAGCAGTGGGTTGCTGCCTCGCTTTTATTTGTGTGTCTAAATAAGAGCGTATAAGGAAGAAAGTATAAATAAGAGCGAAGAATTGCAAAGTCGCAGGGATGCAGCTCGACACCTTAACCCAGGGAAGCATCACCACGTGCGGGCTGCGATGAATGGGCAGCGGTGACCGCCCACAGCTTTTGGGCTAAGTTGTTCTACTCTCCCTCTGCTCCTTCTGCCTTGAAGCTGCGCCCTGCCCCGACCCGTGCTCCCGCTGCCAGCCATCGCCATTGCGCTCAGGCTTCACTGCGGCGTTCATCAAAGAGCAGGCTGTTGATGGATGCGATCTCATTGATCTCATGCAAACTCTGGTGAGAAATACATAATACATGATCCTGGATTTAGGCATAGCGAGCTGAATCACTGCTTCTTCCCCAGGATGTTTTAAAGCCTCTTTTCAGTTGTACGGGACCTTGGGTGGGATCAGGCGTGGCTGGATTTGCTGGCTTACACCGGCTGCAGATAAGCGATGCTCAGGCTTCGTCTTCTGCCTCCAAGGCCAAGGAGGCATGGGACTGCATTCAGAAAACGCACGTGATTTATCGCACCTCCCCACAGGGGGAGAAGCACCAAGGGGAAACATGATTGACATCAATGTACATAACTCGCCAAATCCTTTCATCTTGGTGCTGATGTTAGCAGCTCCCCGGTTGCGAACTCCGCGTGCAGGTTCTCCATGGGATGACTTCTCCTATGTATGCCAAGCCTGGACTGCAACCAGCTCCCACAAATAAATGGCTAAAAACTGGGTGAAATGAGAGGCAGCCTTTTTCTCAATACCTGATGCTTAAAAGTGCTGGTTTTAGTCAGTCCCCACCAGCAGGGGAAGGATGTAGGTCAGGGGAGCTGGCGTTCCCCCTCTATCCGCCCCATTCTCCTGGCCGGGCAGGGGCAGGCATGGGCACCGGCCAGCTCTGGGCATCACAGTTTTGTCCTCCCTCGGGATTTACTCCTCCGAGCAGCTGCCGTGGCTTTTTGTTGCCACACAATCACACTTGATTAGTTCCTGGAAATACAGAGCAATATTTCCATTGCAATTTATTACAGTCACTGAGACGTAAATTCAGGTGGAAGGGAACAACAGGATGCTGCAGGAAAAGGCTTTCAGAAGGAGGGGGGTAGAAAAGAAAAAGAAAAACCTCTCCGTTTATTAGCTTAGAAAACGTTATTGTAACTTAATGCTGTCAAGGAGCCACACCTACCGAGAGAGTAATTCGGAAGGATGCTGCTGGGAGGCAGTCTTGAAGAAAAGAAATCGGATGGCAGAGCAGAAAATCGGGGAGCGGGACAGGCACGGCACAGCAGCGCGTGCTGAGAAAGGGCTAACAGGAGGAGAAGAGCTAATTGCGCTTGGAGTGGATTTAGCCACTCTCTTTGCTCTCGCAGGATGCATTGCTCTTTGCTCTCCCTCGGAGAGAGATGGAGAGGAGATGTACTTCTGAATATTGAAAATCAATGCCCCTGTGGGTATTGAGAGAATTACTCCCAGGTACTACGTGTCAGTATTGCATCGATAATGGAGCAAAATATAGCAAGAGTTGAGGTTTGCTTCTGTGGCTCCAGGATGCCCACCTGGACTGCATGCCTCACCCAGAAGCAGCATCCCACCTTGGCAGCAGCGTGTTTATCATTGCACAGACGCCTGCTAGAGCAGCAAAAGCAGTTCTTCAGGAGGAGGAGGAGGCACTTCACTGGCACTTGGTTAAATTCAAACTGAAACCAGCCTGTGGGTGGTTGCTTGAATCCTTGCTAGTGGGAAAGGAGGGGAAAAAAAAAAAAATTATTTCTTTGCAAATGACCTTTTCCTATTGCGTTTACCTTGATTCTCAACGTTGTTCTTGATCAGCCAAAGAAGACAAAATGAAAGGAAAATTAGTTTAATTAAAACTTGGCTGAAAAAGAAAATATATTGGTCAGAAATTATATCCTAGTGTAAATGTCCAACACATCTCACTTTGCAAGGCCAGGAGGTGAATAGTCCCCCTGCAATCCATGTGAAAGCTCTGAAAACGGAGAGACACCTGGACGAGGGAGCCCTGGGAACAGATTGAGCCGATTTTGGTGTGCTTTGCGGGTCAGTCACATCTGCATGAGAGACAAAAGCTGCTCAGGACATCATGGGGACTTCGTAGCTGTGCATTTCCAGCACGCGTACGCTGTGCTGTGCTGGCCATCCCACTGGGGGCCAGAAGAGCATTTCCATGCTCCAAAATCATCTTCTCCACGGGATCCAGCAGAGCAGGGCAAGGACTGAAGTGTGTTGATTGCTTTGTGCCAACAGACTTAGGCAGTGAAAAACCGTAGGGGTTTTGCTCAATAACACGCACGCAGGGGAAAAAAAGCTATGAATTTAAAGTTATTTATGATTGAAGCGTTGAGCTCCTTCTGCCAGGCTGGATCTTCAGGCAGGTACAAGTGCGGTGGACACGCTCCCCCGCTACTTCAGCAGCAGCAAAGGCCGGGGATGAGGAGTGTCCTGCAGGAGGGATGTGTCTGGGAGCAGCTCCCAAAACCTCGACAGTCACTCCTCAGTGTATTGGATTTAAGCACAGGGTTGCAGCCAGATAATGCATGTAGGGGGAGATGGATGCGAGGATGAAAACTGCTCCAGCCACCAAGAATGCCTCTGTGGAGCTGCAGCCAGGTCCTGGAGGGGCTGCGTTAAAGGATGGGGCTGGGGACGTTGAGGTTTTCATGGCTTGACTGAGGATGAGCCACGTGGCAACCAAGCAGCTTAAGGCACGTGCAAGTAGCATGAGGTCCTGACACGTCGTGCTTCCCTCGCCACGGACAGCGGTGGGGAGAAATGCCCATGGAGGCAGGGCCAGGGAGGGGAGCGAGGGAAGGAGCCAGCATGCATTATAAATATCCTCCGAAAGCTCAGTAGGAAGGTGTGACTCTCCAACTAGATGAGCAGCAAAGTGAAGCAGGAAACATGATGAGGACGGTGATGCCGATGGAGTAAACTTGAGCTCAGGCGGCCATCACCACGTGTCAGCGACCTACCTTCAGTGTCTCAGTGGCTTGAACCATCCCAAGGTGCTGAGAGCCTGAATTTGAGGTTCAACCTACACAGAAAGGCTGTGTACACGGTGCAAACTGGGAAAAAGCTGGTGGGGTGAGGGACACCTGCCCACGCTGCCCAGCACGGTGGCCTCCAGCAAGGGATGCCAGAGCTGTATGTGCAAAGCAGTCATTGCTTGTGGCCTGCGGCATCCCGGTACACAGGGTTTCTGATGGAGGCAAAATCTTTTGAGCCAACTGTCTAATTGGCAGAGGGCAGGGGGAAATGGATGTGGTCAGCCAGACCCTGCCATAGAAATAGGTCTGGTGTGGCTGAGGCAGGAATTGGTGATGATTTTAACAGTGTGCTTGAGCCCCGCAGGAAAAGCTGCTCTGCTTCAGAGAAGATGAGCCTTGACACGGGTTTCTAACCAGGCCAGGCAGAACACCGCAGCGAGAAACGCAATCAGAGATGGTCCTGCTAGTGTCAGCATCTCATCGGGAAGCCGGTGTCAAAAGGAATAGGGCCAAGAGACTTAGAAAGCCAGGGCCATGCTGGTGCCTGGTAGAGCATCGGGGAGCTCGCAGGACAGGGCAGGGAAGACGGGCATGCCCCGGCTGCGGGCAGGGCGATGGCTGGCATCGGCAGGCAGCGCCTGTGAATCTCCAGGTCCACATCTCCCCTGGGTTTTGAGCTTGGCAGGACAGATGGCTGCGTGGCTGCAGCCAAAACTCATTTATTCTGAGAGCTGAGCTCAGACCCTCTGTGAGAATGACCCAGCCTGCAGATAACGTCTCGTGCCGCTGTGAAGGGCTGAGGCTGATTTACCAGCTTCCCTGTAAATTTAGTAACTTAGAGTTAACAAGAGCAAATGGAGGCTCAAACCATAAACGTGGGCAAGCGGATGACAGGCCTCTCCTCGCTCCGCAGAAGCAGAAGTCTCTTGCGGCTGCTACGTTGCCTGCAATGAGATTTTCCTTGTTTTAAAGGATTTGCATTTGGGGCTGCACTTGGGGAACCCTAAAATCAGCGCAGAGCTCCCCGGCGCTGCCCCTCTGGCCCTCGGGGAGCTCACAGGAAGCAGGGTTCGGCTCAAGCAGCACCCGGAGGATGCCCTGAGAGGGCTCCGGGGGTATTCTGTGCTAAATAACACATCAGCCCTGAAGTTAAGCACACACCAAATAATTCATAGGAAGAAATGAATTATTAAATAACTTCTCGTTATTGCCATCCTAATTACACACCATTAATTTCATACCTAAAAGGTGCTGTAATATTCTTGCTGAATCACATCTTGCTGGTCTCAAATTTGAGGGTTTCAACATGCCTGTGGGGTTGGGAGATAAAAGCAAAGATGGGGGGGAGCCAGGGCGAGGATTTCGGGGGCAGGTCTGCAATTTCACCATTCGCTTTGCAGCAAAACAAAGTCATTTCAAAAATCCCCTTTCCCCAAACCCCGGGCAATTTCCAACCCCCGCCCCCCCAAAATCACTCTGCTTTTCTCTCTTACCATCTACAACTAATATATATTTTAACAGGAGAGGTAGTCTGGAAGCCAGAGGGTCGTTCTGCAGGACAAGGATCAGTTTGAAGGAAACCAAACCTTGTCCAAAGGGTCCCACGGTACCTGGCTATTCCTGCGGAGCAGCGAGACTGCCTGCGATGCTTCATCAGGCCCAGGAAGCTGCATGTGGCGGGAAAGCCACCACACTGGGACCTCTCCAGGCGGCTCCCCATGGTGGGCTGTGTGTTTTGGCAGCTGCCCCAGCATCGCCGGGGTCTCCGAAGAGCGCTGCTTAACGGGCTTCGCGCAGGTGCCTGCTGCTGAGAGAAGAAAGGATCGTTCCGGGCAAATGGCAGTTTTGCTTGATTTGTGGGAGTTTCCTTGTGCTTTTATGGCAGCCCATAAAATGGATCATCTGTCTTAAAAGAGACGGGCAGGTAATCACAAGCTCGGCTGCGGTCTGCCTTGCATACCGGTGCCTGCTGGGGAGCGCGGGAGCACCCGGGGGGAGACTCCAAGCCATCAGCCCCATCCAGACCACGACACTGCTGCTTTCTCACCAGCAGATTGAGTTATCTGGGGACTTTTCAGAAAAAAAGTGGCTGGGCGGGGGGTGGGGATGCTCCATTCTCCTTATGAGAGCAGGAGACAGCCACAACTCTATTTTCAGCTGAGGTTTCCAAGGCACTTGTTTACCAGCACTGCCAACGAAACCTGTTATCGCATCGGCCCTGCTGACAGCTCTGTTTGGAGCTGGCTTTTCAGGGAAAGCACCTCAAGAGCACTGGAGGCGGTGCCGGGGCTTTGTAGGAAGGATATGGCAGCCCTCTGCACTTGCCCACCCCTGAAACCCGTTATTCAGCACCCCAGCACAGAGACCCCGCTCTCCTTGCTGGGATGAAACCAGTCCCTGCTGACTGGTGCCAGGGGGTCAGTGTGTCCCCCTGGGGTGCTGCCTGCTCTGGGAGCAGGACCTGGGCTCTCCCCACTGGAGAGCAGTCCCTGGCAACTGGATCCTTACGAGACATCGGTGGGGTTATGTGCCTGGGGGTCGGTGGCTGGTGCCACGATGATGCCGGCATCCCTGCTCAGCATCGCCCTCTGAGTCTGTCTCATCAGCCACATCCAAACCTGCCGCATTTGTACCTGATCTTCTTGCCACCCCTGGGATGTGCAAGGACTCAGGAGAGGCCCTCCTGGGGACTGTGGTGTTATGTCTGCTGTGCTCTTCTCAGCTAGTCATTAGGTAATTAACTGGAAAGTCACTTGGGCTTTGCCTGGATGAATTTATTTCTTGCACACGCATCCTGCTGATTTCTCCCAGGCCCACAAGGCGTGAACAGCTTCTCCCAAGCAGTGATGCAAAGCGGCCGGCATCCTCAGGAGCTGTATCAGCAGACACTCAGCTGCTCGGTGGAGCAGAGAGCAGTGCCAAGACGGGCACAACCACCCTCTCCAATGCCCATTTGCAGGGTCGCATCCCTGTAGGGTTCTTGTCCTGTGCTACAGCCACTGCTGTTACCACCAGGATCCCCATCTTATGCACCCTGACTGCCCGATGCCACATCAAGGCGAGCCCGGGAGCCAGCGTGCTGTCACCCTGGAAGCATCCTGGTGCATCCAGCCCTAGTCCAGCCGGTTTCTCCGTCCCCGCAGAGCTGCGCTGGACACGCAGGGGAGCGAGGGTACGCTTCTCCCCGCAGACAGGGAGATCTGCCAGGGGGCTGCGAGGTTCCATCCCGTCCCATTTCAACAGCCATTGGAGCAGGGTGGGGGAGGTGATTTGGGGAGCGTCATGTGAAGTTTTCAGCCTCACATCAGTCTCCCATCAATTTCCTGAAGTAATGAAGAGGTAATTAAATTTTGCAGTGGAAGGGAAGCTTCACCGATGGCAAGAGCGTATTGAAGCTCCCGATCTCGTCAGGGGAAATGCTAGGCTCCAAATTAAATGCATTTACTGTTTCATGTACCCTTGCTTACAATCGTTGTAATGAATCTGGGAATTAATTGTTTGCCCATTTAAAACAAGTCCCCTTTTGCACTGTGCCGTGCTCCCCTCCTCCCAGCCCTCCGTAATTTGATATTCTGGTTAGAAAACAAATTGGCATTCATTGGAAAATCAATCTTTTCATTGTTTAACTCTCATTTCTCCAGGGAATGTGTGGGAATGGAATTACATCCTCTGATATGAACCCTCTCTGAATGCCTAATTGCGGCTGGGGAGCAGAGAGGCTGCCCGCATCCCGGGAGCCGTCGGGACCCTGCGCCGGCAGCATCCATGGTGCTGCCTAAGGAGGACTGCAGCGTCGGTCCACGCCAGAGAATATCAGCCAGTTGCCCTGGTAATGAGCCCAATAATAGAGTCTGTCATTTATTAGCCAAGATAAAATGGGAAGTGCTTGTTGTGGCGGGGGAGATGACAACAAACAGTGCGAAGAAAAGCCTGAAGACACACCGTATTGTGTTTATTCAGACTGAGGAGAGGAAGAGCAAACAAAATATGTCCTTTCGCGCTGGTTTGAGAAAAGCTCGGCTGCTGCGCTTCCGTATCCCGACACGCTGCTGCTCCTGCAGCACTCAGCCTCGGGCCACCAGGGTCCCCACGGACAGGGGCTGGCGCGTCCCCAAGGAGCTCTCACAGCCTACACCAGCCGTCTCCTTCACACCAGAACAGAGCAGTACCCGCTCAGGACTTTGCTTTTTCATTGTAAGAGGGCACTTAGTAAGCAGGCCGGGCAGCAGGCCTGGCAATGATGCTTTTGCTTCCCATGGAGACACTTGCTGCTGAAATAAACTGCTACTTTTATGGGTAACATTGTTTGCCTTTTACACTTACTGCAGGAAAATGAATAGCCACTTTTATGCAAAAAGGTTTTTACTGCGATATCAGAAAACACTAATGAATACACAGGACCAAATTATATGGTACCCTGTGAGTCAAAACTCCCAGACAGAGATTTACAGCAGAACGAGTAGCGGGCGAAGATAAAAGCCTGCAACCAAAGCGGGTCATATAATTAATCGGGGGCAATAAATTTCTGAAAAATTGAGCTGTCAGTCCCTTCCGTCTGGATGCCCGGCTCCATTTCAAATTTAAATAACTTGTAGGTGCAAAGAGTTAATGCAGCAGATAAAGCACCACCACAAAAGCACCTTCTGCGTTTGCAAGGGAGGAGGTTTCCCCCCGTCCCAGCCGGTGCATGCCAAGGTGTGCTGGGCAGGCGCACGGGTGCAGGGAGCCCCCAGAGCATCACCCCCCACAAGGGCACGGGCAGCAAAGGGGTTCCCTGCCCACCTGCCAGAGGTGCAAACCTCTGCCAGCAGCATTCACCCCACCAAAACGAAAGGTCCCACCACTCGGCTCCGTTGGACAACACTGCGTTTGTCCACGAGCCTGGGGCACACATTTGTTCCCCGGCTGGGCTGTCGCTCGCTCACTCGCTTTGCCTCTTCCCCTCCCTCTCTCCGTTCACAAATTAGCAACAAACACGTTCCAGGTTGTACTAATTAGTTGTCTGGAAGATTTCAAGGGACCGTTTGGGCGAGCATATGCTGCCGCTGGGAGCTGGCTCTGCCAGGCTGCCTCCCCACCACCCCCTGGCAGCAGCCCCACAGCCACCCCCAGGGGCACCCACTGCCCACTGGTGTCCCCCGTGGGGCACCTGCCCAAAGCAGTGGGTCTACCCACTCCTCCTTACAGCCTCAGCAGGCCAGCAGGGAAGATTTAGGGGCTCCCAAGTTGGGTGTACAAGGTGCGGTCATGCTGCCGGCATCCTTTTGCACAGGGGGGGCTCCGGCTCCCCACAGCCCACCTGTCCCTAGCCCATTTCGGCTCCACCGTGTGTTTGGCACGGGTGATCATCAGCAGCGGTGCCGTGAAAGATGGCTTGTCGCTCTCTGCAGCACCGTAATCGCATTTCCTCCCTTTTCTCATATTCGCACTTAGCAACACTATATGAGCATCTTTGTCAGGCACATATTAGGAACCATTCTTCATAAAAAATTAAGGGCTGTGGAAATAAAGTGACCTCTCTGAGGGCTTCAATTACACTGTAAGGTAATTGTGTCTTCCCAGGTCTCCATCACAGTGTTTGGGAGTCTTCAGCAACAATTTATGTATTTATTACAGTTTAAGCACCCTTAGCCCTCAGCTCTTTCCAGTAATGAAAATATATAGCGCCAATCCCGGCAAATACAGACTGAGCCATGTGTAAAATATGATGCCAATCCTCCCGGCCACCACACCGCAGAGAGACGTGGCAGTAACTCCCCTACACCCTCGCAGGGCTGCAAAGCCAGACCCGTGTGCCGGGCCCCGTGAGACCTCCATAGGGCATGTATAGGCGGCAGGACAAGGGGAACAATGGCAAAGGATTGAGGCTAAAACTGTCCAGACTGGGACCGGTACCAGGGTAAGGCAGAAAGCATTTCCTGGGGAAAAAAAAAAAAATACAGATTTATTATTGTTCTTGGCACTAAAAGTTGCTTGGAATTGAGACAGAAAGGCAAAGCAGGATTTATTTTAATTTTTTTTTTTTTGCTCTTTTTTATTTTTTTTTTTTTGCCCTGGAAAGGTTTTTTTTTGTGTGCAAACCTTTTTTTTTTTTTTTTTTGGCAGGTAAGGGCTGCAGAAGCTGGAGAGAGGCTCAGCTCGTTATGCATCAGGAGAGCATCCCTGGGGCCAGCTGAGGCCGTCTCCAGCTATAAAGGTAGCGGGGTTGGGGCTCCTTCTGCCCAGGGGTTTGCCCAAATCAGAGCTGGGACAGTGAGGCTTTACTTTACCTCTTGAGATGCTGTGGATGGGATGCAGGTGAACCCCAGTCCTCACAGCTGTGCTCCAACACTGTCATGTGTTTCAATGTGAGCTGGTGGATCTGGCCAGGACAGCCACCGTGAAAGAAGAAGAAATGCTGTAACAAGGTAATTCGGGTCCTTCCCCTGCTATCCCCAGCCTTGAAGGGGTCTGGGCATGTTGGCAGGGAAAAGTAGTCTGAAGGCAGCAGACTATCTTTCCCCCTCGGCTCTGAGGAGAAGGTCCTCCTGAGCTGTTCTGCAACAGCAGAAGTCTGTGCTGGAGATGCAACAGGAAAAAAGTGCCTTGTAAGATGTCATTGGAATAAAGAAAGACAAAAAGCAAACTTTTTTTTTTCTTGTCAGAAAGACACCAAGTCCTACACCTCGGGTGAGAAAGAGATGATTTAACAAGAAAAAGATGTCACTAAATCCCTGAGCTATAAATCACTCTTCTTGCAATCTTGCAGCAAAAATACTTAACAGCCGTTCCGTGCAATATCAGGGCAGGAGCCTGTGGTGGGGATTTGTCCTGGTTTGAGCGACACAGGGCTGATTTCTCTCCTAATATTTGGGAAGATGGCATTTTTAGAAGACTCTAGTGTCTGAATTTGTGAAAATATTTACTTTATAGCCAGCTATGGCGTGTGGGTTTCAAGGTCTCCAGGTTGCAGGGATGAGGAGGAGCGAGACCCGGGCACTTGACCCAAGCTGGCCAACAGGATTATTTCGTACGATGAGCACCACGTTCAATATACATTAGAAAGTCTGCTGCAAAGTTCTCTCTCTCTCTTGATGGCTGCCATCCTGAGAACTTCTTGCCCTGGTGCCGGACCCCTGAGCCCTTCCCTTCCTCCAGAAGCTGTAGCACTCGCAGTGTCTGATATTTACTGCCCACTGCTGGGAGTGCACAGCTTCCTACTGATAGAATTGGCTGAGTGTAATCTTTGTATATTTTGTGTTGATATTGGGATCAATATTGGTTCTTTAGCATTAATGTTAATCATCTAATCTTATTCTATTAAATCTGTTTATATCTCAACCCCTAGGTTTCCTTGCTTTTTTTCTCTGATTCCCCCTCCCAGGTGGGGAGGAGTCATTAGGTGATAGAATGATTGTCTAAAGGACAATAAATTGTTATGGGTTTCTCAAACCATAACAGGATTGCAGCTGATCTAGGGTAAATGGGCAAATGGGGCCTGGCCACTTGTTTTATAGTCATAGGAGAATTATAAAGCAGCTGGGAAATATTTCCCACCCTTGCTGTGTTACAGGCTTATGCAATCGGCATTAAATGTGCCTGAAAACCTCCAGGACTACCTGCTGGGGGCACCTTGGGAGAAGGGTGTTGCAATAAAAACCTTTTGATCATTCATTCACGTAGCATCATCAGGCAATTTTTTTTTTTTCCAATTAAAAAGAAAGAAGAAAAAAAAAAAGGCTGCTGAGTTAAAACAGCAATCAGCACCTACTCCCAGCAACCTGTTTCCCACCTGCATGGTGATGCTGTGGGGAAACCTCCGACAGGGATGCGGGTGACCACAGTGAGTGTCAGGCGAGTTTCCCGAGGGTTTGGAAGGGCATTTCCTGATATAAAAATCTATTAAGCCGGATGCAAGAGGATGCTGCATTACTGCGATGATTTAATTGCTGAAGAAGTGGTAATTGCTTAGGGAGTAGTGACCACGATCTGGTTATAGTCCGTGCGAGCAAACAGAGGGCAGCCCCAGCCCATAATACAGCTACCAGGTGTTTCAAAAGGGCTGGCATAAATCAGGGGAAATTACCAGCCAAACTGACTGGGTGGGAAAAAAAAAATCCACAATAATTAAATGATTGTGAACAGAAAGTTAAAGAGCTCTTTAAGAAGTGTTTGAGAAACAGTGAAGGAAACAACTTTGCCAGAAGTTTAGCCTGATAGTTCTTAAAAATAAGAAAACAATAACTGGAAAACAAGGAAGGGAAAGGCATCCGTGAAAAAGAAGCTATGAGAAGCACAGGAAATTGGGGCGAGAAGCAAAGTAATAAGGTGGTTTTCAATGTTGGTATAGATGCTGCTATTCCAAGGAGGGGAATTTTAAACAGAGTTAAAAAAGAGAAAGGGGATCCTCCTGTGGGCGGGAAAGGCTCACAATTTGGAAGGGGCAGGCAAGTGTGATTGAAAGAAGGAGGGCTTGCATTTATACTGGCTGCAGATGATGGATGATCTCTCTCCTATTTGTGCTAAAGAGGTGTATTTTAAAATTGGCTGACCTACCTCGCTGCCTCTCCAGAGCCTGCAGCATTGCCTGGGTGACTCCTGCCCCATGGTTAGCGGCTGAACCAGACCAGATCTGCCGCCTTCGCCCAGCTGAAAACAGATGAAAACTCTAGGTCTGCAAACACCATTCAGGAACTGATGGGGAACATGCCCGAGCAATGGTGATGCCACCAGCCTCCTGCCCTCTGCTTCCCGTGGCTTTTGCAGGGCTGATCTCCCAAGAGATGTGTAGTGATCATCTTCCAAGAGATGGTAGTGATGAGAGCAGCTGTGTGTCCACCACTCCCAAGTGCCTGCAGACTGGGTAGAAAGGGGCCAAAACCAGTTTGTCCACCACAGGTCAACTTCTGCTTCAAGGGTAAACGAAGAAGGCACTCGGGTCTATAGCGACTCGGTGCCACTGGGCGCAGTAGGCAATGTCCCCTGGGGAAAGGCCGCCCGGTTCAGCGGAGCAGCAGCATCCCCACCTGGAGAGGCAGGATGGGCTGTTTCAGGAGCATCGCTGCTCGCCCACCCTCTTCCAGGCAGCTTTGCTCCTCCAAGGGAAGCCACTGTTCTGGTAAGTGACTGCTCAGTATTTCACTGCCCTTTCCCCCATGCAAGCTTTCTGGAATAAAGTACCACAGAAACCCTCTGCCCTGATTTTCAGGATTCAGCTAAGCATCAAAAAGCAGATCTGCCACCGAGCCAGAGCACAATTTGGAGAGCTGCCGGTACGGCTGAGGACATCACCTCCTAATTGCAGTGGGGTCACCTCTAGGGTTGCCCGCTCTGCCATCGGACCGAAAGGACTTGATCATGTTTTACTTTTGGTTTTAATCTTTCCATTTTGATCCCAAGGAGAGTAGCTGGGAGTTAATGAGTGGCATTCGTTTCCCAAACCCTGCCAGTGCCACAGCAGTGAAGGTGTAATTATCTCAAGATGGACATTAACCTACATATGAGCCTGGTCTCGCTGCTTCATTCCCTTGTTTTTATTGATCCTTTTTTTTTTTTTTTCTTTTTGACTTGTTCTTGCTTCCTCTTTATAAAGACTTCTAAATTTATGACCAGCTCAAAGAGAACACTGCTGCTGTAATGAAAAAATATAGCGGTTTGGTGCTGTAACTTTCTGGCTGTTTTCTTGGTCCCTCATTACGTTTGTTTTCATCTCAACACCATTTCCGCATAACGGTTGCAAACAATATTGTATTAGCCTTAATTTTGACCTTGCCGCAATTTCTACCAGAAAATTGTTTCGGCTCGGAAATGGCCAGATTTACTCTTCCGGCGGATGAAAATAAGTCTGCAAGGTTGAAAAAGAAGATGTCAAAAGCAGGCACTAAAGATCACTTTAAATGATAACAGTTGTACTTGAAGCAAAAATAATATACAAAGCTTTCATCTAGCAATTTTCATCCTTGGACGGCAAAGTGCTTTACAGCCGAGTTCCCTGTCAGCAGCCCTGTTTTTAAAGGTGAGCAGAAAAATGGCTTTTGCTTTCTTTGCTGTGTTCCTCTACCTGAAACCAGCTTGTTAATCTGAGACTCGCCGGTTCTCCTGCTCCCCCAGGACATGCCCGTGCCTGCCTGGATGAGCAAAGACATTCACAGTGACTACCCCATGGGACCTGGTACCGAGGCCAAAAAGAGGTTTGCTCTTGCCTGATTAGCTGAATCCTTCTATTATTTTTTTTGTCTTCTCATTGAATGTAGAAAGTTGGCTTTAGTCTGAGGCGGGGGGGGGGTTAATGCAGCTGCTTGGATTTTGCGCCGTGTTGGTTTGTCCTTGTGCTGCAGAAGTGGCTGGAGCCACGGTCTCAGTATCCCACCGAAACATGTCCCGTATCCCCTGGTCCCCGGTTGTGCGGCCATACCACGGCATGATCTGAGCCAAACCTTGGCCCAGGACTGGGCAAACCTCAATGATGGTGCAAACGCACCCTGAATGTCCCCAAACTCACCAGAGCAGCTCTATGCATAAAAAAAAAAAAAAAAGATGCATCCTGAAAGAGAGAGCAAGTACCAGGACCAGGTGCAGACACCTCAGACTGGCTTCATCCCTCAGCTGCTGTCATGACTGAAGGTAAAACACCTCTCCCGGTATTGAACTGGGCAGCGCCAACATGCCAAGGGGAGCTGAAATAAGAGTCAAAATGGCAACCTCCTGCTCGCTAGGACTTCGTTGCATGGGGTGCTGTGGGGCTTCGCTGCAGCTCCCTGTGCAACACCGCCGGATGTTTCATCTCTGTGGGTGAATGTGGCTTGTTAAATAAACCTCAGTGTCTCACATTAATAGTTCTGGAGAGCCTATTCCTTGCCTTTGTGTCCCTGGGGATGAGGACTAATTGGGATAAAACACTCACTGCTGAGTTAAAGGTGCCACCGCTGGGAGGTCTCCATTGCCCCAGGGGTGGCTGCTCTTCACCCCAGAAATGCCAGCTGCAAAATGCAGGTGCTTTTGAAGGTCCGATGCCTGGGGAAAACACAGGCAGAGCACAACCCCGTGCTGCTGCCCATCAGCTCCTATCTCCACAGGTAGGTGCGGGGTCCCATAGGGGACAGCAAGGACCCTCCTCACCCCACGGCTTGGCCAGGCAGCTGCACAGGGCGCCTGGTGCCCGTAAAGCACCGACACCGAATGCCTGGCTGCCTGCTGGGGAGAGAAAGCTTGCTGTCGGGCAATTTCTCCCTATTTCTGAGCTGAACTGCGTGCTCGTTTTAATCGAGTGGTTTTCCTAAGCGCTGCGGCAAGCGGGTGGGTTTTTCCCGAGCTGAGCGCTGCCTGATGGCACCCTGCCACCTACCCACTGGTTCTTCTCACACCTGCCTTACACCCTTTCTGCAGAGAAAAGTATTCGAGCAAGCCCTGAGAGGCATCAGAAATGCCCGCTGAAATAGCTGCAAAGGGTCTTTCTTTAATCCCATCAGCCAGCCAAGAGGTTGCACCTCCGGCCGGGCTCGTGCTGGGCTTTACCTTTGCATCTCCTTAGTGCTATGGAAATGCTGGCACCGCAGAGTTTGCTGCCGAGTAAAGCTCAGCAAGGAAAT
>NW_009650188.1:1827380-1869213 GCF_000708025.1 Charadrius vociferus
GTTTATTTCCAGCCATTAAGCCTTTAATCTAACCACGGTCTGTATCTCTAAATGGTGATGCCGTCCCTGAAATACAGGCACGCATCCACATACCTGCTCGCTGCTTGCTTAGTATTGTGTTTACGGGCTATTTTTAGTGAATCAGAAGCAGGTAGTTACACACTCATTTAGCCATAAAATTCATTTTTAATAAAAAAAAACCCCAAACTCACACAAGAGCAAACCTATTCATCCTTGAAAAATAAAGCCCCTCCCCAGCTTACAGTTCCACCGACCGTGAGAGCCATTTGTGGCTGGCTGCCTCTGCCTGGTTTTCTGCTGTCGTGACCCCATCACCCGAACCCACGTAGGGCACAGAGCCCACCCCACCCCACCAGCTTGGTCCCATCCCTGCCGCTGCAGCCAAGTCCTGGCCCCAGCCCGGGGCCACTCTGCGGGGTGTACAGGAGTGTGCGGGTGAGAGGGAAAAGCCCATCAGTGTACGGTGCTCTGCTCTCTCTAATTAGCACAGACCAGCCTCGCCTGACCAAACTGCTCCCCTTCTTGTGCTTGTGACAGTGACTTCGCCTAGCTGCCCCGTCACGCTGCGCACGGTGCCTCCAACGTGCTCACAGCAATTATCAGTCCCAGAGCTCAGGATTAACACGTGCTCCAGACCTTAATAGTAACTGGATGTGTTGCACGGTGATAAAAAAGGAGGACCAGCGTGGCTCACCTGGTGGGGCTGGGGAAGAAGATGATGGTGACTAGTATGGGCTCGTTTGCCAGCGGAGTCTGCCATTACAACTGGGCTGAAAGTCCCTTCCTTTGGCTCCTTGCGGTCTTCATCAGCAAGGAAAAAGCCCAGGACATCCCAGCAGAGCTCTCTGGAGCTGTGTGACAGGCATGAAGTCCCCCACCAGGATCACAGAATCACAGAATGGTTAGGGTTGGAAGGGACCTCTGGAGATCATCTAGTCCAACCCCCCTGCCAGAGCAGGGTCACCTACAGCACGTTACACAGGACAGCATCCAGGCGGGTTTTGAATGTCTCCAGAGTGGGAGACTCCACCAGCTCTCTGGGCAGCCTGTTCCAGTGCTCCACTACCCTCAAAGTAAAGAAGTTCCTTCTCATGTTAAGATGGAACTTCCTATGTTCAAGTTTATGCCCATTACCCCTCGTCCTATCACTGGGCGCCACTGAAAAAAGACTGCTCCTATCCCCCTGGCATCCTCCCATTAAGTATTTGTAAGTATTAATAAGATCCCCCCTCAATCTTCTTTTCTCTAGACTAAAGAGACCCAAGTCCCTCAGCCTTTCCTCATAAGAAAGGTGCTCCAGTCCTCTAATCATCTTTGTTGCCCTTTGCTGGACCCTCTCCAGCAGTTCCCTGTCTTTCTTGAACTGGGGAGCCCAGAACTGGACACAGTACTCCAGATGCGGTCTCACCAGGGCAGAGTAGAGGGGGAGGATGACCTCCCTCGACCTGCTGGCCACACTCTTCTTGATGCACCCCAGGATGCCATTCGCCTTCTTGGCCGCCAGGGCACATTGCTGGCTCATGGTCATCCTGTTGTCCACCAGGACTCCCAGGTCCCTCTCCACAGAGCTGCTCTCCAGGAGGTCAGCCCCCAACCTGTACTGGTGCATGGGGTTATTCCTCCCCAGGTGCAGTACCCTACACTTACCCTTATTGAACTTCATAAGGTTTCTTTCTCCCCAACTCTCCAGCCTGGCGAGGTCACGCTGTAAGGCAGCACAGCCTTCTGGCGTGTCAGCCACTCCTCCCAGTTTTGTGTCATCAGCAAACTTGCTGATGGTACACTCTATCCCTTCATCCAGATCATCGATGAATATGTTGAACAAGACTGGGCCCAGTACTGACCCCTGAGGGACACCACTTGTTACTAACCTCCAACTGGACTCTGCACCACTAACCACAACCCTCTGAGCTCTATCTGTCAGCCAGTTCTCAATCCACCTCACTGTCCATTCATCTAAGCCACACTTCCTAAGCTTTCCTGTGAGGATGATGTGGGAGACAGTGTCGAAAGCCTTGCCAAAGTCAAGGTAGACAACATCCACTGCCCTCCCCTCATCCACCCATCTAGTTACTTCGTCATAGAAGGCTATCAGATTAGTCAGACATGACTTCCCCTTGGTGAATCCATGTTGACTACTTCTGATAATCTTCTTTTCATCCAGGTGCTTTGAGATGACTCCCAGAACAAGCTGCTCCATCATCTTTCTAGGGAAAGGATGGATGGCTGCCAGAGACCCACCGGCTTCCTGGCCCACCTTAGGACCAGGGGTCAGGACTTTCAGCTGTAAAGCCGAAATAGCTTTTATTTTTGTCCAGCTGAGTTTAAATGAGCTGCCCTGCGAGAAAACAGATGCTTAAAAGTTATAGACAAACATGGACAAAGTGGGATACCCCCCCAAAAGGCTGCTTTCAACAGAGACTTCATTTCATCTGGATGTCTTATTCCAGGAAAATCTTATCTGCAAGTTTCAGGGCTGCCTGGGAAATCTTGCTGCCTCACCGGGGAAAAGGATATTTAAAAAGGATTAAACCTGACAGTCTTATACCGAAAGTGGATTTTTAAGACATAAGCAAGGATTCAAGAGGAAAAGGTTAGTGGGCTGTTGAAAATGCAACTGCATTTAGGCTAATAAAGCTTAATTTCTAGTTAGATATTAACAGACTGAATGTGATGAGCCGTGCTAACTGCTGGGCTGAGGTACTGATGAAGGCAGGAAGATGCTGCGGCGGTGGTGGGAAGGGAGGAGAGTCAGACCCACCCCCCCCCATCCTTTCAGCACAAAATGCCACTGGGCCACTCACCCCCAAACACTGCTGAGGTCCTGGGGGAGCAGCGAGCATGTTTCGGGGCAAACAACAGCAGGCTCATGAAAGCAGGAGTTAAGAAAGTGTTGACCTGTGTATTTGCACCCCAGAATCGAGAAAAATTTTGACCTGAGTTTAAAGCATATTAGACACCAAAGATCCCACTTCTCCTTCTGGGTGGGAGGTCTCGTTCTTTACCCCATCCTACAGGAAAACTCTTGCATCGATGAGGGCTCAGTTCACCCTACAGCTATGGAGTAACTCAAATCAATCAAACACATCGGCTCCTTTGCCACTACAGCTTGCTCCAATTAGCTTCAGCTTTAAAACAGAGCAAGAAAGATATAAATTCTGTTTCACAAAGCCCCCACCTACATTTCTCCCCAAATATTGAAATGACATTTCTGCCCACTGAAAATAGGACCTTGGAAAAGACTCTCTGGATAGTTCATTTGCTGGAAGAAGAATTGACAGCCCAATTAATCTCGCAGCCTGTGACTTTTAAACCAGGGCTGTCAGCGTAGGCGTTCTGGGATGAGAGCAAGAGGGGCAGGATAAATATCACAAGACGCTGCCGTCCCAGAGACATCAAGCCTTGCACCATGCCCCAGTCTGCCCACCAGCCCCAGGGACAACGGCGTAACCTCCCGGCAGCCCCATGGGCTGCCCCGAGCTCAGCCCCGGCTCCGTGTCCCTTTGTGCACAGCTGGTATGGACATGGCTGACGGGATGGGGACCAGTGTCCCTGACCCAAATCAGCTCCCAACTCGCCTGGCGCAGTGCAGGCACCCAGCTGGGTGCGAGCCCAGCCGAGCCGCGCCATACCGTGCCGCACCGTGCCATGACGCAGAGGCACCTGCGCTGTCGGCCAAAGCTGCCTTCCCACACAGGGTGCCCACAGCCCGCAGCCAGCACAGAAAAGGCCCCCAAAAAAGGAAGCACTTTGCTTCCCATTTTCTTTTCTAGCTCATGATCTCGCCGTGCGATCGCCTCCCTCCTCCGCTGCTGATGCTCTCCAGAAATCCACCTCTTGTTTTCACCGCGGAGAAGCCCACGGCCGGGCAATTTGTGCATGGCGAGCTCCGTACCCCAGCCCCCCGTTGCCTGCAAACCCCGATGCCCCTTGCCAAATAACTCTGCCTGCGCTTGTAACAGGGCAGCCACCACCAAACATGCCCACCAAGCTGCCAGCCACGGCAGCTGCAGCTCTCCAGGGCTGGGTCTCCATCCCACGTCTGCCCCCCAGCACGAATTTAGGGGCACAGCTCACGCCGCCACATCTGTCACTGTGTCGACCGCGCTTTGGGGAGGTGCGGGCAGAGGGAGGCAGCGATGGCTTTGCAGGCGGCTGGACATGTCTGCGACCTTACTGTGTACAAACCGTTCCCACACAAACAGTCGGCTCAGCCTTTCGGTCCGTTTTAGAGCATTAAGTACCTTTTTCCTCATTTTAGTTGTTGTTATTCGCTTCCCTCAGGGTATCGAAACACCTCAAGCTACCAGCGCTGTTGTGGCAACAGCTTAAATCCTCTCTGACTCCTGCGCTTAATCTGTGCCATGCAAAAGGCCTCAGCTGGGTACCAGTTTCCTTGGCCCCATCTCTGAAGCACCAGAAGGAACAGCAGCGCTTTTGCACCGTTCTCTTCTGGCTGTTATCTCCTGATCTGCAGCTTGAATACACCACGCTGTCTTCTCCTAGCCTTGATCCCGAGGCCAGATTAATGGGATTAACTTCCAGCTTTCTTTTTACAACCTGCCTCCCAAGAGCTGACTTAAGTAATGCGCAGTGACATCCCTCAGCATCCCGTGCTGCACGCCGGCGGGCACCGGTGTCCCCTTGCATCCTTCCCTCGCAGCAGCTTCCAGGCGAGAAGATGGCCCGGGAGGACAGGACACCCCAAAACCACAAATGCTGCTGAGGCAGGACTGCTGTGACCCGAGCCGTGTCAAGTGCCATCGAGAGCCTGGGAGGTGCCCCCTGTCGTCCCCCCCTCCTTCCCCACCCGCAGGCTGTTTCTAAATTCATCGGGAAACGGAGCAGCTCATTCCAATGCAGACCGAAAATTCCCACTACGGCCCACACCACAAACGAGTTAGACCTCTGCGCTGCCCCTAACGCATGGGAAAATTGCTTTTCGACTCCGCGCTAACAAAAAGCGGCCGTGCATCTCTTACCAATATCGAGTCCGTTTATAAAAAACATGTTTTTGCTCCGCTCTAATTGCTTCAAATGAAGCAATTGCATTACACTCCCCCCCCCCCCCGCCTTCATTGTACCTCGCTGACAGACGCTCTCCATCCACCAGCTCCCTAAGTTTGCCCTCAACATGAATTAAATCTCAGTGCTCAGGTGGTGGAAAAGTGGCTCCCCGCCATACCTTGCTGGGATGCAAATGGTCTCCAACAGGTTTCTTGAAACCCTAACGCAGGCTGGCAGCAGGGGACCAGGAACCAACCAGGCTGGGCAGAAGTCCTCTTCCAACTTTACCAGGGGGTTAATGTAGGAAAGAGAGAGACACAGCAGACCTTCCCTGCGAAGTGGGGATGCAGCCACCCTCCTTTGCTCACTCTCGGCTCCTAACCAGGGATTTCGGTGCTGTTTCTGCAGCCTCTGGTCCCGTCCCAGCAGGTTTCCAGGTACCTGGGGGATACCTGGAGTCTTGCAAGCTCTGGACAGCAAGGTGTCACTTCTGTGCTAACCTAGCACTTAGGGTGAAAAGCAGAACAGATAGTCTTATAAAGCTGGCACACTTAAATACGATACAAGTTAGGCCATAACTCACCTGACCTTGTATTTCACATCATTTCTAATGACATTTGTCATTAATAAGCAGCTTGTCACTTCCCTCTGCTGTTGGGCTGCTGCTGCAGAGCACAGGGTGCCCCTTCTGCAGGCGGAGAGATGCTCCCCTTCCATGGTCAATGTCACTGCTCCGGGTTTATTCCCTCTCCTGCCACAAATTTTCCCATGCAACATTTAGCAGCCAGCAAGGGACACAGGACTGAAGGGACCATTCTGCTTTGGGATGGCCCTGTGCCACCATGTCTGGGCCAACAAACAGAAGGACTCACAGCTTCTCCAGGGACAGCACCACCAGGGATGGAGCGGGAACGCCGCCTCCTCGCCGCCCTGAGCCGGGCTGCCCTGGGCTTTGCTTACGGAAAAACCTGTGCGAAGGGGAACACCGGGGCTGCGGCACTGTTGGTGCGATGGCGCGGAAACCTCCGGGCTCTGGCCTGGCGCTGGTTGCTCCCCACGCCACAGTTCCCCATGCGTGCACACACACACACGCACGCACACACAGTCCTCCTGCCTGCCTCGGGAATCTGCCCATTGCCATGGAAACGGCGGTGACATCAGGCACTGCTAACGTTACACCAATGACTAATTGCGTTAGGGACGGCAAGCCAAATTACTGAAACAATTCCCAGGCCCCAGGGATCTGTACCTAACATCCCAGGCAGATGCCAAAACGTGTCCTTCACCTGCAGGGATGCCAGGCAGGGCTGGAGGAGGACAGCTGGGGACCCTCGCCTGGGCTCAGATGTGGGGCACAGAGGGGCTCCTTTGGCTCCAACCCACTTTTACTACAAATCCTATTTTTCTGAGGCTCCTTGAGAACTGTTTTCTACCTGTTTAAGCAGGAGGAGATGCTGCACAGCCAGGACGGGAGCCCGGGCGCACAGAGAGGGTGACCATGGACCGATGACATCTGCCTCTGCAAAAACAGAGCCAGGCTTCTTCATTTCTCCCCCCAACCCCCAGCTTTGTTAAACTTAGCAATTTCCCCAAAATCCATAAGGGCAGCCTGGGCACCTTCCACCCTGTCGGCACAGCAGGGAGGAGCATGGTACCAAGAGCCATCCTACAGCACAGTGAGTGCCCAAGCTGGGGGATGCTGGTTATAATAATAATTAGTACATAATCTTTGAGATCTCATCAGACTTCAGAACAAGGAAAAACTCTGGGGAGAAGGCACTTCGCTACAACAGCTGATGCGAAAGGCAGTCAGGGCATTAGATATTAATCTATATTGCTTTGAAATGGCGTAATGAAATACCATAAAAAGGACCCCAGTCAGAGGCAACTCACAGGACAGGACAATGAAACCCTCTCGGCAGACAGCATCCATGTGCAGGGCTGACCACTTGCAGACTCCTTTTCTCGATAATCTGCTGGATCCTATAGCCATCTGAAAAAAAAAAACAAAAAACAACCAAACCAGTCCTGCTCTGTTTGTTTATTCTTTTATATATTTTAATTCCCTTCCTTAAGATAACATGATAGCTTATTGCATCAGCAATTTATAACTCCTGGCTCCCTACAGCATCCTAGCTGTTTACAGTTCCATATTATTTACTGCCTGACACTGAAATAAGAAACATTATGCAAATATGTTAAGGAATTATACGGGCACCCCAGACGCAGCCTGAAATGCACCACAGCCTGAAACACACCGGTGTTCACATCCCTCTAACATATTTAACCCTCCATTGCCCAACCTGCAGGCAGAGCAGTAGAGGTCCCTTCCTCCCCGCAGCCCCCACGTTCCCACTTCATCCTCCTCCAGGCCCTTGAGGACGACGGGAGCAGGCGCTGACTGTGCGTAATCATGTTAATTAATGAAAAACACTGATTTCACCCTTGCACCACTCTAGGAAACATTAATTACAGCAGAAGGCACGACTAACACAGAGGCATTTCTCCCTGTGCCTGAGACCTTGGTGACGTCCAGCCACTGGGGAGGACAGGTCGTGCACCAGTATTTTGGAATTATCTCGATATGTTCTGACAGGGCTCCACGAATACATTTAACACAGCAGCTCTACTCATAAATCCCCATCCCACACAAAAAGTTAGTTCCTCCCAGAGTGATGTCCTGTAAGTTAAGGACAGACTGGTCATTTTTTTCCACCAACAAATAATAATAAAAAAAAAATTATGTCTCCTTTATTTTGGTTTTCTTTTCTACACAAAAGTGCACTTTCCCACGCTTGACAGAAACACGGGTTTCCCCGCAGGCTGCTGGGGGCTCAGGCTCAGCCCGGGTGAACCGTTCAGCTGAGGCTGATGATGACAGGGAGCCTGCATCAGCTCTTCCCTATTAATAGCCTCATTTAGGCAGCCGTCCCCCGAAGCGCCCATTAACACACATGAGAGAGTGCCCAGAGGTGAGAGCTTCACTAATCAAATGTGCTATTAAGATCCTAATCCATTTCATTAGCCCGTTTCATTTGACACTTAGTGAGGCTCAGAGATGCTCTGCGTAACGGGGACGACCACGCGCGGCCTGTCCTGTGGAAAAATAATCCTTTTCATTAGACCCGTAATTCCCTTTCATCCTTTATCAGTTTATTTCTAAAGCCAAAGGGCACCGAGGAAGCGCAGCTCTGGCAGAGATGCCATGGATTTTCCCTCCGTGTGTGTGTCACCATGCGGAGCGTAAGACCGGGAGGGATGCACAGACAGCAGCAATATCCAAAAAAAGAAAAAAAAAAAAGAAAAAAAAAGCCTTGAAAATAGCCCGCTCCATTATTTAGTTACATATTACCAGACTACATTTTGCAGATGTTATCTAGAAGACCCTCCACTGAATATTTTGGAGACTGAAACGACTAAGTACTTCAGCCCCATCTGAAATAATTTCTGATTTCTTTCTTCCTTTGATTGGCAGCCACATGAGATGATGGTCTCAAAGATGAACAGAGAGGTGAGATGTGGAATTAAATACAGATTGTTCAGGAGGCCGATAAACCAGCAAGCTAAACTTGCACCAATGCATTAGGCAGATCAGCTGACACCACCTAATTTTCCGTACAGATTCTGTATCACCTCTTCAAAACAAATGAACAAGATGATGCGTGACTCCACCTGGGAACTGTACACAGCCATGGGGATTTTGTGCTTGGGAAAGGTCTTAAGTTATCAGATAAACAGGTCTTAAGTTACCAAATAAGCATTCCTAAATATGTGGACTTCCTGCACGGAAACATACTTGAAACTGCATTAAACCTTCATACTACTAAAGAAATACTTTATGAAATAATAATTTTGTGAATATAATATTCACCTCAAGGACTAGGTTGTGGTGGTTCTTCACAAATAGCTGAGGAAAATCCCTACATCTCACTGAAATGCTCCCACCGAGCAAAGCTGAAATGGTTCAGGCACAGACTTAGCAAGCTGAGGTCCTCGCTGGGTTGGGCTGGCAGGGCATGAAGCAGGTAGATGCAGCCCTGAAGCATCCTTTACCATCCTCTCTTGGCCACACAGCCCCGTTGGCAGAGCCACCAGGTCTGCCTGGCTTCACCTTGCTCAAGAATATATCATTGCCTTCGGTCCAGGAGAGGGGCACACACCTCAGTTTCCCTCCCCAAGCAACACCTGAAAGGAGAGGAGCTACAGCCTGGTGATGTCCTCCTCGCTTTTTCTGCCTGGGGTTGCTACTTGAGCTGGGGGAAACGGGGAGAGGCCCCGTTCCCACAGCCTGAGGTGGCTATGGAGGGGATGAGTGGCAGACGGAGCATCTCTTACAGCAGGACTCTTCGGGGCACTTGGGCCCTTTTGATAATTTATTAGCATACAGAGTCCCTGCAGCCAAAACAGCAAAATCCCTGTTTCTTCCTGTTCTAACCCATTTCTTTTGAGACAAACAATATCTGAGCAACTGATGCAAAACCAAAATATTTTAAAAAGCATCTTTGCCCTGAGAAATTCAATCCCATCTGCTCCCTCGGCATTGCCCGGGGCATTCGCCTCCCCACACCCCCCCCCGAAAGAAGCCGGCAGAGGAAAGTCAGCTCCCACCCGTGCCTGCCGAGACCTCTGCGCTGCCGCTTCACAGCACTCCTGAGGGGGAATCTCCGGGAAAGGCGGCTCCGCCGTAGGCACCGCGGTGCTCTGTAGGGTCCCCATGGAAAAAAACAGAGCTCAAAGCCGAGTGCCACATTGCCGTGCTTGGGAAAATGGTGCCGAGAGAGGGGAGCAACATGCAGCACCGCTGGTGGGGAGGGCAGCTGGGTGGCATGGGGCTGCCGGCGGGTTCCAGACCCACCGATGCACCCCAGGGCCAAGCGCATGTCTAGCTGGGGCTCGCATTTGAGAGCCACAGCAACACGGGCAGTAAGGCTGAGCTGTAGCTGAAACGGGAGGGAATATCCCCCCCAGCTCCTTGGCGCAGGCTCGGTGCGCCCCACATTAACTACTCACGGCACGGCTGTGTTACGCACTGCCAGGACGGCACCGGGAAACTTCAGCCCCAGGGTTCTCTCTTCAAGCATACAAGAGAGATTTTTTATTTTTTTTTAAAAAAAAAAAATGCACCATCATCTCCAAACAAAATTAAACACCGGCGAGCGAAAAATCTCCGCTGAGCAGCGAGACCATAAATCACTCCCTTTCCTATCCCTGCCGGCCGCAGAGGCTGGAGCGTGGCCATGGCTGGTGGGCAGAGGCAATGCTCTTGCAGAAAGCATGTTCTCCAGCCCCCCCTGGGCTCTGCCATTGCCTCCCTGGGAGGTTTCCAAGCCCTGTGAGCCCACCCCGTCCCCGTCCCCATTGCAGCTCCCAGGGGAGCGGCAGAGCTGTGTACCCCCGCAAGGATGGCAGCTGGGGGTGATGCCATCCCTCCCCGCTGCAGTCCTGCCCTTCCCACCCCGCAGCCCCCTCCTTCCCCACGGCACTTACAGCCCAAATTGTGGCCGTCTGACCTACGGCAACGTCGGTTTGTGCCCGTCCTGTGCCATGAGCTGCCGTCCCCCTGCCCGGCCACGGCGCCGGGAGGTGCAGACCCCGAGCGCGTCAATGAAAAGCTCTTCTTGACTTAGTGATATGAATTACAGCATGATATAAAGGCCTATTAAAGGCTGCTTTCTAGAACAAATGCTGCCCCCGTGGCTAATCAGCAGAATATTCCCTTCATTGAGAGACAAAATTAATATCGTTGTTTGGCAGGCGCAACGCTGCCAAGTAAATAACTTGCAATTGAGCTTTATTGTTATGAAGCCTTTTGTTGCCGGTCTTGGCCTCGAGAGGGTGGCAATGAAAAAAGGAGAATACAAATGGAAACCTGTAAGAGCCTGAAATAAATGTGTGGCCTGAACCAGTCAGGAATTCATAGGGGACGTCACCGCACAGGGTGCAGCCCGGCCACATCGCCCTGTCCCCCACGGTGGTACCCAGCAGGCAGGGGGACGGGCACGCAGCCTCGGCCGGGACACCTCCCCCAGCCCCACAGGCAGCCTCGACCCTCGCTGTGGGCTTTACGGTGTATTTTCATTTTTAAAAGGGGTTCGGTAAAGAGAGAAGACGCTATGTCAGTGCCACGAAAGCCGGCATTAATCAAGGGTGATAGCATGGTCTCCTCGCGGGTGGTTAGCATTATAAAATACATATTAGCATTTTTAATATTAATCAAAAAATCCTTTAAAAGAAGCTAATTAGAAAGCTCATTTACTTAGAGGACCGGAATGAATTAATACTACGTCTCAGGGCCATGAAGCGTTCGCACAGAGTGAACTTCCCCGGGGCTCGCGGCCCGTCCACACCTCACACCTCGGGCTCTTCCCACACCCCACCCAGGACCCTCTTCTCCCAGCTCAGATCGGGGGCTAATCCTGCTCCAGGAGTCACACACCATCTCGTGCCAAACAGGGGATGAACCACGCTTCAGAGCTCCCCGTCAGCCTAAGCCTTCTCCCAGCTCCCTGCCGGGCCCATGGCCAGAGCGGGCGTTGGACGGCATTAACCCCGGAGAAGCCCGGTCATTACAGAGGCGTTGTCGAGTGATGGGGCTGCGATTGCAAGAGGTGGCGATTCCTGTGTTTACAGAAAACGCTCAGGCTCCTACCTGCCTTCCACCCCTTCCTGGCAAGGGATGCGGGAGAACAGGGGGTTGGGGGATCCCCCAGCTCCTCCGCTATGCTCCGTGGTCAACCTGATCCAACAGGGAGCCTTCACGTTAAAAGTATCCAGCGAAAAACTCTGCCTGCCCCCTTTCCATGGCCAGACCCCTCGTGCCCTGCGTCCTCCTGGCACCTGGCCGTTAGCGCAGCCCCTGCACCCATCAGCGGACAGCCCAGGGAAGCTGCAAATCCCACGCGGAAGACAAAAGGCAAGCATAATTAAGCAAAACCCATTACTTGCCCCCCAAGACTTGGCCAGCTGAGCAGATGGAATAGCAGCAAACACGAGCTTTTCACCTCAGGTTTGTGTTGGTATCACAAAGGGCATTTGGTGGCTCCTGCAGGACAAGCCCAAGGGCAGGCAAGAGTCCTGCCGCGCCGGCTCACCCCCCGCCCCCCGCATCCCGCTCCCTCCCGGCGCTCCCGTCGTGCTCCACTGAGCCATTCAGTCCTTCCAGAGGTTTCACAGCTCCGCTCCCTCCGGAGCGGCCGTGGGCTGCTGCAAGGCAAAGGAGGCGTCTTGCAAAACAACCGGGCTGCATTAATAAGGTCAGATGGGAGAAGAAGAGCGTTCGTTAGCGGGGGCTGAGCGCCTGCTTTGACAGCTACCCTAGCGAATTCCTTGTTTGCTTGTCTTTGAGGCAGTCAGCCACGCTGGAAAGCTAACGCTCAAACATTTCTTAGCCATACTTAATGCTAAATCAAAGCATGAGCCACCAAGAGAGCGCAGCTCCCTCCAAACCCCAGTTGCCCACCCGGACCGGTCTGGATGCCGGGGCTGTGCCTCTGCCCTCCCTCCCCACTGCCCGTTTCAGCCCCCAGCAGCTGCAGGGGGTGGCTTTCCCCAGCAGCTGGGGGCTGCCTGAAGCACAGATATCATACAAGTCTTATGAAGAACGACCGAGGGAACTGGGGTTGTTTAGCCTGGAGAAGAGGAGGCTGAGGGGTAGACCTTATCACTCTATACCTGAAAGGAGGTTGTAGAGAGGTGAGAGCTGACCTCCCTGGTGAGAAGTGATAGGACAAGAGGAAATGGGTTCAAGTTATGCCAGGGGAGATTTAGATTGGATATTAGGAAATATTTTTCACTGAAAGGGTTATTAAAAATTGGAACAGGCTGCCCAGGGAGGTGGTGGATTCGCCATCCCTGGAGGTGTTTAAAAAGGTAGATGTGGTACTTGGGCACAAAGTTTAGAAGTGGTTTTGTCAGGTTAGGTTAATGGTTGGACTTGATGATCTTAAAAGTCCCTTCCAATCTCGACAATTCTATGATTCTATGATGATTCTATCTACTCTGGCATCCTGCAGGACTGAAGAGAGGTCAGCCCTCTGCCTCCCACTTTAAAAGGGAGCCAAGGGGCAAGGAAAGGTTAAACATGGGGTAACTTGACTAACTTACCAGGTTTGCAAAGTGCTTGCGCTCCCTTTATCCATGTTCATTGTCCAGATGTACCTGCACAAGGAGTATTTCTTGGCGAGCAAAGGGCTCTCCAGCCCTGCAGAAGAAAGCAAAGCAAAGGGACCCTCTGGCTGCAGGCGGCTGAGGGGCAGAAGCCAGCGAGCAGAATCATCAGGCATGTGTTGACTCCCACCCAGCGTGCACCGTGCTGCTGTACACACACACACACACGCTTACACCAACTGCTACCAGCTCGTCCTCCCGCAGGGGCTGGCGGAGGAATCCCACGGGGAACCCAAAACACTCTATGCTGGAAATCACTGCTCCCAGCAGCTCTTATTTTTAAACGTAAGTTGCAGCCCTTATTTACCAGCAGGCGCGGTGTTGTCAGGAGCAGCGGCGGCGGATGCCTCGCTTGCCTTTTGCAAAGTAAACCTCCTGTTTTGACTGCAAGCTGATTGATGCTCAGTTATTTGGGGAGGAGTATTTCTAGCTACACAGTGCAAGCCGCAGTTATCAGCCAATTAAGTATTTATGGCCAATTCCGTTTTCCTTGCAAGGCGTTTGGAAAGCAAGCACCGGTTACATCAGCGAAACGGGTTAAACTGTGCTCTGCTATAAACAGCTCCACATTGGCCTACCAGAAACAACAGACACAGAAGTCCTGTAAAGGCTTCTCTTAAGGCTTGGAAGCTCAGAAGCAATCCATCATCAGAGTGAGTGTGGTTTAAACACCGCAGCAGTAACTCAGCCTGTCTTCAGTGAAGCATTACCAGAGCATGAAAGAAAAGGCCACGGGGTCCTGGCCTTGCAAGAGGAGGGTTAGCTGCTATGGGGGCTTCCTATGGACTGCTCACCAGGTGAACATCTGGGACAGCTCTTTCCTGCCTGACCCTTGTCAGGTGCACCCCATGACCACGTGCGGCATCTCTGGCGGGTGCTGATTTAACCCCGGTTCCCTGCTTTTCCAGCATGGGCCATCACCTCCAATAAGCTCCTGTCTTCCCAAGATCACTTAGAAACCCTGGATCCAAACCCAAACCAAACTAACTGCCTTTAGGATGCACCAACAGGGAGAACTGCTGTTGTAGCCCCTTCAAAAAACCAAACCCCAAACCAAACCCTGCCACCTATTCCAGATGTCAGGGCAGCATCACCACCACCCTTCCCCCGCCGCTTGACTTTAGCGACCAGTTGCACACACTGGGGGACTCAGTCTCTCCCAGCTCCTCCAGCCGGTACCCACCCACCCTTCTCTGTTCAACTCCATCAACAATTGAAGGGCAGACTCCTGCTTTCACAACCGGCCTGGTGACATGGCAAAGGACAAACCACTTGACAGCTTGTACCTTTGCTTTTCGGTCTGTAGTGGGTTGTTTACAACACTCTCCAATTTCTGTGAAGTAATACTTCACATTTACCGAGCGTGCTTGAGCCCATGGATGAAACGTAGCACTTGAGTCATCTTGCGCCTGTCACAGCCTCCACCAGAGACCAACCAGTCATTTGGTTGTTGGTTGCCACACGTCTCCCAGAGCAGCCATTCCTCCATCTTCAGCTGCTGACAAGAGGCCAAGCCCCCGGTGACCGAGAAGGTCATTGCAGCCTTTAAAACCAGTGGTCTATGACAGCGGGGTGAGAGAAGTCAGCCTAAACAAGGACAGGAGAACACTTCAAATGCCACGGTAATGGCGTGAGGTGACAAACACACACCTGTTCATAGGTTATTGTTGTAACCTCAGGACAGCGTGACTGCGAAGTGTGACTGCGGTCACCCCGTTCACTTCCCTGCCTTCATTGCAGCCGGTGTTAATCCAGAAATGATTTTCTTAAGTGATATTTATCACACAGCACCTCCCGGCAGCGCTAGAGAGAGCTGATGCCTCGCCGAGCTCACGAGGACCAGAAAGCATCTGTATTTCAGATGCATTGGAATGCCTCAAAAGCAATCAAAAGCTGTGACCAGTCACCGAGGCATGACCGCAGCTCAGTCCCTTTGTGTCCCACTCCTGCGGAGGTGCTGGGATTTTTTAAAAGGCAGCCTTCACAGGAAAACTACCCTCCAAAATTTGGTGTGCGAGAGCATCAAGCCTTTAAAGTACCTCCTGCTTTGTGCTCCCCGTGTTGGTGCTTAGAAGAGGAATTGGTTTTAAAAACCACTGCCAGCTCAAAATGCCCTGCTCACCTTCAGCTGGGGCTGCAGAATATCTGCTCTGGTTTAAACAGCTAATTGGTACCCGAAACAAAAGGCAGTGGGAAATTGGTGCCAGCAAATAAAAAATACACTTGCCTGTGGTCTTCACACGAGATGTCTGAAGTGTGCAACGCCAGCACGGCACCACGGCTGGAAAAGCGATCTTCTTTTAAGCCGCTTTCAGCTGTAACGCCTCTCGATGTACATGCCGGGACAAGCAGCTCCAGCTCCGACCCGTCGGCAGTCCTGACAGCTTCCCATTCATAGTACAGCCACCTCAGCACAGGGATTTGTGCCGGGCAGTAAATGCAGGTGTCTGCAATTCACTGTAAGCACTTTTATACTTCACACACATATATATACACAGACACGCTGAGGGCCATCACTTTCACATTTCACCAGAGAAAAATTATTCTTCAGGGTCAAGGAGGGGAAAGGCGCTGCCATTTGTGGTCTCTGCCGAAACGGGATCCTTGGATGAACACTGAAGCACACTGCACTAAGTGCTGCGTGGTGACAAATATTGTGATACTAGGAAAAAAGTCACCCCATGAGTGACTACTGTCAGTTTAAGTGGACGGCAGCATAAGACATTGTGGTATTCAGGATTAAACCAACCCAGATAAGCTGCAGCAAGGCACGAGCTAGGCCTGCACTTGAATCTGAGTGCTTTCGCCACACTCAAGAATATTTGCCCGCTCCTCTCTGCTGAAAACCCCAGGAGAACAAAGAATCTTTTGAGGGCAATGTTTTAAACCTAAATGTGCTGCAGTATGAAAATTCCCCTCTATAAAAGCTGAAGGAGGATATAAAATGCTCAGAGAGAGGTAAACTGGTGCTGCCACTCTTGTTAGTTCTAGGATATACTGTTTCTTTCCCATTCATGAATAATTTTCTGTGAAACCTGTGTCTAAGTAAGTCCTCTTGTGCATTGAATTTCAGCAGCCCTGGAGCCAACATCCTCCCAAAGTTGTACCAGCTTGAAACAGTTCAGTGCTTGGTACCTTGCACCCACAGCGACGGTTTGAAAAGCAGAGCGATGTGAATTGGCTTTTTAAGGACAGGGTCGCTCTTCCAGGAGCAGCAGCCTGGGGCTACCTGCCCCAGAACTAGAGCTCAGTAGCCCACTGGGGTTTTCTGCTCCAGGACCTGTTGTCACCCCCGGTGCCAGCTGACAGCAGGCACTCCGGCTGTGACTGACAGCCTCGGTCAACACACGCAAACATCCTGCCCCGGGAGGCTCTCCCATCTGTGTAGGGTTGACTGGAGTTGAGGTCTCTAGGTGAGGACTGCATTTCCCACCAGCCTCGCTCAAGCTTGCTCCTTGGAGAAGCCACCAGGTTCACCCAGAGGAAAGGCTGTCTGAAACTTGGCCCGTATTAAACTGAGCTTATGTACTCCTGGTGCGCCACCACTGCTGCGTTCAACTGAGTGAAACCAGGGCAAACCAGCCCTCCCCGTGTGGCTCTCCGCTGACCTTCACATTGCCACTCACTTCTGCAAAACCTGCATGGGAAGCAGTAACAGTGGTGTAGATGAGCAGGGTCTGGAAGCATCTGACGTTTATTTGGTGCAGCAGAAACCAGGAGACCTGAGTTTTGTCCACCCACTCCCACCTGCACATCGTCTCCCTGCAGAGCAGCAGCCGTACCGATGCCTGGGAAGAGGTCCTTAAAGGTTCCTCATGTTTGGTTGCTGAGTGAGCCAAGAGCAGCTGGTAATCAGTGACACCACCAATCTGGGGGAGCAGACAGGAATCCAGACGGAGGAAAGCCCATTGCTCACAGCAATTCACAAACAAAAAGCAAACTCGTTTTTTTTTTAAAATTTATTTATTCCTGAAAGTGTACAACTAGAATATAAAAATATTCCTTGGTGAAAGCAAAACAGAAAAGGGTAGGAAATGAATGCCAAGTGAAAAACATTTGCATGTTCCAGGGGAAGAAGCCTCCAGAGACAGAGCTTGGAGACTCCTCAAGCTTGGAATTTAAGGTCATATTTCTATTTTACAGAAACTTCCTATAGCAGATCCATAAGTTATCTCATTGTGACTCATAACTCGGTGGAATGGGTTTCTAGCTTGTTCTCTTTGAGAACCCAATTACTTCAAGTGCATCACACCAGTAAATGAAGCCAGTGTACTGCTTTATTTATTATTAGGCATTTGTTTTTCCTTATGGTGACTGCATTATAGCTGCCACAAATATGCAAACCAGCTGAATTAAAACAGCACACTTTCCTGAACATTTCCAATCTCTGTAAGCCTTGGTACTTTGCAAGTTCTCCAATACCTAGATTATTCTGACTAATGAACTCTTCCATTTGCTTGAAAATATTGAATGCAATTAGTACTTCAATGTGCAGCCTCCAAGTATGCTGTGCCTAGCAGCTGAGTGCTGTAAAAGAGCCCAGTGCTTGGCAGAAGAACTAGAAATCCGAAAGATAAAAGGGAGATTTACGCACGCTCCCACCAAGGCCTGCTGCAGAATTTAATTGGCAAGGTTAGCAATAAAGGGGCTGCAGAGAGAATCGCCAAGGTTATGGCCCCAGTGCAAGTCACAAAGCAGGAACAAGTTATGATTCCCAGGCTTAAAAATGAGAAATTACATTTGGTTCCTCACCTCGCACTCCCCCAGGCCAAGCTGCGCAATGTGCTCTGATCAAGTCAGTCTATTTCTTTGCTCTTCTCAGTCCAGCTTTATCTCTTCAAGGGGAGATACAAATCACTCCATCCAACCTTTCTGCAATTTCATCCAGCCTCTGCCTGCACTCTTCCTGCAGCTGCTTCAGCTCTCTCGCCAGGCTGGCCTCTCTCATCTGCAGTTCTCTGATCACCTCTGTAGCACTGACAGCTGAAACAGGCTCCTTGGATACAGACCTATCGAAGCCCATTTTGCTGGCAAGATGTTTGTTTCTGAACACCAGTCTGCACGAACCATGTATTTTCTTTTTGTTTGGAGCACAAAGGCACGTAAGATCGAGCAGTTTTAGTTCAACGCTTTCCTGTATCTTCCGAGCAGTGGCAGAGAACCCCTCCTTCTGTAGTTCCTCCTCTCTTGTTTTCACCTGTAGAGAGAAGAAAAAAAGGGGGGGGAAGAGTATGGTAGATTTCCATGAAAAACATCCTCCCACCAGGAAACAACACAAAACAGCACGTTTGGACTAGGACGTACCAAAGAGAAGAGAGCCAACTGTGAATGTAAACCTAAGCGCGTGGCAGTGAAAACTGAATTCTGTTAACAGGTGCCTTCTATCAGGTAGCAGCATCAGTGACCAAAAAGCTGCCTGTAGTAATTTTTTTGCAGATTCACAGTCTAAAAGCCCCTCCACTGATGACTAATACGCAAGGGCTCTGCATGCTGCCCTCTTACCGGGGAGTGGGAGGTTTGACTTCAGAGCAAAACACACGGAGCAAAAAAGGAGACCCAGCAGAGTGACCTTTATCACCGTTGTGCTTTAAGCCACCACGTTGTCATAATAGATTAATTGCCTCATGACTAGGGGTATTAATTCAGTTTGCAAATGCTTTCTGCACTTGGCAAGGCTAAAAAGTAGGGATGACAACTGTAAGCTAGAAATTCTTTCATTCTCAATTCTCATTATGGGGTAAAAAATAGGAAAAAGAAAATAATGGAGCAGAGACAAAAAAAAGTAGAGGCTAAAACCAAAATGAATACCAGGCAGCACACTTTCACTGAAGACAGGCCCAATAAAACAAAGCTTTTCTTGTGACAGAATCACAGTCTGGATGATAAAAGCAATTGTATATACTGGGATTTCTCCAAAGCATTTGATTTAATGTTCTCTAACAATTTGATTTGAAGAACTTGCAAGACGGTAATTGCCTTGCCAATTTTACTAGTGGATTAAACATGAATTCGGTGACTCATCTCAAAATGTAGTTGTCAGTGGGGAAACATCCATAAGAAGAGGCACCCTGCACTAAGGTCCTCAGGGAAACGCTTCGTGGTCCAATGGCACTTTGTTTCTGCCACGGCAACAAGCTGCCAAATCAGCTCAGCCAAAAAGCAGCAAAGTCTCCGAAAAGCGATGCTGCCTCTGCAACCTGCACAAGTCCCAGAGCTCTCCTGGAACCTGTGCGCAGTTCTGGAGTTCACGCTTCAAAAAACACAGGGAAACAGAGAGCAGGATTCAAAGGCAGGTCACCCATGAGTCACAGCCCAGAAAACAAGCCAAATAATATGAAACTTCAAGAGCTCAAACTATTCCGTTCATGGAGACATACATAATTTGTTTTAGATCCTAAAAGAAAGTGGTGAGAGACCAGACTTTGCTGACAAAGCCATAGGAAGATCAAATGGATGAAAATTTGAGTTAGATATTCAGCTTCAGAATAAAACATTGTTTCCTACTGTGAGGATAATAAACCATGAAATGCTTCATCGCAGCTCCAGGGATGAATCCTTTGGCCAAAGCTCATCTCAGGTCAAGCTCAGCGCTAAGATACCCCCCTTCCAGCCTTGAAGCTGATCTGCAGCCCCTCCCTTCCCTGGCCACGGGTGAAGCTGAACAACTCCTTGGGGTTTTAAATCTGCAGATCTGCATTAAGATATTGGTATCTCACATATTAGGGCTTTGACCAGTTCCCTGTAAAGTCAGGGATGTTCTGGCATCTCTCTGAAGCACCAGAGATCAGTCAGAGCTCAAAGCAGCACCAGCTGCCAGGACAAATGTCCTAAGGTAGCAGAGATCCCCCTTGCCTTTGCCACTGCCAAGCCACAACTGCTCAGGGTCAAACCGGCTGCTGTATCTGGAGACAAAAGGATTTTTTTTCCATAGATCAGTAGGGAAGGTTTTATTACTGAAACAAATTCAGAAGCTTTTGACATACAGGGGCTCAGATTACATTTTCTTACGGTGAGAAACACTGCAGGCACGAGGGCTGCAGTCACAGTTAAATTCCCCGCTGACGCTAACTTCACCAGGGCTTCACTCACTTAGCCCAAGTCTTTCATCAGAATATCTTCATGTGTTTTGCAGCCAAGTAATTAATCCTCTCCATAGTTATCCCCCTAAACACAACTCAAAAAAGATGAAGAAAATCAATCAAATCAGAAAAGAAGTAAATTCTTCCTAACACGTTAAAGGCTTTATCGATGCAGAACCATCTGTTAAAGAAGACCTCTGTTGATTGTGGCATTTGAATAGACAGAGTTGAAGCCAAGAGAAGTCTATCTTTGCCCTTCTCCAAGAAGCAAGGGTCCCTCTTTATCATAATCCCCAAGGAATCCCAGGACATCTCTTGCTGTTGGCTAAAAGAATATCTGAGGTCCAATTCTCTAACACCACTTTAGAAGAAACAAAACTGAAAAAATAAATTCAATGTTATCTGGTCTCCCCACTGCCAATGAATAAATGGAAAATGATGTTTGCACAAAGTGGATTTAACGTTGGAATCCAGGATGGGAAAAATTTCCCATTACTGACAAAGAACAAAATTGCTCAGCAAACAGAGCCCACAAAATGTTATTTATTTTTTTGCATTAAACTCGGGCAGAATATTAGTAGGGCTGTATAAAAGGATTCCTAATGAAACATAGGTTTTCATACTCTCCACCAGCCAAAATTGGAGAATTTTATTATCCATTGTGCAAGGCACATGATGGAAGAGCACGCTCCTCTCAGCACTAAGTGCATTGAGTTCTAACTCATAGCAAAGAGCAGGCATAGGAATTACTGTCCTGAAGCAGGAGCAGCTGTAAGGACAAGGACAACAGCCTTACAGTTAGGCAGTCAGGGAAGCAGAAGTATAACAAATTCTGACATCCAAGTATCAGAAGAGCACTGCACGTGTTCTCTTCTGTAAAGAGAAGCAATATTTCCTGGGACAACATTAGATAAATTTAACAGGGGAAATTTTCAAACTAACAAATATGAAATAAGAGAACTTTAGCAAAGCACTATTTATTTCGTATCAGCACAGCCTGGAGTTGGAAGGCTAGCTCCTTCTAGCTGGCTAGCTAGAGTTCTTTTTGGCACTGTTTTTCCTGGTAAGCTCTGCAACCACGTGTACATCCAACAAATACCCTTGTTGCGGTTTGTAGATTTCAATAGCTAAAAATCTCTGAGGGATACCTTCAAGTAATATTCTTTACTCTTCACATCCTGAACACTTGTGAAAATACTCAATAACCTCCTTGTGTACAGTTAATTGATGCTCTTTAACAGCTTGCTGTCTCCCATTAGTCAGCACACAATGATTACTCTACACTGCAAAACAATCTCAGCAGACTACTTTGTATTAAACAAACATATTGTAAAAGATTAGGAGCCTCTGCATTTTGTGTCTGCCCGTCTCTATCCCACAGCTCTGCCTTTCAGTCTCAATCTACCAGCTGGAAGTTGAATTCCCAATTAGGTACGTAGTGCTGTCTGACAACTGCTGTACATCCTCTCCGAATAAATAGAACAACACGATAATAATTGTTTCCACTTCTACAGAACCAACCTCATCCCAAAGGAACCCGGTGCATTTTGAGAAAAGTTATGCCAAGCGTGGAGGGAATCAGCTGATGGGGAATCAGCATCTTCAAACTGACACATATCCCACTCTGGGGCGAGTACCGATCTGGTTAGCTGTTCACAACAGCACAACAGAACAGTCACTCACAAACACTGTAAATGAGTCCACAAAGCGTGCTGTCCCTCTGCACGCTCCAGGGTCAATGTACCTTACCAGGTTTCACATTCCCAAGACCATGATCAGCTAGCAGGAACCCTCCATGGTATGCAAGTGTCCTCTTCAGCCCTGTAAGGGCTGCAGATCGACAGACGCCATAAACATACCCCGAGGCAAGTACTCCTGCTGGGTTCTTGCTAGCTCTTCACCTCACCATGTCACCAACCACTGTTTGGGACAGGATAGTGGCCAAACTGCCCTGAGTGCTCCTAGATAGTTTCCTTTAAAATAACCCGTTTTCAAAAAAAACACTACAAGTTTTCAAAAGGTGTTACAAACTAAATGCTAAGGGGAAAACTGTAATAATTTTCATGTTCTAAGGAGAAGCCAAGGAGCTAGCCTAGTTGCAGATAGGAGTACTGCATCTTAGATTACAGACTGAAAAGGGACTGAAGTGACAGACAGCCTGTGCTGCCCTTCCCAAACCTGGCACAGTGCAAAGGTGTGCACAGACACTACTGCCAGATTCACGCACAGGAATACACGCAGGCATAAGCACGAGAATAAAACAGATCTCTTTTCAACATCGGCTGGAGGGTGGGCAGGGACGGGTGGCCTCTAGTTCCTGACATAGTGGAATTAAGTCAGGTGGGACATGCATCAAGTGTGGATAGGATTTCCCATCTCCCCAGGGACAGTGCCATGACTGATGCTGCGTTTCCAAAAATGTTCAGGCTGAGGTCTGATTGAGGAAAATGGCCAAGCCAAAAAAAGAGAAGGGTGGGCCAGTCCGGAGTCAGAAAGGGGCAGTGAGGTGAGGCGCATCCAAAAAAAACAGGCTGAGCAGAAGGCTTGGCTCAGTCCCCACCACAGTGGATGAACTTACGCACTGATGCACTGGGGAGACCTCAAGCCTGCAAATACCTACACACATGATTAACTTCCCCAGCACTTCCTCACCCCTCCCTTCTCTGAAATTTCTTCCAACCTAAGGTAGCAGACAGCTATCTCAGCGATTTTCAGTCCTGGGAGTCTTCTGGCTTTGAATACGTTTTATAGCAATGAGTTCAGCGAGCAAATCTTGGAAAAGGCAATGTATAGCACATTTTAAATGAGCTGTCTCCCAGTTTCTTTGCATGTTCCACTGTTTTGAGGCCAGAACAGTAACACCCAAGTGCACCTCCTCTGGACATGTGCTATTTGTCATGTGGACAGTCCCAGTCTTTCAGTTGCCCATCTTGTGGAGGTCTACTTCTATCAACTGCTTAGATGACCTACACATTTAGCTCATTTGATCTCTCCTCAAAGAGGAGACCTTCCAGCCCTTCACAATTACTGCTGTGGCTTCCTCAGCGCCCTCACACTTGCCTGCACCTTGCTGGTAATGAGCTTCCCAGAGCTCTGTGTCTCATTCCGTGTGGCTCAGAAACATCCCCGAGAGGCTGATCTGCCTCAGAGTTTAAACAGCTCCCTAATGAAAAGTGCAGCAAAAACGATGCACAAAATGGCTCTTTTTCTGCTAAGCAGCAAACTGGATGTGAACTTGTTTGGAGAGAATTTTACCAAAATACAAGACATCCCAAAGAGATGCTAAGAGATCTAGATAACCACCTCACATCATTGCTTAAATCGTTTCCAGTAATGACCTAACAAAAGTGACAATCTTCCAAATGCTTCAAGCCAGCGTTTCAGCTTGTTAAAACTTCATATGGCAACCTGAAAGCTTCAGAAAGGAAATGAACGCTCTGACTCTCAGTTACATACTTGAATGAAGCCACTAGCTAGAGATGAAGTTTAAAATGCAGCAGCAATGAAAGGTCTAAACACCTCTTTCAAGGAAGGGGGGGGCGGGGGAGGCACAGGAACATTTCCATTTTGTGATCGCGTTGTTGGCAGCTTCGAGGAAGGACCAGCAAACCAAATTGTTGGAGCTCCTTTTGAAGTGGATGATAAAGACCAGAATCATGTCATTATTTTTAAACCGCAATCTCTTCAAATTATTCTAGGAATTTTGCAGAAATGGCTATAATAACAGTATTGTTCAGAAAAACAAACTGCACAAGCCTAGAAAAGGCACATTTTCTGCCTCCAGTTCTATCTGTCCACTCATTCTCTCTTGTATTTCTCTTATGAATAGGGAGAAGACCCCATATGCGTACAGCGTGAAATACAGATTATTTTTGCCATTTTGTGCAGGTACTACAAACCATGATGCCTGCCTTTGCTGGAAAACGCAGTGCAGCCTGCTCCTTTGTGCTCCAAGTCACAAGAAACAAACAGAAAAATCTCAGATCTTGTCTTTTTGGGTTGGCGGGTGAAAGGAAATTAGGAAATACGAGCAGATGCAATACCTAAGTCATACTGCCTTTGCTATCAGGGTGTAATCACCCACACCTTTCATAAACTCATCTAGTTCCTCTGAAAACACCAAAGAACATTTGACTGGCAGGATTTTTTTATTCCTAAAGGAAGCTCTTTTCTGAGCTTTATTTTGAAGCTATCACATTGAAGATGGCCCCCTGTACCTGGGGAGTTGAAAAGGGTGAAGTGAAATATTACAAGCTTGGAAATGTAACATTAATGAGGGGCCAGACTGCAGAAATAGATAAGACCTGCCAGGTCAGCCAGTGCACTCCCCTGCCTGGCTCCAAACGGCTCCCCAGCACATCGCAATATCCCAAGCAAGGGCACTGGGAGGCATTCCTCAGGTTAGAGGAGCTGCCCAGAGCTCTCAGTCTCCATGTACATTGAGCAGACTCTCATTCAACAGACAAGCATTAATTATAGAGAAAGATCTAGAAGTAAAAAATGAAAGCGGGATCAGCACAGAGATACTGGCATCGCTCAGAGACTGCCGGCATTGATGCCGTGCAGAAATCCTGATAGCTGAGTGCTGGAAACCAGTTTAGGAGTTTTCCATTTCCAGACTGAAATCCACATCAGTCCAGGAGCTGAACCTTGCAAACTCCTGTCTTTAATCAGCACAAGTCTGAATAACGCTTTATAAATGATCAATATTTATACCTTTAGCTGTCTTACAGTTTCTGTCTAGTGTTTATTCCACCACCCCCTCCCACCTGCCCAGAAAAACCTTGCAGAGCTGCAATCCCAGCTGACAGTCTATCTGGGATACAGAAAACAGGATAGAGAAGGATTTGCAGACTACTTTTAAGAAAGCCCTATTTGTCAGCCCTGAAAAAGCAGCACCAAGTACAAAAGGAAAGAGAGCAAAAGGAAGCAATAAGCAAAAGTATCAATAACATAGAAGAGGGAAGAGCAGAGTCTGCTATAAGCATAGCAGAAAGATCTGTAAGTATTAAATAAAAGTGAAGTATTAAATAAAAGTGGAATACAATAAAAATAGTCGCAGGGATGACAATTCCCGCCCACAACCTCTTTGTGCTCCTATACAAGAATTTCCTGGCTATACAATACACATTCTGCACCTCACTGCACACAGAGCAGCACTGAAAAATATGCGCTGTGGTCTGTCTGTGAAAGAAGATGCCCAAGTAGAAATAATCTCAAATATCATTAAGGATAACAAGAACTGAGCAAGCCAACACCGTTGCTCTCCATGTTTGTCACTGTTTTCTGTACAGAACGGAACAGTTATGAATAACCCAAGTGTTTTGTGTGCTTGCATGTCCCCAAAGGCATTAAAAAAAACCTCTTTTTCATGCATAATTACAGTGAGGGCTTTACATTTCTTTAACAATAAACAAATAATAATTTGGCTAGGGGACAAGTTTTTTTTTTAACAAAAATGTTTGCTTTTTTTTTTTTTGAACTATCACAGTTAAGTGTATGACCAGTACTTTCCTTCCTTAGCTATAGACAGTGACCCATTCAGCCTCAGAGAAGCAAAGAAAGGCACCATTTCAAGGGATGCTGTGAATGCATAAGGGATGGAAAATCAAATCCTGTAGCTCCTACTTCTGGGAAAAATTACGGACCGGGACAGGGCAGGACTCTGAAGAGCCTATGAAGTTCAAACATTTGCTGAACAGTGACTTCCAAGAAAATCTGACCCCCAACCTTCAGAAAAACATCTAAAAGCATTTGCTGCATATACAAAAACCACCACAAGTAAAAACAAAAGCAATATCTGCAATCAGCTGTTCTGGAAACACTACAACACTGAGTAAGCAGGTGTTTTACAAAAAAAAAAAAAAACCACCTCACTCTAATTTCAAATTCGTGTCTTACAGTAACTTGCCAAAATGTAATTTCAAACCTCTAAGAAAGTTATAGAGTTAGTACTGCAGCTCTATAAAACTTGTCTCATTGAATCAAGCTTCTTTGCTGTAAGCTTTCAAGGTTTTTAATTTTCCGCAGCAATTTCTACACACTGAAGAGTAACCAGTTAAAAACGCTGGAAACCATATTTTCTATTTTAATAGCTGAACACTTCCCATACTGTCCTGCCTAAATGGGGTTTGTTTCTTCTTGTGAGATCCTTGATTGTACACAGAGACTTGATGTTCTTCTGAAACAGCCCATTTAATACCAATGCTCATGCATTTATGGATTTAAAGTCAAAATAAGCTATTTGGTTAGTCTAACCTACCACAAAGCACAGGCTACAGTATCTCACCTAGTAATTTCTGCAATGTTCTACTACATTTTGGTAAACTAAAGGGTCTCTTCTAGAAACATAAACTTTTGGTTTTTTAAACACAGGCTCCAGCAGATCAAGAAACTATCCTATCAGTGTGTTATCTGAGCAGTGAAACACATTTATGGTTAAAAATATGCCCCTTTTCAGTGAGTTCTGCCTCAGCCACTGAGTCGTCTTATACCATCTTTCATCTAAAGTCTTATACTCTCAAAATTCTACTCCTAAGAACTTGCAGAACATGATCCAGCTATAACTTTGCCTTGGTTAAATTACACTTTTCTCACTTCTCAAAAAGACAGACCAAATAATTCCTTTATCCTCCTTTAATCCTTTCCAACCTTTCAGTCATTTTCCAGTTGTGATGGTGGTATAAGTGGGGCCAACAGATTTCATTAAGCTCTGAATTACGATCTACATCTTACCCGTCATTTAATGGCCAGTAGCAGAAAGCAACACTTAGTTGCCAATAACTTCACACCTTTTCCATGACCCGTTACCATTACCTTCTATTTCATAATGCCATGAAATGGAAAAGTTTGCACATATCCAAACCTGACGCTGTAGGCAGATCGAACTGGTTTGAGGTACACGCATGGGTATTTCTTACTAAAGCCAAACCCCAGCAAGAAACTTAAATAATTTCTTTTGGCTTAACAATAATTATAACAGCTAATGCAAAATTTCACCTTAATATAATTACTAATTTCTAACACCCATTATTAGTTCAGCAAGAAGAAAAATCTTAGGCCTTTGGAATTGGTGGCAAATAAAGGAAAGGGGCGATTCCAAAGTAGTATTAATGGGGACGTTATTTGTACCATAAAATATGAAGACATTTTAGAAAGGTTGTAAAGCTGAGCTACGGCAACTGACAGAAGATGTAATTATACAAGCAGCTGCATTCCAAATTTTGCCCAGATTCGCAATTTCCTGCAATTAGAGAGGAATGTATGCATCTCCATCTTATGCATTTTAAGCAAGACATTCACTATTCAAATGCTAGCTCCCAGGCACACCTATTGTCATTCCAAAACAAATTGACAGGGAAGCCACAGAGAGGCAACCTATTTTGTCTAGGAATAGAAGGCCATCTTTTAACCGGGGGAGGAGCCCTCTGAGGAGAATCTAAAAATATAGTTTTAATACCAGGAATGCACATAGCTGCATCTGACAAGAACAGCTACCGCGGTCTGGCAGGGCACTGCTGCTCTGGGCTTCCTTTTATTAGACATTGAATACTGCAAAGAACTTCGTAAGCTTTCAGAACAATATCCACGCTGTTCTCCAACAGAAAGCTTTTAGATGGTGAAAAAGCGTGGTAATGGAAAGTTAGAAGTTAATTAAAGCATTTGAATGAGATAATTTCATAAAGGAGTGACCTGATCTTGTCTGAACGGATAACATTTTTGTTGGTTTTCTTTGGTTTGTTTTGGGGGGTTTTCTTTGTGTGGTGGTTGGGGTTTTATTTTAGGATAATCAAATGGGTCTTTAGACTCATGTATCTAAATACCACATTGATAGAAGTCAGAAAAGTCAGTTTACCTTAAGATAAAGGAAAAGGATATAGGTTTAGGAAAACAGGAAAAGAACAACATTAAGATTTTTCAGGGTCTTTACCAGAAAAATGCAAAGTATACCTCCAAATATCAATACAAAACACAAAAGCGCAGAACTGATAAAAGCATTGCCTGTTTGCTGAGCCTACAAATACCCACCCCACAGGCAAAGCGAAAGGGAAATTAATCCTCTTATCCCTAAAAGCAATGGAACTCTGTGACTGCTGTGCAGCGAGCCCATGTGAGCAGACTTGCTTACAGTAAAGGCTTCACCCAGCTCTCCTCCTGCAACGGAGCTGCTCTGGATCCTACCCTTGAAGAGATGCACAAAGAGGCAGTTGCTTCAAGGACAGCCTTGCTAAAGGATACACCTGAGGCAAACAGCCCAGAACAAAAGCCTCATGAGATACAGCCCTCTTCCACAAAGCGACAAAAAAAGTTTCCTGTTGTATGGATATTTTCTGAACTCCCTGTTCCCAAGTTTTTGGCACGAGTAATTTGCCTTTCCAATGGTTAACTTTTGAGGAGAACAACTGAACTCAAATTAAAAAAAGAAATTGACAGGAGTCAAAAAATGTAATGTGATTATTCTATTGCAGAATATTCTATTGCAGAAATAGTTCTCTGTGGGCAGAACCAGCCAGGGACAAATCTTAAAATAATAAATGGTCTTCAAAGAAATCAGCAATTTCTGCGTCACCTCTATTCAGCTAAAGAGGATGCCAATGATGCCAGCACAAAAAGAGCAGACATGAAGCATCAGCAAGAGCATACAACAAGATGACCAGAATCACTGTGCTCTGGACTCAGGAGCTCATTCAAACGTCTTCAGCTACTTCCCGAGAAGATATGCAAGCCCGCCATCCGGTACGGTCCCACTGCTCTGCCCGGAAAGTGGGATGGCTCCAGGCAGAAGCATCAAACTTGCAGATTCTTTACCATCAACTACAAGGAGACACAGTTCAGACTTGTGAAAGTCCCGTATGCCACATGATTCTGAATGTGCAGCACAGGGAATAAGACATAAACACATATTTCCTTCTCCAAATTATAAATCTGCAGCATTTTACAGTAATAAAAAAAAAAGAAAATCCATTCTTGCGAGCCTGACCTTTTATAATGCATTTCTTTTTAACTACAGTTTTATCTCCAGACTTTTCAAAATCCTTGAATTCAATTAGAAGATCACACAAATTAATGTAGTAATAGGCACATACTGAAAATACATATGAAAACCAGAGTATGTCAGTGTAAGTAATTTAGACACTTGCAAAAAGGCTGCAGTGCTACTTTGAAAAAGACCCTGACAACTACAAATTACAAAGGAAGGCAACAGACACGTATTGCTTCGTATAATAAATTGCTCACTTATTTTTCAATTTGTTCTTCCAAACTTTTATCTTGGGCAGCAGAGACAAACACTGATGATATGAGATATCATCTCAGATCTAAGTGACTCGCAGGGGCTTGGAGGACTCCACTTTGTTTTAAGCAGAGCTTTATCACTGTGCAACACGAAAGTATCCACTTTAGAAAACAGTGCTGCTGGTGACTTGCACTTCTCTATATTATCCTGCTTTGGGAGAAGAGGATGTGAAACAAATTCAAGCAATATAGTCCCTGTATACACAGCCAAAAAAAAAGGAATGTTTATACAAACCACACCTAAAATACACAGATGAGCAGAAGGTATTACCACCTAGCCACACAGATTTTTAGAAAAGGGTCTTTCTTATGCAAAAATTACATGGAAAATGAAAAAAAAAAAAAAAAACACAAACCAAACCACCAAAAAACCCCCAAACCCATGACTTTTAGGGATTTTCTTCACCTCCAAATTGGTTTGGTTTTCAGTTTGAAACTATTCCCTTGTCCCCTCCAGGGGCTTTACATGACTGGTGCAGAACTTCCACCAGCACAGCTCTTCTCTCTGGTTTTGGGAGAGGCAGGAGCAGTGCATCCACAGCAGCACAGGTCGCTCCAGCAACCCAGCCTATCCACAACTATGGCGTGAAGCAAATGAACTTTTAACTCCCAGGTGGAGATTTGTCTACATAAAACATTTTCAGAGTTTCAGTGAAAAAGCAGACGTTTTCTAAAGCCACTACTTTTAAAATGCATTCGGCAGTTTCTCTTATTAGCTCACAGTTTTGATGGTGAGTAGAGCAGCTGTGGGTGGATGGGAAGCTGCCTGAGTGGCCGTCATGACTCTTGCAGCAGTCAAAGGCTGAGCCCTACGGCTAGCCTGCAGAGGGGAAAAAATTAAAAAAAAAAATATATCAAACAGCTCTCAGGGTTTTGAGAGACGCGATAAGATAAAGAGTTAAAAGTAGTGAGTTCTGAGCTCAGAAGCATGCTAAAGCTTTATTTAGATTCATTTCTGGCTGGGAAGAAGAGATATGACAATATTAAATTACCGATTTACTTTTGTGTCAGCTCTTCTACAAGCACAAGGGATAAAGATACAGAAATGAGTTGGATATGTGTTTGTTTTTTTTTAAGATCGAGTACCCTCGATTTCAGGGCAGACGACCAAGAGAACAAGGCCAAGGTTTTAAGAAAAAAAAGAAACTTAAAGTTAAGCTTTGAATGCAGTACTGCAAAGTATGCAACGCTTGTAACTCCTGCTGGTAAAGGAGGAACCCATCCTGACACACTGCCCCGAGCTGTAAAGCAAGCCAAATGCCTCCTGGAAGTTACTGTCCCCAAAACCTACTCTGAACGGTTCAGTAAAACACACTAATAGTGTTTCAGGTAAAGCTCCTTTAAAATACAGCCACTGGCTATGGTGTTTAATATGACCTCTGTCAGCCAGAATGAGCCACGTCCCCAAGATATCGCCCATGTGGAGGACAACATTTGTTGTAGTGGCTCACAATTTGCAAGAGTCTCGAAATCCAGCAACTTTGCGTAACCGGTCCCTCAAATCCCACCCATCAGCCTCCAAGCTTTTCACATTCAAAAGATAAAGGTGGTGCCGAGAGCTGCGATCTTGTGTACCATGCACATCAGAGCCCTACAGGCGTTCCTAGGCTTCGTCCATGTTTTATTGGGTGTTTTAACTGTGAGAACATAAGTACTACACTTATTTCTTAAAAATGCACTAAAACATTTACAGTGGCTACAAAACACGTCCTCTCATTGGAATGGGTTTTTTTACAGTTTATTGTTAAATAAAGCTCATCTAAAATTTATTGGAGTATAATTCTTCAGCTGCATTTACTACATGTTTCATTGCCTTGGTCGGTATCCAACATCTTGGCAAATAATGCGAGTAAAATATTAACACTGGTTATTGATTATACTTTAACTGATCCTGTCACCTGAGCAAACATTCTGCATTTCGGCAAAGGAAAGAAAACCAGCATCTTTTGGGAAGCAAGAAAAACTTTCACCCACGCTTACTTCAAACCCCAGAGTTCTGCACACAAAACAGGAGACAGCACTCAAGTTTTTAATGTTTCTCTCTTCCCTAAGGAGCTAGAGTCATTTTGAGTGTATAAGCCCCATGAAAAATGTCAGGCTGGGTAATTTATTTTCAGTTACAGTTTTTTTTGGTGTGTTTGAAATAGGTTTGCTGATTTAGCAACTGGTACACAGAGTCTCTCTGTCTCTCACACAGTTCAGCACTCATTCAGCAATCTGCACAGCAAGTTGCATCTGCAAACGAAGAATAAATACTTATCTTTTTCATCTCTTTGTATGCTGCAAGCTTACCATTGACTATACAAGTCTGACCAACCTGTACAGAGTTCTCAGAAGCGAGCAAGATTCTTTCAAAAATCTCTCAGCAGCTCTGCTTATCTGCAGTAACTTTCCATGGGCACGCCAGCCTTAAACCAGGCTAACTGGGGGCTTCAGGTCTAACGTAAATGTTAGATCCTGCTGTTAAGGGGAGAAACGAAGCATAGAGATGGTTTCTTTCCTCCTTCCAACACAACAGAGAGCACACTGCCCTCCAGGAACAATTACTTGGATCTCCACCGCAGACTCCACAGCCACTTACCAGAAGCAAGCAGCCTCAGCTCTCCTGCTAGGAATACTGATGAGTGACCAATAAACCAATGCAAGAAAACACATGAGCAAAAAGTGAATACAAACATTAAGATCTTACTTCCTACTGATTACAGCAAGATCCATGCTTTCTAATAACCTAAATCTGCTAACGCCACGGCAATTCCATCAGCAGCAAATTTAATCCTACATTTAACTAAATAAGAACTACACATAAAAGCCATTAGCCTTGTCCCTCCTTGCCATCCTCCTGTCCATGTCCTCCATTGCTCCCTTTGATGGATGTTTCTGTTGATCTCTCTGGGTTTCCTCCCCCTTCCTGGGCATCTGGGCCCAGCCAACCATGCATTTCCAAAAGCTGCTCTTGTGGCCTTGCTAGTTCTTCAATTTCTTTTTGCATGAAAAGCTCCACTGACAGCTGCTCCGTGCTCCAGATGGAGGTTTGCAAACACAAAGTGGAACACAGAAATGCTCTGGGACCAGGGAAGGGGCAGGGGAAGGGAATGTGCTGACTGAGGAAATACGCAGGCACTGAACCATTTCCCTACCACTCCTCCACTTCCTGCACCCCAGACGGCCTGGATAATTAACTACTCGCTATACTAACATCTTCATATTAGCTGAAAGCCCAGAGAACTAGAATAAACTTCAGCAATAGCAAAGATGAAATGGGAACAGTTTGCTTTGGAAAAAAAGAGCTTTTGACAAGCCTTCGGAGAGTTTTCCAGCGAGAGCTCAGCTTCCCCTTTGCAACAAGCCCTGGGTTTACCGCAGCAGAAACACAACCCAGCCCCGCACCGGTGGAGGAGGGAACACGGCACACCAGGAGCCAGTCCGATCCCCACTGTCTACCTTCACCATTTACGTCGTGGAGAAAACAATGAGCCTTTATATTTCTCTCATCCACATACATACAAGGCACGTATGTGCCTTTATTTTCACGCAGGTTAGCTGAACACACAGCACAGCCACAGAGCACTGGCAGTGGCTACTAAGGTACCCGCAGCTCCTCATTCCCCTCTCCAGTTCATTACAAGGCTTACAGAAAAACTTGGGAAGTGCACTTGTTTGAGCAGATAAAATTCAACTCAATCTCAGTAAGACAAAAAAAAACCCAGCCAAAACCAGAAGGATGTAGGACTGTGTTTCAGTATCAGCCTTTGAAGCTGCTTCCCTACTTCAAATAGTGAAGCCTTAAATCAAAGTGCATCAAAAACCATTCAGTCTTCTATAAATGTAAGATCCTTGGGAAAAAAAATCTCCTTTTATTAGGCTCTACAACGTCTCCAGCAGTGTGCTGTGATGGGCTGGAGGTGGCAAGTTTGAGTGAATCACAGGACTCTTGGGATGGAGCAAAAGCCTCTCTGTATTTCAGCCTGCACTGTCCCCGTTTGATGGAGTGTCCCACGTCATTCCTGGCAACACAACCTCCCCTCTCCCCAGCAAGAGAAAACAAAACATCCCTCTCCTATACAGCCTCTCCCCAGTACATTATGAATCCAAAGGGCATCTCTTCCAAAATGGGCAGCCCTGCATTCTCTCACCCCTATCAAGGCTGTGGGTGCAACAGTTTTGTGAGTTTGGGGGTTACTGAATGGAAGATGAGGTGACCAATCAGGAGAAAAATACAGAAACAAAGACAAAATGCAGGTTTCAGCATGCTCTTCCACTGTCATGAAGGAAATCTGATATGGACCAGGGATTACAACCTCTTAAATCTCCACTCTTGGTACTCAGGCACAATGTGAGCCAAGCATGAGAGTACAGCCACCAGTATTTCTGGAGAGGACTCTAATCTGGAGGGAGCATGTTCAAGCTCAGATTAACGGCTCTAAGTCTGTCTGGGCCATGCTTCAGAGGTGTAAGCGTGAGCAAGCTCCATCCCGTCATATCGCCATCTCAAAGGAGTCTGGCTTGCTTTAAAATGCTAGTGAACACAGAGGATCCCAAGATAAAATATCCCAAGTTTCAACAAAAGCTCAGTATGGTGGGAGCGTTTATGTGATTAAAACCGAAACAATCATCATTTGGAGTCAAAATATTCTGCATTCCAGCTTGTGGATGCCAAATGTTTAAAACAGCCTGAAATAAAATCCCCCCTCAAATAGAGGAGTAGATAACATGAAATATTCAGAAACAAAAAAGCAACCAAACAAGTTCTCTTCTAGAATTAGCAGTTTTCATCTTTCACAGTTGAGTTTGTTTCCAAGAGGAGAAACATTTTTAAAGCTTAACCATTTCACTCAACTTTTTCATCATTTACAAATCCCCAAAATGTCACCAAAGAAGCAATGACTATTTGCCCAGTACTGCATGGAAAAGGACAAAGCTAACAGTAAGAAAGTCCCATATTCAGATCACACCTCTGCCGTATGCCTCTTCTCCTCCAAGACACTGAACACATTGCTGCCTAGAGATGGATATCAGTTAAAATGTCATATTAATCAGGGTTTCACAAATCACCCAAATCCCATGGCGACATTCAGATGTCTTCTAGCCAACATCCCTGAAAGAGGAAATGTTTTCAGGGTCATTCTGAGCACAAAACCAAAGAAAGAGCTGGGGGCAGGCAGAAACAAACAAAATAAAGTAAGGAAACAAACAAAAGGACAAACAAAAGAAAATAAGGAAAATAAGTTCTTAAATTTTGAAAGATTTAAGATTGATAGTTTTAACTACCAGAATCACAGTGCACAAAGGTTCAAACTTGCAACAAATAGACACATTGCCCCTGAAATCACAATTTGAATAATAAGCAGTTGTGTTTAGTGGTACAAACCAGGCATTGTGGTGTAAGGATGACTTTTACCAGACACGAAATACTTCTACATAGTTTTAAATAAATAAATAAATCACAGATTTTTTCATAAGTGAAACAGACTTCAACAGGTTTTCAAGCCCAATCCACAGTCTTGGAGCAGGTCCAACCCCTCTTCAGCCACCTCTGACTGGTATTTGCATAACCTGGTTTGTGCAGGATCCAAGCATAGAGACTTCAGAGCTCACCAGGCAACCTAATCCAATGTTTCTCTGCCCTGGGCATTAGGAATTTTTTTCCCTAGTACCCAATTAGAATCTCTGTGTTACAATTTATATCCGTTCTTGTCCCATTCACTGAGGACACGGGAAATAAACATAAAAATCTTTCCTCCACAGAAAACTTGTCATATTCAAAGACTCCTATTCCTCACCTTAGTCTTTCAATTTTCAACATAAAGACCTTACATTCCAGATTTATGATGATTTTCATTTTTCTATTCTGGCTCTCCCCAATTTCTCTCCCAAAACGTGATACTCAAAACTGCATGTAAAGAAAAAACAACTGTACCTTGTTGTATCAAAGCTCCATCTAACCCAACACTGTCTCCAACAGATGTCAATAGCAAACAGCTAGCAAATAAATTTAGGAAAAGGCAAATATATATATATATAAAATATATATATATATAAAACACAACACCTCACTGGAAGATACAACTTCCTAAACTCCAGTAGTTTGAAGCTCAAGGACTTTCCTGAACAGAGAATGTTTTTCATATTTCTTGCTTAACAATTACTTTTTTCTTCATTAATTTTTCGAGTAATTCCCGTTAGGTTCACCCATCATGAGAGCCAAGGAACATCAGAAGAACGGTAAAAAATGTTTCCTCCTGCTCCAGTGCAATACCCCTTTTCATTCTCGCCTTTTCTAGCGCAAGGAGCCCTAGCCTAGTTACATTTCGACACCATTTCCCACAGCATTCTCCTGGAGAAACTGGCTGCTCATGGCTTGGATGGGCATATGCTTCACTAGGTAAAAAACTGGCTGGATGGCCGGGCCCAAAGAGTGGTGGTGAATGGAGTCAAATCCACTCACAAGTGGTGTTCCCCAGGGCACAGTATTGGGGTCAGTTCTGTTTGATATCTTTATCAATGACCTGGACAAGGCGATCCTCAGTAACTTTGCAGATGACATCGAGTTGGACGGGAGTGTTGATCTGCTTGAGGGTAGGATGGCTCTGCAGAGGGATCTGGACAGGCTGGACCGATGGGCCAAGGCCAACTGTATGGGCACAACAAGGGCAAGTGTTGGGTTCTGCACTTGGGTCACAACAACCCCATGGAGCACTACACGCTTGGGGAAGAGTGGCTGGAAAGCTGCCTGGCAGAAAAGGACCTGGGGGTGTTGGTCAACAGCTGGCTGAACATAAGCCAGTAGTATGTCCAGGAGGCCAAGGCAGCCAACAGCATCCTGGCCTGTATCAGGAACAGTGTGGACAGCAGGACTAGGGAAGTGATCGTCACCCTGTACTTGGCACTGGTGAGGCCACACCTCAAATACTGTGTTCAGGTTTGGGCCACTCACTACAAGAAAGACATGGAGATTCAGGAGTGCGTCCAGAGAAGGGCAACGAAGCTGGTGAGGGGTCTAGGGAGGAGCGGTCTTATGACTGAGGGACCTGGGGCAGTTTAGCCTGGAGAAAAGGAGGCTGGGGGGAGACCTTATCGCTCGCTACAACTACCTGAAAGGAGGTTGTAGCAAGGTGGGGGTCGGTCTCTTCTCCCAGGTAACAAGCGATAGGACAAGAGGAAACGGCCTCAATTATGCCAGGGGAGGTTTAGACTGGATATAAGAAATATTTTTCACTGAAAGCGTTATCAAACATTGGAACAGGCTGCCCAGGGAAGTGGTGGAATCGCCATCCCTGGAGGTATTTAAAAGATGGGTGGACATGGTGCTTAGGGACATGGTTTAGTGGTGGGTTCCGGCAGTGTGAGGTTGATGGTTGGACTCAATAACGTAAAGCTCTTTTCCAACCTATGATTCTGTCATTCTAAATTTCCCGTGCAGAGAAACACTTTCACAATTTGGGTCATCATCACTTCCCCTCCCTGTGCTTTTCAGCTCAACCACTTTTTTTTTTTCTTTTTTTTTTTTTTTTGTTTTTTGAGTTAGGACTAGGACCAGAACCGCACACAGCATTCCAGGAATATTTTAAGTTTTGCTTTCTTCTGCTTTCCTAACAAATCTTAGGATTCGGTTTGCTATTTTTGACCACTGGCATTGCCACAGAACTACCATTATAATCCTAGGAGCTCATTCATGTAACAGAAAAAACACATGTAGTATTATGATTCTCCCTTCGGATGCATTTTGTTAGATTTATCTCCATCCAATTTTATCTGACATTTTCCCACTTCACTACTCAGTACAAGGGCCCTCAACAATCCTTCACATGTGCTCCCAGGGATTTGGTCTCATCTGAAGCTGGGCACCTCGCTATCCGCCTCCTTTCCCAGAGCAGTGATACACACGCTGAGCAGCACGGCCCCGTGCGGCTCCACTGGTGACCGCCTCCGCAAACCCATCACAGCCGCCTCCTCTGCTTCCTGCTCGGCTGTTTGCTCAAGGGTAAGAGGAAAGACACTCACGTGGGCAGTTCATTTTTGTTGAGAATCTTTGCAGGGACTTTATCAAATGCCATTTGTAAATGCAATTAAGCGATGTCAATCCAACTCCCTTGCCCACACCCTCACTGGTCCCTTTAAAGAGCTCCAGCAGATTTTAGATTCATGATTCCTCTCTGAGAAAACTGTGCTGTCTTTTCCCCAGTACATCACGTTTCATCGTGTGCCCTTAATTCTTTTCTTCGGAACAATTTCTATTCAGTTGCCTGGCACAGACATCAGGCCTGCTGGTAACAACAGACATAATTACTCTGGATTATCACGTTATCCGTGAAGTACAAGGTAGTGGGCACAAGAGCTATAATAAACTGCACTGTCCCTCAGCTGGGCACGCTTGTGAGAGCCAAGATAATTTCCAGATGTCTCAGTATCGCAAGATACAAAGTTAGAGATAATGACCACTTTAGCTACCTCTATATCTTCTCTTTGTTTGACTAAAAAAAAATAATAAAGAAGGAAAGATTTGATAAGCTTATTTCTCCAGGGAAAAGACTGAAGGGGGCAGAAACATACAATTGATAGCAGAGCCTGCATTCAGCAAGCATCCTGACTGTGGGGAAAAAAGACAGGCTACAGGCAGAAAGCATCACATAAGCAGCAATACTATTCAGAGGAGGAGTTGATATAAAGAGGATTTATGGAGAGTGATCTGACCCCCAGCATTTTAAAAAATGCTGTCATGTAGCACTGCAAAACAATTCTGTTCCAGGGCATGTAGAAGAGGAGGCACTTGTGATAAACCGTCCTTTTAACAACACACTAAGATGCACTCCATTTGTTTCCCACACTCATAAACTCATATGACATTCACTGAATCTCAAAAACACTGGGACTTGACCAGTCGCCATTCAAATCCAATTTGGATATTTCAAAGTACAATGAAGAATTCATCGGCTAATCTTTTTGGACTTCATTTCCAAATTTAAGCATAACAAATTTTCGGCGTGGTTATTATATAATATCTAAATTTAAAAAAAAAATAGGAAAAAAAGGAGTTTATGAGCTTTGGACGAAGGGCAGGCAACTCAGGGGGACTACAAAGATGTCATGAGGTTATGCAGGGAGAAAATTACAAGGGCCAAAGCCCAACTAGAACTTAATCTGGCTACTGCTGTAAAAGACAATAAAAAACATTTCTATAAACATTTCTCTTCAAGAAAGGAGGACCAAGGAGAATCTCCATCCTTTACTGGATGCAGGGGGGAAACACAATGAAAAAGAATGAGGAAAAGGCCAAGGTACTTAGTGCCGCCTCTGCCTGTCTTTAATAGTAAGACCAGTTGCTCTCTGTGTACTCAGCCTCCTGAGCTGGAAGACAGGGGTGGGGAGCAGAATGAAGCTCCCATAATCTACAGGGAAGCTGTTAGCAACCTGCTACACCACTTAGACACACACGAGTCTATGGGGCCAGATGGGATCCACCCAAAGGTACTGAGGGAGCTGGCGGATGCGCTCACCAAGCCACTTTCTGTCATTTATCAGCACTCCTGGCTAACCAGGGAGATCCCAGTTGACTAGAAGTTAGCAAATGTGATGCCCATCTACAAGAAGGGCCACAAGGAGGATCCGGGGAACTACAGGACTGTCAGTCTGAGCTCGATGCCAGGGAAGGTTATGAAGCAGATCATCTTGAGTGCCATTACGTGGCACATGCAGGACAACCAGGTGATCAGGTGCAGTCAGCACGGGCTCATGAAAGGCAGGTCCTGCTTGACTAACCTGATCTCCTTCCATGACAAGGTGACCCACTGAAATGGATAAGGGAAAGGCTGTGGATGTTGTCTACCTAGACTTTCGTAAAGCCTTTGACACTATTTCCCACAGCATTCTCCTGGAGTGGCTTGGATAGGCATACTCTTTGCTGTGTAACAAAAATGGCTGGATGGCCAGGCCCAAAGAGTTGTGGTGAATGAAGTCAAATCCAGTTGGCGGCCAGTCACAAGTGGTTTTCCCCAGGGCTCAGTATTGGGGCCAGTTCTGTTCAATATCTTTACCAATGACCTGCACAAGGGGATCAAGTGCACTCTCAGTAACTTTGCAGACAACACCGAGTTGGGCAGGAGAGTTGATCTGCTTGAGGGTAGGATGGCTCTACAGAGGGATCTGGATAGGCTGGGTCAATGAGCCAAGTTGTGCCACGGGAGGTTTAGATTGGATATCAGGAAAGGCTTCTTCACCGAAAGAGTTATCAAGCATTGGAACAGGCTGCCCAGGGAAGTGGTTGAGTCACCATCCCTGGAGGTATTTAAAGGACATGTAGATGCGGTGATTAGGGACATGGGTTTAGTGGTGGACTTGGCACTGTTGGGTTAACGGTTGGATTTGATGATCTTGAAGGTCTTTTCCAACCTAAATGATTATATGATTCTATAATATTTAACAGCATATATATTGTTATATTTAAGAGGAGTCAGAGCGCATCTTGCTTTGGAAATCATGCATTAGAAATTTTATTTTTAGAATTCAAGGTTTTAGTCGTCCTGCAACAGACATATCTATTTTGCCATAAAATCAACCAAATCTGATGACGCTAGTGGCCTGCCTACTCCAGTACCCCATCACTGACAGTGATCGACAGCAAGTGCCTAGAGAAGACTATAAGACAAATGTAAATATAAGGAGATACTTCCTCAGCATATTCCTCCAGCCTACAACAATTTGTACTCCTGCAACTTCCTAAGCTTGTAATTCATATCTGTATATTTAATAGTCTTTGATGGATTTCTTCCAAGAATGTGTTCAACAGATTTTGAATCCACGTACACTGCTTATATCCACAGTGCCCTGTGGGAAGAAGCTCCATACTCTGTGTGAAGCAGCAGCTATACCCAACTGATCTTAACTAGTTCCTTATTCTTATAGTGGAAGAGAGAGTGAGCAGCTCTCCGCACACTTTTTCCATGCCAGACCCCTTTGAACTCTTGGGCAAATACCCCTTGATCTGACAACCTGCCACTTTTAATTTTGTCAGCTGATCTATAATCCTGTCTACCAATACTTCAGTCTAAAAAAAAAAAACCACCCCAAACACACACAAAAAACAAAACACACAAAAAACCTCAAGCAACAAACCCCCTCTCCTGAGTTAACACACACACAGAATAGTGATACAGCATTTTTGTTACTGCTCTATGTGCCCCTAATTTTTCTTTCACTTTTTCTCCATCCACATATTTCACAGATTCTCTGGTATCCTTCTTTCCTCTTGATGCCTGGAAAAAATTACTAGTTTTTATGCCTGCATCTTCATCATATCTTACCTTTGTGCCAGCGTGTTAATATTCAGATTCACCTTTACATCTACATTACCAGCTCCTTTACTTATGCCTCACCACCCCCTCCGGGTGCTTCCCAGTGTCTCCCCACCCCTATGTCAGCGAATACCATGTACACTTCCTTCATATCACCTGCTTTCCTCCACAGCCAGCCACCCTCCCACAGCCAGTCTGTTCCTCCACCTAATCTTGCGCTTAGTCCCTTCTCTCACTTCACAGGTTTCAAATCCTTCTTATTCCTTCCCCCATCAGACATTTCAAAGACTACTAACTCAGTGAAAGATGACAAGCTCTGGCCTCTCCCACCTTCCTTTCCCTGCAAATACCTATCTTTATTTTTCACACTGTAACCATTACTGATGCGTTCAACCTGCTGCCTCTATCCCCTCCAGGGGCTGCCATGATTGCCTCCTCTTCTCTTCTCTCCTCTGCAACCCCTAGCCTTTGATGCCTTCCCTTCCCAAAAAAAACTACTTATTTTGTTTCAGCACGCCGCCTCTCTGGGACAGATGCCTACTTTGTGTTTGAAAGAGCACCTGGCACGCTGTGGGCATAAACAGACAAGTAACTGTAGATCTGACATCGCGATTGCAGCAAGGCCGACACAGAGCAGCAACAGGGAGGCTGCCCTAGGACAGGGTGTAGCGAGAGAGCTGAAAAATACAGGATCTTAAAAGTCGCTGATGATCAAGAACGCCACCCAAAGGCTTACCTTCTCACACCACGCAGCCCTTCGGTGTGTTACAAGCTTATGCAGTTGGTCACGAAGAGTCATTACATCTCTGGATAATCTGTCTATTTGCCCAGTCAGACTGTCAGCCCAGGGGCAACACGAGGTCACCGTTGGTGGCCCGCTTTTCTCTGCATGAGTGTCCTGGGACTTGCACATATTTCCCTCTTCAGCCATATTGTCTAACACAGTTTCCTAAAGGAAAAACAGAAAAAGGTTGCTTT
>NW_009650188.1:1869362-1877502 GCF_000708025.1 Charadrius vociferus
TTCCTCCTCCACATCTTCCTGGTAATTCATAACTAGGAATTCACTGCTGCCATCTCAATATACAGTTGCTCCACAATTTCAGAACTATTTTAAGCGATAACCTCCTCAGTTCACTATAACATATTTCTAAGTTAACAGGAAACTTATGTTACTAACCTAGCTTATTTTAGAAAGCACTGCATACTGTGAGCTGCACTAAAGCATAAAGTAACACTCCTGGGACAGAGATCACCAGTACTGCAGAAGCTCTAGATATGCCCTTTCCCCTCAGACTCTGAGGTTGGATGCACTTCTGTGGCTTATGGTAACAAAGTGATGGCCAGGAAGGAGATACGTGCTTAAGACTGTTCAGGAGAACCCCATCTGCTGTGTGGCACAGCAAGTTGTAACACCCACAGGATCACTTGTGTAAAACTCTACAAGTTGAGGAACCCCAAGAGATCCCTGCTCCCGGCTGGTCAGGAGCTCTGTCAGCTCTGCTTGACCATGACCACCTTTGCTGGTGCTATAATTAATTCTGCAACTGCCTTTGGGGATAGCAACTGTTATTTGAAATACACCAAATAATTTCAGAGTCCTTGAAATGCATGTACCTAAATAATTTCAGAGTCCTTGAAATGTGTGTAGCTATACACCGTGGTGCACAGATTATGCAGAAACACAGTTTTCAAGCCAGGGTAGCAGAGCATCACTAAAAGACCCAGGCCTCCCACTCAAAGAGTATTAAGTATTTATTTCCATATTGTTATCAAGAAGACATTAAATAGGAGAGGTCATATTCTCTTTTAAAGACATAATTTGCATTCAAAATTATCTTTAGAAATTGGAGAAGTCAATTGAAAACAGCAAGAGGAAATTCAGCAGTTGAGCAGCATGGTCTACACATGGGCAAGGCAAAACCAAATACATAATTACTGGCTCAGCAGTAACACTGCTGGAAGAGAGGTCAGAAAACCAGAAGTCAGCAATGTCATACTGTTAAAGTCAAGTACCATTTTAGAAAGTATAAACACAAGTCTCCATGATAGAAGAGCGCTGACTGTAACACTGACGTACGGGTGAGGTACCTGAAGTTAAACACAGACAAATGGGAAGGAAAGTCCCATACGAGAGCAGCAACAGCCATCAGAAGTTTGAATGAATGGCCAACAAGGAGACATTGAGAGAACCACTTTTGTTTAGCCTAGAAACAGGGACTGGGAAGGCAGTGACATGCTAACAGCCTTCACTTATATAAAAGATTGCTATAAAGAGGATGGGAGGTAGGGTTTTTTCCCTCCTCTTTCTTCGCTGCAGGTAGCTTAAAAACTCTGGCTTAATTCACAGCAAGAAATTCTCAGGCTTATACAAGAAAAAACTTTGTAAGATAGCTAAGAATGCCAAAAGACACCCTACAAAACCTCCTTTCTCAGCGAGCATCAGCATTGCAAACTGGCACAAGCAGCGCTGAGGCCAGCAGCTCATGCTGACCACAGGCTCAGCTCATGACAACACAGAGATGTTCTGGGTACCAACAGGCTAAGAAACTGCATGGAAATAAAACAAAGATTTTTGGTTTTGTAGTTTTTCCTGGTCTGGGTTGTTTTTGTTTTTTTGGTTTTTTTTTTAATTTGAAATTTATTACATGACAGAATTTTAAAGTAACATTACTGCAGTCACTCCAGTTGCTGTAGTTATGTCATGCTCTGTTATGCTGCTGCCCACAACCCTCGGGAAGACCTGGCAGTAGCTATGCAAGAATCATCCCATCCGTCAGATCAGCAATGCATAACACGGGTTAAGTGGAAAGAGAAAACTGCTGTATCCTCAAAGCACATCTCATTCCCGTACATCCTACACCATGCGGGAACAACCACCATCATCAGCGAAACAAAAGAAAAAGGAAATTTGCCATCCAGCCTGTTGAACAATTTAAAAAGATGTGCTGGTCGGGTTTTTTCTAAGTATTTATTTAGGACTTAACTCCCAGAAGCACACTAACACTGCCAATATTCTCCACCCTGCTCAACATGCCAGAGGCAAAGGTTTTGGTAGATAGGCTGAAATGCCATAACACTTGCATTTATATTTTGCCTATTTGGAGCCAGGCTTCTGCTAGTGTTGATGCTTTCCAAACAACCATAAGATGGTAGACATGTAAAGCAAAAACCATTATAGAACTAACGGCAATTTTAATTGCTCTGCAATGGAAGCAGTCTTCCAGACAGGTGAGGTAATTTTAACACTCCTGTGCCTTGCTTTTAATATAGAACAAGGCATATGGGCAATTAACAGTCAGCTCACTGATTCTCAAAATTTTGAAAACTCATACAGCTAACGTGGTGCTCTAAAGAATTATTTTCAGCAACTGTGAATGGGCAAAAGTTTCCACTGTAGAGAGAATTGAGATGGATGGTACCGTTTACACTCACTTGAGAAATAGTAAGATGCACAGAGAAAGGCTTATTGATTTTCTTATGATCATTCAACACAGTTCAAGGGGAAATCAGCAATTTCAACACACTATTTGGCTGGGGAAAATGAAGTTGTTTTCAATATCAGCTGCTTGCAAATTTAGTTGTTCTCAAGTCTGCAATAAAGCTTAGAGGCCCTCTTCTGAAAAGCCATTTAATTTTAAGAAAATGTATGATTGCCATGTTTAAAAAACATTAAAGAGATGAAGATCAGACAATTTCATTTGTGTTAACTATATGAAATTTTGCCACTCTGCCCTGCAATGTCTCAGCTTAGCTGGGTGAGTCTGATGGAATAAAACAGAGGGATGGAGGAGAACTAAGAAAACATGCCTTGCTTTACCAAAGGTTTTTTTCCTTTTTCTCAAGTGCTGTTGAACAGTTGGTTCGCAGCATTTATTTTTGCAGGAAGGGGCCTTTGGAAGTGGTCAGCTATTTGTTACAGCCAAGAAAGCTGCACCCTTCAAAATCAGTTTGATTCATTACCATCCACTGCCAATAAACTGGTTCCAGTTGCTTCCACTCCAGAAAGGCTTCTAGTTGCATGGTTTCAGACTCCAGAAGCTGTACAAGCTAGAGGAAAGGAGACAAAAGAAAGAAAATCAGGCAACATTGGTCATTTGTGAACTAAATGAAACGGGTGTTTGGTCTGAACTACAAAAAGACTGTCAGTGGCACACGGGACAACACTGGGTTACTTTACAAGAACATTTAAAACCAGCTGTGGAAACGTTACGTGAAACACTTTTCCCAGCATCACCGATTTATTCCTCACCCCAAATGTACAAATACCATCAGCTTTTATATAAATACGAGTTTCCATATTGTTTTGAGGGACCAAAGAGACATAATTCTGATATATTACGGCCTAGATACACGACCATCTTCAAATCTTCTATGCTTCTTCACTACCAAAATAAGCTGTTTCTCCAAGAGTATCTTTTTCATCTATCCATTCACTCACATTTATCAAAGCTGTAAGGTCTAAACACCTTCCAGGTCTCTTCCAGGCCATGTACAGCCCTCTCTCAGATAAAACTTACACCGTTGGTCTTTGACTGGGTCTCCTCATATTCAATAGTAATGACCCCAACTGCGATGTACAGATACCTCCACTAATCCAACATATTTCCTTCCCATGCTGCTCCCACACTTGTAGAAAACTCAGAACTCCAGTATCTCCAGTCCTCTCTGCCTCCTCCCCCAAAACCTATCATCCTTTATTCAGATCACTCAAACTGAGATGTTTTCTGATGCTCCGAAATAGCATGGAATAACTCCCTCTAAAAATGTTATGTATTTTATAAATTGTCTGATCTGCTGCATGAGGAATCCCTCCCTTTACCTGAGAGCACTTCAAGGAGAGAGGTTATGTTCTAGGCTGTTCAAATCGTAATTTTTTTCATATATACAGAATACTCATTTATACACACACGTAGATGGAGAAAGAGACACTCCAGGACTAAATATTTATATATCAGTAAAACAAAAGTTCTGGGAAGGAATGATAGATGAACAAGTTAGGTATAAATCAGAGCTTATCAGCTTTTAAAATTTCAGTACTGGCCATATAATTAAAAGGAACTATTTTAACACCAATCTGATGCCAAAGGCAACTTTTTAAGATGACAGACAAACAGTATATGATCTCAAAGACAATGATAAGGACCAGATCAGTTCCAGTTAAACCCACCTGATATAGACAACTATCTTCTGCTAGCTTTGTTGGATTTAGTTACTCACTACGTAACATATAATATAAGTAAATGCAAAGCATGGGTTGTCTTTGCAATTTTATTCTGCAGATATAACTTGAATATAAAGAAATCAAAGAAAGAAATGCACTTTGCAAGAGTAACTGCTGGAAATTATGAACAGTTTGCTCTAAAACACTGCTGGATCCAAAATACAATTATTACACATTTGTTTGCGCAACTGACACTTGGCATTACGCTTAATGACTTTGCTAGTTTCAAGCTTAGCTGCTACATGAAAGGTGGAAGAATGGGTTTCTTTCTCCTTTTTTCTTTTCTCCTTTTTTTCCATAGGTATATATGAAAACGGCTTACGAAAACACAAACGGCTTACATTATGAGATCTGATGTTGGCAATAAAACCCAGCCAAAAAGTTGATTAAATATTCAAGTAGCAGCTAAGTTACTTGATTTTAAAGTAGCTTTGTGATGCGGTCACGAGCTGCGTGACTGCAGTATGAACATGTCTTGTGACAGCTAAAGAGGGCTGAAGGTTGGAATGGGGAGCTTTTCATTTTAAGCCTTCAAAAAAAATCTTAGTAAAAACATATTCATCATCTTTAGTTTTAGTCTTACTAGAGGAGCTCCTGAATGTTAAAAAAGCCATATGCTTTCACACCATAACTGAAAGGATATGTTTCTGAAACTTCACCAACAGGTCATTTACAGGTCTGGAGTTAACTGACCTTAACAACAATCAAAGCTTCCTGAGCTGTCTCCTAATCTCAAGCCTTTCAAGATCTTTTGCATTTTTGGGGGGGTTTTTTTGTTGCCTTTTTTTTTTTCCTTTCTTTTTTTTTTTTCTTAACTGTGCAATTAGTCATGCAAAACTTGAACAGCTCATTTGAAAGCATTCATCTGACTCATCTACATATCGCATCCTCACCCTTTCCCTAAGGTATTACCACCCTCAGAAGTATCAGGCCATCAACCCTGTGCTAGATTGTTTCAGCCATAAATCAGTAATGGGATGACTACACCGCTCATCCTAGGGGGACAGTTTTCAGCCTAGCTGGAACGCACCGTGACAGCATTAGGCAGCCTGCAATAGCCAACATTTGAGTTTCTGCCCCAAGGGACTGAAGGCACTGTTCCTGGATGCCAATATCCTCTGCCATCCTTTATATGGGCCTTGCAAGCCTCCGATGTTATTGCAGCACGGAGAATAAAGCAAAACACAATAAAACCTAATGTACTACAAATGTCCTCGAGATACCTTAGCAAAAAACATAAAAACAATAAATGGTCAAGGCAGGGACAGGCCAACGGATTGTATGTCTGCATGCCATGAATTTGGTCACAAGGATAGTCTCCACATGACACAGGGGTGACAGTCTTTCACTCAGACATACCTGCACTTAGCAAACGAACAGCTGTCTATATCAGCCAGCTTCTTTCCCCCAACCTCATCCTTTACTCAAGCTTCTCATGAGTTCTTTACCTAAGCTATGCATTTTGTGACGTTGAGATCAACGGCATACATTTGCTTAGGTCACTCATCGCAGTCGTCCCACAGCTGGTATTTCAGCTGTATTAGCAATTGTGGAAACCAAAGCCCAAGTTGTACCTCTGGATTTTCCCCAAATACTGTACTTTTTCTTATTCATTTAGTCCCAACAACAGTTCACACAGAGATGCCTTTATACGCAATAAGCAGTTCCACTTCTGCTGCTACATAGACCTCTCAAAATGTAAGACAAATTTGCAAGCTGCAACTAAAGCTGTCTGCTCATTCTCATTGACCTAAGGACCCAGATGTTGTCACACCTCCTAATGAAATTTAAAGACTAACGTCTGCAGAAGAGCATTAATTTTGTCTCATGAACAAAGTGAAGCAGCAAGTCAAAAATGTGCCTCACGTGGATATCTAAGCGATGCTTAGGGATAACGTATGAAAATTGTCTTCCCCTCCACATAAAATTAAGACCATGAAATCCATTTCCTTCATTCTTCTGGAGGAAGTTATTGTTCTAAAATACTCACACCGAGAGAAAAAGTAATGACAAATTTAAATTGCTCATCTCTGCGGAGAAGTAATTCCATAATGAATGCTGAGAGCAAACACTTTGCAGTAACAACTTCTCTAAACCATTGTAAAGAAACCATCACTGGTGCAAACGACTTGCAAGCAACAGCTTTGCTATAGAGGCTAAACTGTGCTTAACTGAGCTGTCTCAGAGCAGGCTGCCAGGAAACCTCAGAGTGATGCAGAAGAATTTGAAGTCTGTAAAGAACAAACTTCGCTCCCTCTGATGTGCGGCTGTGATCTCCAAAGCCAAACATCGCACATCCAACACAGCTCACGGAACTCGGGAAATTTTGGGAACTTCAGCTGCAAAAGTCCTACGTGAGAACATCTTCTACGTGGTTTTGGATACTCAGCAAGACGCCAAAGTTGAATCCTCTCTGGTATCCACAAATCTAACTCGCACCAAAATCATTATTTAAACATATTTGTAATTACTTTTTCGGTTGAGATATTAATCTTTTTCATATTATTTACTAGCATATTGCTAAATTCATTGATGCCTGCAGACTGCTACAGAAATCAATATTTAATAATTTGCAGCATAATACATCCTTTTCACAGGCTCAGTTCCAGAGAGCTCCCCACAACAAGTATTTAATCTCTGATGCCCACAGACCATAATTCAACTACCGTATCAGTGGTAAAAGTATTTTTAATCAAAAAATTGCTCTTCCTAAATATTCAGAAAATTATCCTATTGTTAGACAGACAAAAAAGGGTCTTTCAGCAATAAATTATGTTTCTTGTCTCAGAGACAAAATACTGCTGATTCATCGTGTATGACTGTAGATAGAAAACTTGCCTTGGACTCCAGATCACTGCAAACTCACTCCAAATGCCAACATCTCAAGTATGACTCAAGGCTCGAGACAGGGTTGGACAGGGTTGGCTGAATATTAAAGCTTATATGGGGAAATATCAAGAGACTATTTCATACTTTTATTAGTTTCATAAGAAATGGCTTTATTCAACTTGAATTTTGGTAGTCTGAACAGTACTTCTGAATATCTAAGAACTGCAGGGGAGGAGAAAAGCAGAGAAGTACCTTAAAAAAAAAATGCAAAGAAAGGGGTAAACACTCACAAAAAAGTTACACAACTTACATTACCAGAAGTAAACCATAACTGGCATTAAGGCTTTAGATACCTAACCATTGTGAAATAAACAAATTGCAACACAGCTTCATCTCTGCTACCAATACAAAACCCTCTTACCAAAAAACCAAGCAAACCTTGACAAATGAGAGCCTCTCTGCAGGTAGGTTGTTAGCCGGATGACGTTTGGTTTAAAATGGCACATACTGCCCAAATTGCACATTAGCAAGGCTAAGTTTTGAGACCCCTTCACCAAAAACCAGAGAAAACCTTGATTACCATAAACATCTGAGGCTGAAACAAAAAACAACACCGTAGGTGAACACACTCAGTGCTCCAAGATTCAGTTTCACATTGTGATTTCTTCAGAAGCAAAGCTGGTTTTAGACATTCCCACATATCCCTTGAAGGCTGAAGCAAAAATAAATAGGCCTGAAAACTAGAAAGTCACACTAGAGTAGTGTGAAGTACAAGCAGCTGAAGAGCAAAAACCAACAGACCAATAAGCAGCCTCTAGCCACAAGGCAAATAAAGATCTACTCAAGTCATTTCTCTGCCTGTGAGATATCGCTGAGGGTTGAGAGAGAGCAGGAGAAACATTGCAGCTCAACCATCACAAGGCAGGTGGATCAGAAAGGCTCCTGGATGACAAAAGTGGATGACAACTTCCACTGTCAGCCATGGACACCATAGGGGCCTTGACAAAAACGCTAGCAGGGATGGGGAAAGGCCCTCTGTGGCTCCAGAAGCAGGTATTTCTGTCTGCTAAGCATCATCTCTTCTGGAATTGTTTTTTTGTTTTGGGGGGGG
>NW_009650188.1:1877543-1881859 GCF_000708025.1 Charadrius vociferus
GACATGAATCTTTTGCAGAAGATAAAATACATAAAATACAAAACACAGCAGCTTTGGGTGGAGGAGTGTAATTCCAGATGTTTAGATGCGTGTAAAACCTTCAACGCCTAAAATAAAATATGTGACTCTTCCACTCACCGACACCAGTTTTATACCATCGCAGCTCAAACTTCAGTTCAGCTATCTCAGGTTTACGTTGCTGAGAGCAGAGAATCAAACCACTAGTTAAAAACTTAAGTGACAAAGATCATCATTATAAAACATAATTGCTATTTGTGGAGGGATTTAGAAAACAGCTGTTTAAAATGACACTGAAAGAAAATGGAATTTAAAGCAAACAAAATGAGGCATTTGGCACATAAAAATTGTACTACAGCTTTCACATCGATAGGCAATGAACTGAGATGTACTAACAATGACTTTCATTTGCAGAGGAACAGGTCAATGAATAGACCGCTTTGCATTTTTCACCGTGGAAATGGCACATACTAAAACAGGGGAAAAAAAAGATTACGAAAAACAAGACTAAAGCGCGAGTTTTATATTTTAACAGCCAAGATCAAGATGTATGGGAATGGAAAAAGGTACACATGTTCTTCCCCAAAGGGACGACTGATTTTGGTTGCCTAACTTGGCATACCTCAAGAGCCAAATTTTCAGGCAGTACTAAGTACCCTTAGCTGAATATACGCTCAGTTAAAGCACATCCAGGAGGTACCAAAAAAAAAAAAAAAAAAAAATCACAATTTACTTTAGTGAAATCTCAGCCAGAGGATTTCAAAGGAAAGCACCAAATGGTATCACAGTAACTGCCTGACAGCTGTTCATATTGTACTGCCAACCAGAACCCCCATATAGCTCATGTCAGAAGGACCACTGTTCATCTGCTTTTATTCAAACTGTTTCTGTACACAGAACAAAGCATTATCCGTACTCAGGTTTTTTTTCCCCATATACTTTCCCATTTTCTTATATTTTTAACAGACCACAAAAACGCACATAGAAATCGACAGAAACAAGCAATTTCTAATTTGCTTTTTAAACTCCTCTGAACATAGAATTGATGCTACACTTCTGAACAGTACTAATATCCTGGTTTCTGTGTGTTTCCACACTGGATATTACTACACCATGAAGAAGTGCTAGTCAGAGGAGGAGCATTTCCTTTCCTCTGTGTGTGTTATGACTACTAACTTCAGCAGGGGAACAAACCCTTTAGGTTTTACCCTCCCCCCTTTATTATGCCATCCATCCTTGCCACCAGCTTATTATATGCACCAACTGTATCCTTCCTTGACATCCTTATCCTGCATTTGGCAGTGAATAGACAAAAACACTATCCTTATACAAAGCTAAAGAAATGCTCTGTTTTTTGGTTTTTGGTTTGTTTTTTGTTTTTAAATCAGCCTGTATTGCAAACACCTACTAAGCCAAGGGGTTGGCTTTTTTTCTTCCCTTGAGCTTTAATACTTCCTCATCAAAATAAAGGGCTATGTAGCACAAGTTGTGCACAAGTGATCTCTTAAACGCCTGGAGGGGGGCTTTTCCATCTGGATTCATCTGTTCACAACTTAGCGCACCACAGGCTGCCAGTCCCAAAGGCCATGTAAGGTTCCTTTTCTCTCCCTGTCTGCTTACCGCAAGAACAGGGGCTGGGAGGCACAAGTGAAGTGCCTTCCTGACACAGACCTTCCCACAAGTACGTGCCAGCTCCTTGCCACCTTCTCTGCCTACTGGCCTGTGAGGACAAGGTGGTCCTTAACCTTGGACTGGATGAACAGTGACATCTAGGGCTTCCTCAGCTCTGCTTCAAGGGACAGCTCGTCTGGGATGGAGCTGCCTGGTTTCACTTGCACTCCCAGGGCACCGTCAGATGTACATCATGACTAGGACTGGCTTGTACAGCAGCATCCACAGCAATGGAAACCCAACCTTAAAGCACTAATAAATATAAATGTTAAATAACATTTAGCTCTCACCCAAAGACAGAAGGAGAAACATCAACAAGAATGGCTTCCACCACTGCAGACCCAACAGCACACGGAATTATCACCAATGTTCATATTAGTTAAACAATGTCGATATGCAGATTAGTCTAAGCTTGCCAACTTCATATGAATAGTTTCTCCCAGCCTAGCTCTTCTTTGACAAGCCATCATAGCCTATCATGCGCGCAGATATTTTCATACATTTTAAAATATGCATTATTGACTAGAGAAACTACTAATTTAAAGTCTGCTACAGTCTCCCTTATGTCAATTCATTTCTCTTGCTAGTCTCTTAACACAGTCCTTTAAATTAAGTGACAAACATATTTAAAAAGAACCACAAACCCGAAACCACTTGCAAAGCATGAGTAACAGCTGATTTTATAACTCTATTTCCTCAGCAATTTAAAAAAACCAAGAATACCTGCCAGTAGAGCTCAGTTAACATTATGGCAAATTGCACGCAAAGTTTAATTTTGCAAGGCTATAAAAAAAGCTCTACCAGTCTCCTCCCAACCTGAGCTCCATTCTTACCTCTAAATAACACATTTCACTTCAGTTCAGCTTTCCAGCACCAGTTTAGTTGTGACCAAAACCATTGCGATATATGAATTTAACTTTAGTTTGCTTCTTTAACTAGCATGAGGCTGGAGAATGCAGTGGTCCTGTTGTGCTTGACTTTCCAGATGTGTTAAGTGCCTTTTTGATGCAGCAGTTAATGCAGGACAACTGAGGTACCAGCAAGGGATCACAAGATCATCATAGCAATCATCAATCGCCATACTTGGGCACAAGAGAAGAGTGACAAGCAGGAAGTCCCTTTTCTGTTAGAAGCTGGTAACTGATTTCTCTTTTGTATGAAAACAACAACAGTAAAGACTCCACAAGCAAAGATGCTCTGCAGTCTCCAGTGGCTACTGTTAGCTTCAAGGCACAATTCAAGACATGGGTTATGAGTTTTAAAGCTCCTCACCTTAACATTTTTTTTCCTTGAGATTTAATTTGTTCCTTCAGAGCCCAAAACCCCAGTTAAGATCCACTAGGCTGGACCAATGAGACTTTCAGACTCCATCACCAAAGAATGGCAGCAAGTAAGGAACTCTGACTTTGAAGCCTCCTCCCAAGGAAGGTTAAGAGGCAGCACGGCCAGGGTATTTCGATATCAATGTGGAGACAAGACACACCTCTCACACCACGCATGCCCCCGCACACCAGCCTCAGCTGATCCAGCTGATAAATGGGAATTTCATCATTCAGCTTACAGACACCAGATACGATGCTGGTTCAACCTTTTCCATAGCACTGTATGGGACCGCAGAGCCTGCCTGACCTCCCTGTGCATCCAAAGCATCACCTGAGCTGGGGCAGTTTGCTCCCACCACCGAGTTTGTCAGCACTTCCAGCAAGAAAAATTATCCAATGCCAACTGATGACAAAGCACCTCAGCCTCGTCTCTCCAGCTTATTAATTCCAGCTGCATTGTCTCAGGTGGAATTATATTATACTATGTCACTGTCATTGTCCCTGTCACAGCATTCAAATTATGTTAAGTACGGCATAAAACAAGCAAAAGCACAAAAGCAGCAGTGAAACTCAGTATCATCCTATCAGTTTTTCTGTCACTGGCAATCACAACCAAGTGTTCAGATCAGTCAAGCCACGTAGTGCAGTTCCTACTTCAGTGCAGTACGTATCTACTGTGTTTCAGAGATACCTTCCTTTCTTACGGTATAGGAGACTAAGATATCGCTGCTACATAGTCTAACAATTTATGAAGTCCGTGATGAACTACTGCATCGTTTTTCAAGGACCAAGAACTCTACATGCTTGGTCAATAAAATGTACTAAGTAATAACTCATCCAAAAAAAAAAAAAATGGTGATGGCAACTCCAGAACTGCAGCTCTATTAACTCCTTTTTTTTTGTATGGATAAGTTTAGCTGAAGGCAATATTAGTGAAAAATTGCAGCCTGGGGAAATTTTCAGATCAAGGTAATAATGCCATGAGGTAGAATGATTTGCTTTAGTGTTGCTATATAATGCTGCCAGTTCTTCCAATGGGACACTAATTGCAGCCAGAGGCCACCTTGCTTAAAAAATATCTAAAGAAATATTTTAGCACTAAAACTGTTGGGAGAAATCAAAAAATAAAGCATCATTCCCAAGAAGGGGCACCGGGAAAGTAAAATCGGGTATGGAGTTCAACAACTAAATGATTCACGGCTGGGTGACAGGCTGCTGCTTGTCAGCTGAAGAAGCTGGTCTCCTGCTAACGCTGTCAGCTGCGGAGCAGGACCACCTGGTGGGAAAGGGACCTCTGGAGGCCTG